>NC_056737.1:892958465-893275965 GCF_019279795.1 Protopterus annectens
TATTCTATTGCATTGTAAAGTGCTATATTGTCAATGACACAAGGATGTAATGTTTCTAACTTGTCCCATAGACACCACAAGGGGAGTGCTGGGCACAGTGAGAGATGCCTAGGAATCATATTGCATTTGTGTACACATTTTCTGAAAATTTGTGGGAAGCATTCATAACAGGTGAATTATGTGTTATTCCTTGGTTCTACAAACTGTCATTTTCCCATTTTTTGGGGGGGCTAGGGGAGCCAAGTAGTATTGGTGTGTTTCCACATCGCCATTTGAGTTCAAGAGTTTTGCTCCTGCAGTTGTGTAGTCATCCCAGTATTTCCATGTGTGTATGGGTAAAACTGTATGTAATCAGTGGCATGTTGTAGCATAACATTACAGGAATTGATGTAGGATCCTGGATGCTAATGCCTGTGATATCCCCAGCATATGCTCCATTGGCCTCTGAAAGGTTCCTGCAGCTAAAACCTCTAAGTGCTACACATACCTTAGTCTCCACAGTTATTGTTTTCCCTCAGTTTGCCCTTGGTCTTAGTTGTGGATAACAGAGATTGCAGAGTTCCTGTAGTGTATCTCTATCAACACTGAAGCACTTTACAATTTCCACATCAAGCAGACCATGGTGAATTAACAGGGGTCTAAACACCCTTTTCCTTCTTGGCCGAGTTATATTTGCAGCAGCAGCATAGACTTTTGCCTGTTGTGCAGATATATATATATATATATATATATATATATATATATATATATATAGAGAGAGAGAGAGAGAGAGCAGCAACTGTAGCCCCTAACAGTGTTTCCATGTAGAGTACCTTCTGTGGCTGTATTCCAATATTTTTTTTTGGAATTTGCAGGGTAAACCTACACTGACTCTACATGATTGCTTTATAGCTTGTTGAATAGCTCCTCCATCTTGAATTGGTTGATTAGCATACAATTCAGCTGTTTATGCTGTAATTACCATGCCACAATGTTTACCATGTTTGGGTGGCTCTACACACCATGTAGAACCACCTACTGAATACAAAAGAGTGCTCTGCCTTTTTAGCAGAGCATACAGGCTTTTTTGAATCTGCACCTATGTCTTTAAGGGGTGAGTAATATGTACTAAATTGTAGGAGGAGTTAAGAGGGAATAAACATAAAGGTCCAAGGGGTGGCTGGGGAACTGGGGATAGAAGAAGAATGAGCCAGGCCAAGATAAATAATTATAGTAGCAGGAGACAATCAGTCTATGCAGGCAGTTTTAACATATAATCAGTCTATGTAGATAATGTTAGCATAAGTATGATAAAGAAACACATTTAAAATTGTGTGCATTGCTAATTATAGACAAAAATGCTTAGTTATTAATTGGGGACATGCAACTTCATTCCTAGCCCAAATTAAATTAGCTAACAATAGATAAACTATCAAAGTGGGGGGGGTGCTGAATTGATGCAGTTGCTTTTATAAACAATTAACTGAGAAGATGCAAGCCTTGCTAACAAGTAATTCAACAAGGACTTCTAGTTCAGTTATCAAATAGCAATAACGATATACAGCAGAATTAACTTGTATTTGCAACTTTACATGCCTTTTGCAAGTTGAAAAAATAAAGCAGAATGTACTCAGGGGTTTCAGTGGTAGATGTGCAAAATCGTGTTGTGTTTTGTAAAAGAAGAACCCAACTGTAGCTTGAAGTAACTTTTTGCAAGTTGAAAAAGGAACGTAGAATGTTGTATTCAGGGGGGTTCAGTGGTAGATATGCAAACCCTTGTTGTGTTTTGTAAAAGAAGAAGAAGAAACAAAACCCTCTGCAGGTATGGTGGCTGTAAGGACTCAATTTAAACAGATTCCAAAACACAAATGAGACCAGCAGCTGTACCACCAAAGTAGCTTTATTTAAATGTAGTATAAACTATATATGGAAAAAACGAGTATAGATCAGACCGGTTTTGGCAAAAATAACAATGCCTTCATCAGTGATCACACTAATGAAGGCATTGTTATTTTTGCCGAAACCAGTCTGATCTATACTCATTTTTTCCATATGTAGGTTATACTACATTTATATAAAGCTACTTTGGTGCTACAGCTGCTCTCATTTGCGTTTTGTAAAAGAAGAACCCATTTGTAGCTTGAATTAACTGGCTATGAGGAAAAGACACAAGTGACTGCCACAGAAATAAATAAGAGGTAGAGTCTTAGCCCACCTTGATGTCATTTCCAAGTTAAGTTATAAGAAAAAGTTATTTTGTAGCAAGTTATTGTCCTCAGCTAAATCTGTATATTCTGTTGGGTAGCACTTGAACCAGTTAGTGTTTGAATGCATAGATTGATTTAAATGCTTTCCCAGATCCAGGAATAGGCCTAATTCCAAATGTCCATTTTAAATGCATTTTTTTTCACAGATCCAAGTGCAATACATGCAGAGTAAATAAAACTGTACTGGAATTTACTTGCTGTGTATTAGCATTCAAAGAGACTTTTCATTCCAGGATTTTTTCCAGAGTCTTTAAGACTAGAGTATCTGCAATTGTTTTGATTGATTGATGCTCCCCCTTTTGTGAAAATCTGTGATGTATGTCTCTTTAAACAGGTTGTGTACCAGGCCCATTTAATCATTCCTATTGATTAGGTTAGTCTTCCTAGGTATGGTCAGTGTATACAAGGTAATTCTTATAAACTTGGGTGGAATACCATTAAGGCCTGTAGAGCAAATGACGTGGTTTTTGTACAGAAGCTGCTTGCATCAACAGTATTCATTTCTGTTATGCAGAGGTGATACTACACTGCCAAGCTCTCACTATAAAGACAAGCTTATGAAAGGCACTGCACTTAAAAAATAGGAATTTTGGATAGCTCAGCAATCTCTTTCTCTGATGATTTATGGATCAGGGAAAAGTGAGAATACCTAGTAAGACAATTATTTAAATTTAATGTTGTTTTGTTGATTTCTTCTTACTCTTTGGAGGGGGAAATCTGCAATATCGTCTTATGTTTTCACTAAAATCTTTACCTGCTGTGTGATGGAAAGGGCCCTTCTTGCAAGTTATGAAGGGTAAGTATATAGTTATTATGTTTTTTGTAGCTTCATTTAATGTTGAAAGCATCATTTATGTTATAAAAAGAGAAAACCAACAAAATCTGTGTACATAAGTCATATATATATATATATATATATATATATATATATATATATATATATATATATATATATATATGTGTTAAAGACAAAAATATTTGGTATTTATTCAATATTTGGTCTCAGTTTTCTGGTGCTGTGCATCTCTGTACATAGACTTTGCTCTTTTTTTCCTCTGCATTATTTACTGCTTTTCGGTTATATGTTATAAAAAGAAGAAACTTTCAAAAGTATCAGTTTTATGGTCCTCAGTCATGATATTACAATAAATTAATTTGCTAAAAATCTTAAAATATAAAAATCTTAACTGCAAAAGTCATTTAAATTTAAACAAGTGTATGTAAATTCAGGTGATTCGTAGTTACTATAATTTGTCATGATTATGTTTAACATGTTTCTAACCATTTTAATGATGATTACGGCCATATATTATTTTTGCTACTGAATTTTGTTAATGATTTGAAATCCTTGTTTTAGGATTTATGTATGCAACATTTCATATATACTCAGAATTATAACAAGCCTTAAAAAGGTTGAAGGGCAAAATGGCAACAGCTATTTTATTGTACACTTGAGCTAGCAACTAAGAAGTATAAACTGTTTTTTTTTTTTTGTTTGTTTGTTTGTTTGTTTGTTTGTTTGTTTGTTTGTTTGTTTGTTTGTTTAATGGTGGTTTCATTCTTCTTTCCAATGGCTCAGTTGGTGATGTTCAATGACTTATGTTTACCTGAGTGTTTCTGAAATGGGGACCCTTTGCTGCTGCTCCTCCTCTAATGTTATAATGCTGTTTATTTTTCCTAGGCTGTACATGATAATATATTGACAGATAAAAACATTAAGAAACGCAATATCAAAACCTAAATACTGATGTCAAAAATGTTGATGCATAAGGAGAAATATGATTCTTGTACAGTGGGGATCAGGGAATTTATTTATTTTATTTATTTTACTTTTTACATTTGTTAACTGGGGGTGTCTGACTGAGCCGAAAAGGCCCTTTTTCAGCAGTGGCCCGGGAAGGAAAGCTCCACATAGAAAAATTACAGATACATTTAGATATTTAGACATGATCAGTATACACACAAATTACAATTGACATGTTTTTACAGTGGTATGTAGCACATCAACAGTTACAGTGGAGAGAACAAACAAGAAAATAATTTAAAAATGAAGATAATTAATAGATTTGTGGTGTACAGCTGAAATTTGGAACATAGGCAGAATACATACATAGTACACAGGTACAGAACATACATTGTACATTAGCCAGTATTTGTGAGTAAGAATGAAAACTATTGTTGCTTGCTAGCACTTCATGTTTAGTGTTAGTTATTAAATCTTATGGGTATCCCCTTTCAAGGAAAAGACAATGTAAAAATTCACATTCCTCTATAAAATCATTGTCACAAGAAGTCATTCTGGAAGCACAGATGAATTGGCCCTTAACTATATTCTTTTTCTGGAACTGGGGATGTGCACTAGAATAGTGCAAGTAAGACTTAGAATAAGTATTTTTTCTATAAACCTTAGACTTAACACTACCGTTCCCTGTCTTTTCAAGAGTGACATCCAAAAAATGTAGTCTCTAGAGATAGTGTGTGCAAATTTTAAAAAATCAGTTGTAGTACCTAAATATTTTAGAAATTCCATTAACTTAGCCTTTGTCTCAATCCAACATATACAGATATCATCCAAAAATCTGACATAATTAATCCAACAATGCCTGTTTTCAGATTGTAAAATAAAACCTTTTTCCCACCAAGCAAGGACAATGTTTGCGTAGGTGGGGGCACAATTCGCTCCCATCGCCACGCCTTTTACTTGGTGAAAAAATTCACCACTGAAATACAAGAAATTATTGTTAAGGACTAAATCCTTAAGCCCTAGTATAGTGTGCAAATCATCACTGGGAATCTGGAGATCGTCCGTCAAAAACAATTCTAACCATTCCAGGCCCTTAGAATGAGGTATTATGGAAAATAGGTCCTTTATGTCAACAGTGACAAAAAGGACCTGTTGGTAATCCAAATTCATGTCAATTTTCTACAAAAACTCCCATGAATCCTTTACGATCTGTTTATTGTTCTGCCCATGAGCCTTAAGCTTAATATCCAAATATTTCGCTAAAGGGGCTGTCTTAGATCCCTCCACAGAAACAATAGGC
Source organism: Protopterus annectens (assembly GCF_019279795.1). Taxonomy (NCBI): domain Eukaryota; kingdom Metazoa; phylum Chordata; order Ceratodontiformes; family Protopteridae; genus Protopterus; species Protopterus annectens. Next base: position 892,963,756 of record NC_056737.1, read on the forward strand.
CTCAGTGGAGGGTCACGAAGATCCTTATGTACCTTGGGGATTCCAAAAATATTTGGAATCCAGGGTCTATTGTTACTCAAATACTGATATGTCTCATTACTAATGAGATTTTCGAAAAGAAAGTCATAACGGACCATGTCAATCTTTTGGTAGGCGATATTGATTTCATTTTTTGAAACTCTTCTATATGTATCAATGTCACCTAGAAGGTTCAACATTTTACCCTCATAAATGACAGTGCTCATGACTACAGCTCCTCCACCTTTGTCCGGCTTCATGATTCTTATAGTATTATCAGCCCTAAGTTGTTTTAAAAGGGTCCATTCATCCTTACTTAAATTAAAATTCTTCGTCCTAGATTCCTGGGTGGAAAATTTACTAAATTCCTTCTCAACTGATGCTTCGAAATTTCTCAGTTGTGGATGAATGAGAGGATTGAACACACTTTTCTGCTTAGGGTCATGTCCCTGAAGTGTATGTATGTTACCTTGCATTACAATATCTAAATTCATTTTGCGCAGAAATAACTTAAAATCCATTATATACGTAGACACATCCCCTTTTGTATGGGGAATACATTTAAAACTTTTTGACATTAAACTAAAATGTACATAGGCAAGTTCATGATCAGAATAATTAAAAATGTTAAAATTCCTCAAACTATGTTTTGTTCCAACAGTTACAATGTCATAAACTGAAAGTTCATCAGTAAATATCTCACCATGGTTCAATATCTCGCACAATCCCCCCACCCCCTCCCCATGCCCCGCTTCACTGCCATACTGTACCCCTGAAAGTACTGAGGGGCCTGCTGATTCATAATTCCCTTTGACCTAAGAAGCGGGGGATACTCTAAAGGATCATGTAAAGAGAGTTCAAATTCATTAACACTCAAATTAATCTGCTGGGGGGTGGGTGGCACTGTCTTGGACTACATGACCGTTCTTAATTCCAGAGCTAGCAACAAATCTTTTGGGTTCAGGGTAACATGTCTTGTCTATATCTATAGTCTATGGTTATTCCCAATAGCTTAGCCTGTGCCACTGGAGTGATTGAAGTAGCATTTGTGGGGTGGATAGTGAATTAACTGTTATCAGTGTTTTTGTTAGAACTAGTTATAATCATAAGCTGAGTTTTCTTTGGATTGAGGATAAGTTGGGCTTTGAAATTGCTTCTTTCCTTGCTGTAGTGCAATCTGGGAGTTGTATATATAATCAGCAGGGGCTGTGGGAATGCAGGTTGCGTGTGGGGGCTTGTACCCTGCAAAAAACTTTTTTTCAGATTTAATGTTCTAACAGTTAGTGTTATGGCACTCAGCATTCAGAATGTTCAATCTGAGCACATCAATCTGATTAACTTGACACTGTGAACTTCACAGGCCTCCAATGGCAATCTCATACGCTAGCTGCCTATGTCCCACCTTGATATGTAGCATTGCACATTACAACAGATATCTTGTGGCAGGTCTCCAGAGCATACTGCATTATATCATTGGAAGTTTCTCTGCAATTCAGCCTGTGCCGTTCAAAGTCATATGACATCTCAGTCATGCTTTACAGCTTATGCATCACTGTCATGAGTTATGGCTCCAGAGAGTATCTAGGAAATCACCATAGGGAAATTACTGGTATAAATCAGATGGGGTCAGATTTGGGGTCTAGGTAGCCGCCTGGATAGCATGCAGAAACATTACAAATAATACCATATGCATTGCACACCTTCTGACAATTAATGGAATAGAAACCCTTCCAGCTGACAAGCCAGTAGCCATGTGAACCAGGTAGGGCCGTGAGTTTGATATGGGTGTAGTCAATATCCCCTTGAAACTCAGAAAAATGTGCTATTTCACAGAAAACCTGACCCTCATCTGCAATCTGTAATAACCACATATGTTCCTCCACATGCTGCAACACAACATCAAAGAACTAGTTTAGTATTCATGAGGCACAAATCTGTGAAACACCCTCCATGTCCATTGATGGCAAACAAATTGTCCCCCTAGCAAGGATGCTACACATATCTTAATGTCAACAAGGACTGGTATTCCACACATCCCACTGGATTCCCTATGAAGACAGCAATTATCTAGAAGCTCTTGTATGGTATTTCTGCCCACAGAATGGCATTCTCTTATAATCTTATCATGAAGATGATGGTATTTTAAGCATGGTTGAATCTGCCTGCAACTAGGAGGGCCATGATGACAAACACCACCATGGACAACTGATGGAAAACTAGCCCCAAACAATTGCTGTTCAGTTATTGCAGCTGCTATTCCCAGCATATTAATGCAGTCTGTTTCTCTATTTACTGAGAAATGACTATGCATAAATTTGTTGCCCAAAGTGACCCATTACTCTATTTTTATACATTTCTAAATTTCACTGGAAGTTGTTTATCCTTGTTGTTTGCATTCACAATTGCTCTCATTTCCTCATCGCTCATTTGCATACCATTAGTGATACATTATTTTCCCATTGCATATGACTTTGAATCAGCCCCATCTTGCTTATTGCCACTCATTGTGCTATGTCACATGACATGTACTAATTGTTTTTGAATTGTAGTCTTGATTTTTTTTTATGTGAAAACTGTTTACTACATTTATTTGTCTTGTATATTATACATTTTAGACTTAATTTACATTGCTGAATTTAGACAAAAGGTGATCCTCATAGATTCCTGTCTATGTGGTTTTCTAAACCGCGCGTGTGTGTGTGTGTGTGTGTGTGTGTGTGTGTGTGTGTGTGTGTGCGTTCACAAATGGCATGGTTTTGCACTGTTTTGGTGCTTGCACAAACACCAAGTTGAGGCAGGCCTCCAACCTCTTGTCCCCCACGTGGCCTGCTGATGTCATCTACCATAAGATTGCCTGCAGTCCTGTTAGACTCACACTTGTGCTGTGGTGTGTGTGTTAAGCACTTTGATCTCTAGTTCATGCACCTACCATAGGTAGGGGTTCTATTCTGAATAGAGTCAACTGTGTTTGTATGTGTGTGAGCTGTCGGTGGATGTTATACAGAGCATTTTGCTGCAGCCTAAGACACACTGTCCTTTTGTGTTCCACAGACACGGCTGATGTCATCAGCTATATCAGATTATTGGATAACTATATGTCACAACAGGCCATGGTCACACACTGGCCTGACAGACATGTAGATGTCACCTCATCTGTAAAAGACAGTCAACAGTGACATTACTGTTATTGCATGTACAAACATCATGGCATCTGTTTGCAATGGTGATGTACAGATTGACACATTAGATCACATGGGAGTCCATGTGGACTATGGTTATTGTGGATGATATTGTGGTCTGTTTTGAGAGTAGGGTACAGGTGTAAGAGTTCCTGGTGGAGTGGAAATATGCTTTCCAGAGGAAAGGAATGAAGGTCAGCAGGACTAAGACAGAGTATATATGTGTGACTGAGAGGGAGGATACAGGAATGGTTAGAATGCAGGGAGTATAGTTGGTGAAGGCATATGATGTCAAATACTCTGGACCAGCAGTTCAGAGTAAGGGTGAGTCTGGAAGACAGGTGTAGAAGAGAGAGCATGCATGATGAAGTATGTGGAAAAGAGTGTCAGGAGTGATTTTTGATAGATGGGTGCCAGTAACACTGACATGGAGGATCTGCAAGAGGGTAGTGAGACCAGCTATGTCATTTGGGTCATAGATGGTGCCACAGACAAAAAGGCAGGAGTCATAACAGGTGCTGGCAGAGTACCAGATGTTACAGTTTGCAGTGTGTGGGCCGAGGATGGACAGGAGTATTAACCATATATTACAGTGTCAGCTCAGGTTGTATGGTTTGGTGATTAGGGCAGAGTGGTGGCATTGTGTTAGTTTGGACATGTGCTGAGGAGGGATGCTGGGTATATTGGGGAAAGGATGCTAAAGATGTAGCTGCCAGGTAAGAGGAAGATAGGAAGGCCTAAAGACAGGTGTATGGATGTGACAGAGGACATGCAGTTGTTTTGTGCGACAGAGCAAGATGCAGAGGACAGTCAGAAATGGAAGCAGAACATCTGGTGTGGTGAGCCCAAATGGTACTATACAAAAGTATAGGTAGAAGAAGAGGACACCTCTATCTGCTGAAACTCCATCTGTACACTTGTGGCATGGGTGTATAATAGGAGTATCTAATTGATAGTTTATGAATCTGGACTTAGTTTGGGCTTTAACAGTGTGTCTTGGAAATACCTGCTCTTGATTGCATGCAGAGGCTGTAACACTGTCCTTATACCTGCAGAAACATCAATACATTTGCTTCCAAATGCAATTGGCTGCTGCTGTTTCCACAAAGGTTATTGACAGCTATAGTACATTACTCCCTGATGCTCTGTCCACACATCTACACAAATGTATACACACAGGCATGTCTGATAGGCTCAAACAAAGATCCATCGGAAAATACAAACCACAGAAGTGTATGTCTATCATAACTACATTATCCAGTAAGTGAAAGAAGCTGCTATTTAAAAATACAACATTGAGAAACCAGGGATGGAAGGACACTCTTCTCAGCATAAACATGCAAATAAGACATCTTCAAGAACCCACACAATGCAACCATGCTAAGCCTTTACACAACAACATATCCAGGGATAACCAGAGGGCTTTCATCATGTACATCTGCAAGGTGATATAACTTAGTTGTAGTTGAATCCAATTGTGTATGTTTGAACACAAACCCTTACACAGTTTAACTTTCAAATCTGCTAGCAGACATGTTTGACTGAAGAGAGTGTCCCCTGCCAGCACCAAACCTAGTACCAGTCATGTGTTCCACATCACCTCCAAGCTGCGGTATCTACAATGGGTCTATATTAAATCAGCGAATGCTTAAAAAAGCGAACTCTGATTTATTGACCCCATGTTAGCGAAAGCTTTCAATCCCGAACATTTAGAATAGCAATTTTTTCCCAGGGAAAAAAAAATCACTGTTCCAAAAAAGAAAAAAAACTTTAAAACATTACATAAAGTGGTGGCCTTCACCCCCCCCCCCCCCCACACACTTAAATATACCAACTCTGAGATTGCACTACAGTGATGAAAATGGCAAAATAACAAAGGCAGCCAAGCGATTTCTTTCCCAGGGAAAGAATTTGCTTATATGCTGTTTTGGTATTTTGCCGTTTCTTGCTTTCAAGTTTGATCAGGACACATTCAAAAGAATGCGTCTTTGATCATATAATAGGAAAACTCTACAATGAGGAAGTTATCACTGCCCTGTCCAAGACTAGGAGCACAGTCTCCATGACACCTGATGAAATTACAGCCTGTGTTCTTCATATGCTTCAACAGTGAGCTATTCCCCTAGGCACCATATTCAACCACAGTCTGAATGCTGCTGTCCACATTGAATGGAATACAGTCACCATTTTCCAACCACACAAAAGATGACTGGGAAAATACAAGTGTAATTAAGAACTATACATTTACGCAACCTCTTCCCAGGGACGTCGGGAGGCATACGCACTGTACTGATTTCAGTACAACTTATGTAGAAGGGGGGATAGCGTTTTAAATTTTCACTTTTCTTTTTTTTTGTGCTTTACTGCACGATGACATCAGCGTGCTTTAGGCAGCCAGTTGGAATGGAGCTCACTGCACATGTGCGCTTTAGGCAGCCAGTCGGAATGGAGCTCCAAATGCTTTCCGAGCAGGAGGAGGATTCCCGAGCGGGAAATACACGTTATGGTGGTCTCACTTCATGGGAATGGAGCTCCAAATGCTTTCCGAGCAGGAGGATTCGTTATGTTGTTCCGAGCGGGAAATACACGTTATGTTGGTCTCACTTCATGGAGGGTTGGTGAGTAATATGAAGAGTGAGTGTGTGTGTGTGTGTGTGTGTGTGTGTGTGTGTGTGTGTGTGAATGCCCCAGGTGGGATGTACTGGTGTGATTACTCATGGTGGTGTGGTAGGGAATACCTCAGGCTTGAACCCTGTACCTTGTATGCAGGTGTTAAAGACCTGAATTCCCTACCCACCACCATTTGGAAAAAAATTGCAGATTTTTGCCTCATATTTGATCTGATCAATATCTGTATCATATCTGTGTTTTTTAAATATTGCAATGCTTGAAATTTGATGGTGCAGTGGTAGCAACGTAGCATTGATGCCTCACAGCTGTAGGTTCTTGGGTTTGGTTCTTGGCTGGGGTGCCTTCTTTGTGGGGGTGGGGGGGTCTGTATCTTCTCCCTGTGTTTGTGTGGGTTTGCTTTTGTGTCCTCCCATGTTACAAAGAGGGGGTCTGTATCTTCTCCCTGTGTTTGTGTGGGTTTGCTTTTGTGTCCTCCCATGTTACAAAGACATGTCTGCATTATTGTTTCCTGGGCCTCTGCTGAGAATTGTGTTTTTTTTTGTTCCAAGTCAGACTGTCATGATTAACAAATTGACAGGCATTTACATTTCAGACTTCAGGTTTCTGAATGTTTACTTCCTTACATATTTGATGGTGCAGTGGCAGTATTGTTGCCTCACAGCTGTAGGTTTTCTGGTTTGATTCTTGGCTGGGGTGCCTTCTGTGTGGAGTCTGCATCTTATCCCTGCGTTTGTGACATAGTAAAACAACTTTTTATTCTAGCAATAAATATATACTAACACAACCTTTTTTATAGCAATTTTTTTAAGTTTATGACTATTTGAAATTTGTCCTTATTTTTGGGACTGTAATACCCTGTTATTGGCTTTGTCCAGGTTTTTTGTGCTAAGGTTGACAGCTATGGCAAGAACTGAATTCGCTGAATATGTTTGAGGGCTGTATTCCCTCATTACTGGGTTTGTCCAGGTGTTTTGTGCTAAGAGGTTGACAGCTATGGTGAGAAATGAATTCATTAAATGATAGCCATTTAAGTTTCAGTCTTCCTCTCTTTCACAAAGCAGGTGATTTGGCATAGTGGTATAATGTTCTGACTATTTTGCACAGTGACCTTGGCAGTAAAATGTATGATGGTAACACAGCATTTTATTCTAGCAGCTTTCCAAGATTATACAAGCAATGTTTAATGTGTTCCTGTTTTTTGCCCTTTTGACCCACCCCAATAAATTTGGCTTTTTCCAGACTTCTTGTGCTGCAAAGTTGAGATGTAGTTGAGTATTGCGTAGATTTTACAAGGAACTGAGAGCTGCAGGGGAAAAGAAGTTTAGTGCTGATTATGCTAAGTCGGCTCACATTGCTAGTAGCACAAAATGTTGTGTACTTGCTTTTAATGCAGAAGGTTGTTGGTTCTACTCCCATAAGGTGAATGCTGCTGTACTGAAAGTTAAGACACTAACTATGAGCCTGTTATCAGTTTGCCATCCATTTCCTATTGCAATATTACTAGCTTATTATTAATGTAATTTAGGCAATTTATTCCTCAGGGGCATCAGACACTATTTTCGGTGAAGTCATGAAATATAAAGGTGATTGCTAGCAGCAACCTCTTCATTAGTTAGATTTATTTAACGTGGAATTATTTAGATGACTTTTTTTACTACTTCAGAGATTGTGCATATTATTTACTGATAATGGTGGACTGTAGAAGTTTGACTAGACTTTTATGATGGAAATGTTCTGAACTGGGCAGTTTTGTTTCATTGTTTACTGGAAAAATGTTCAAAGCAATAGGAAGGTGTATCAAAGAGCACATGTATGTTTCATATGCAAGGGGCCTATGATTTAAAAGCAGCCCAGAATTAATTTTTATCTGCCACGGGTAAAATGTATTTTTCTTTGAATGTGGGCTTTAATGTTGTTTCAATGAATGTGAGTTTCAAGGGCAGAGAAGTTTTAATGCCAAGTTTGTTTAGCAGATGTCTTAGTGTTTGTGCTGTAAAATGCAAAATAAAACTTTCAAATGAAGTTCAAATCATCATAGAAGTAAATCAGTATGCACATTAGTGTTTATGGTAAATGGAGTGAAATAGCAAAGTAATGGATCATTGGAATGGCTGCAGGGGGAGGCTCCATTTGACCATGGTTTTGTGAGGGGGAAGGGTGGCAAACTTAGACAGCCCCAGCTGAACTATACCTCCCAACTGTCCAGATTTTCAAAGAATGAATAGATTTTTTTGCTTCTTATTTTTGGTTTGTTCCTCAATTTGTGGTTTTCTGGCAAATGATTTAGGAATTAAGTCACTAAATAATGACACACTAGTTTCAGACTTTATAACCTTCAGAAAAATGCATGCTAAAATAAGACCTGTTCTATCAACTGTCCCAATTTATACAAGAGCAATTTTTAGTACTGTTTATATGTTCCCTCAATATATTTGGCCTTGCCCAGATTTATTGCATTAACAGGTTGAGAGGTACATGCAAATTGCTTTATAGAATTAGGCATAGCCAAACCTCAACTGTCCCTGATTTTGGCTCAAAATGTTGCTCTTCCCCTAATGATCCCTCCACAAAATATCAATTTTGGAAGAAAACATAGAGGGCTTACTTTACTTTTATAAATAACTGTAATGATCAGAGTTATACATTACTTTTATTTCAGAAATGCATGTAGATTCTCTAATTTTGTCAGCTGCTGTAAGTTAACTGTGCTCATATTAAAATGGTGTCCCTCCTTTGACAGGTTCCCAGCTGTATTGTCTGGCAATTTTATATTTTTGCATCACATTTTTGGTCCGTTTTCCATAAAATTGCAGTTTTCTGGCAAATTAGTGGCAAATTGTTAAAGACTGAAGTTAGAAAATAATGCAGACATTTCAGTTTCAGATTTCATACCTTTCAGAAAATTCGTACTGATGCAAGACCTACTACTATTCTATTATCTTTCCAAGTTTATAAGAGCAATATTTAAAAAAATGTCCTTATTTTTGGGCCTTTGCCTCAGTTTTATTTATGAGTTTGTTGCTATAAGAGGTTGAGAGGTTGTGTGTTTGTGTGTGTGTGTGTGTGTGTGTGTGTGTGTGTGTGTGTGTGTGTGTGTGTGGCAGGTAGCATACCTCTCAACTGTCCAAATTTTGCAGAATGTCCAGATTTTTGCCCCATATTTTTTGTCTGTTCCTCATAAATTTTGTGATTTTCTAGAAAATCATTGAAGGCTGAAATTGCTAAATAATGACAGACATTTGAGCTTCAGACTTCATGTCCTTTAGAAAAATTCATACTAGCACAAATCCTGTTATTCTAGCAACTTTCTAAGTTCACAAGAACCTTATTTAATATCTGTCCCTGTTTATTTTAGGCTTTGTCCATATTTCTTGCACTAAGAGGTAGGTAGGGGTGTGTGTGTGAATGAAACATCCTAGTTAGTGGTAGCAGGTGGTTAGTAATTTACTCAAGCTCAAAACCTGTACCTTAGTTACAGAAAACAAAAGCATAAAGTCTCTACCCCAATTACCATGCTGCATTTTTCAAAGAACTGACATTTCAGGTTAATTTTCAATTCAAGGAACCGAGTTTGAGTGAATTTATATTATATTACTGAAGAGGCATTACAGCGAATGCCTCTTCATCGACACTAAAAGAGCGAATCGTGAATTACGAGAATGGCCGTAGCTTGGCTGGGGAGGGGGGTAGCAGTTTGAGAGCTGTCAGTACAAATTTGAAAATCCTAGCTACACCCCTGCCTCTTCCGTAAGGCAATGGATACAGTTTGCATGCATGTCAGACACAAGGAAATAGGTGACCTCCAAACACTTGATGTGTTCCAGTTAGATTTTCTCAAGGGTGTATTGTGGTTGCAGAACCTGGTGGGAGTCATGACTGTGACTAGAGACATACACTATGTCAAAGATGTGCACAGATCCTATTGTAACTTGGCCAAGGCCTTTAACGCAGTCCAGTATTTGTTGTCAGTGGGTCACTAACCAAGGAGAATATCAAATTCTAGGCTATCAGTTGTTTTTTCAGTGGGATCGCAGACCAACTACATTCAGTCACAGTACAAGAATTCACCTCAAGCAGCAGACATGTCACCTGTGTAGAAACAGAAATGTCAGTGCTGTGGCCATTCATGTTTGACATATATGTATCAGAAGTCCTGAACAAAACAGAGGTTCTGTGTCACTAATGATTGCTGACAAAGCCATGGATGTTACATGAACTGCACATAAATGCATCAGCATACACTGTGGTAATAATAAATGTTCCTGCCTATTATAAAATAACCATCGGTACACTACTCCCCACTTCTAATTTTGATAGACTTTGGAACACATTGTCAACTGCAACCTGGGCCTACTGTGGGGAGGTACACATTCTGCATAATACATCTGATTAGCAAATCCATTATATCAATAGCCAGATATGGTAGCAATCCCCTATACTCATCCCTAATTGGCTGTAGGAAATAATATAAACCACCCTTGGAAATATATTTTATCGGACACCTGCACCAACTTGACAGACCTCAGACATGTCAAGTAATAAAACATCAGAGGGTCTCCAACATGTGCTTTCTGTGGGCAGAATGACATATCTGTCACTGTGTGCAGTATAATGCATATAGCTTTGAGGCAGATTATGCATGCCTTAGATGGCTATCTGGGGCCAAAATGGGATGAAAATGTTGTATATGCATAAGTAATGTGGGATTTCAGTTACCTGTCCCAGGGACCTCAATGTACACTATGATATACATAGGACATGCTGGAGACACGGATACATCCCTCAAAGGTCATCTCTCCTCTGCAGAAGGCTTTAAACCCATGTCCAGCAGAGCATCTACATTACCCTGGTGAATGACATGCTGGATGACTTGCTGTGAAAACTTTATCTGCCAAGGATCACTGCTGCTTCAATCCTGGACATGTGTGGCCCTTGCTAGACAAAACTTGGCCATGCATTATATCTGACTGTTAATATTACAAAGTGATATAATGGCTATGCTCCTAAACATCATCAGGTCTATACCCTAGTCATAGCCTATGAACCTCGGAACCTATGGTGATGTACATGCAAACAAGAACATTATACTGTATTACCTTTCTTATGAAATTTGTCTTCAGTGCTGACATACAATCCTTAGATCTGAATCTGATGGGTCCACTTTGGCTGTGCATCCATACATTTGTAGTAAACAATCCTTCAAGAAAAAGTTAGACATAGTAATGAGACACATTTAATTGTCAGAATTCACAGCTCTTACAAAAGCATCCACTGTAAATTAGATAAAATTATTATGCCAGCAACTATCTAAATGGCTATGTACAGTTTAATGACAGGTACAATTATGAGTCGAGCAGCACAAATGGAGGTAGTAACATCATATTAATATAGATAGTCACCCTGAGCATCAGACACTAGCTTTGGTATGCCTGAATCCAAAAGATAGATGACAGGGATGTGGTACAGTTATCATCACTTGCACGGGTGTTCTGGGAGGGGGGGAGCAGGAGGCTTAGGCTGATACAAACGGCTGGCAAGTGTGCGTGTTTACCAGTAAGCAAGGGAAGCAAGCAAAATGGACCATGTAAATGTTGCATGTATGTGGGTGCCCTGAATGTGACATTGGTGTGTGAGTCTCTGCATGAACACAGCCAAGATCGGTGCTAGCCTTAAGTGTCTATATGTCGGACAGCTGTGTATCATGCATGGTAGAGCTGACAGTTCATCATCTCCACCCCTGAACACGAGAACTGACTCTGCCAGTAGTTGCAATGGCACCTTCATGCCCAAGGTCAGATGATGTGCTACTATCTGAGGGTGACCGATGTCTGCTGGATGTGCTCCCTTCGCAGGAATGCCCAGAACCACGACCCCATGGCCTGCTATGTCTGGGTGTGGGTAGTACACTCCCTGCTGGAGTAGTGGATGTACTACCACTCTGGGAGTGTGATCGGGCATGGCCACATTGATTATCAGCAGATGTAGTTGCTGACCTACACCCATGAGGCCAATGCTCCCCTCCCAGCAGACATCCCTTTACAGACATGACAGATACACTATGCTCCCTCACAGACACATCTCATTACAATGTGTCATTTAAATGATCCAGATAATCAACAACATGGTGGAGGCAGTCACAGATGTCAGACTGTGTTGCATCTCTAACCCTGAGCATTCGACTAGAGTTCCTTTCTGAACATGCCTGTGCCTCCATGATGGCCCTAAATATATGTTGAGTGACACGTGAAGAGACACCTGCAACAGGTTGAGAAGAAACAGCAGACCTCCTCTGACACCCCTATCAATCCGCCTGTGTGGGACCTTGCCAACAGTTTGGCTATGACCAGTGTCAACAGTCACTGAAGCCACAGTAGTAACCACACTTCCCTGGTCAATGTCCTCACCCTCCAACTGTCCAGTATCTATTGCCTCGGTTGACTGGGTATGTGTAGGCATACTGGCTGTGTCTTGTGGTAATGCGGAGGGTCACTTGATGTCAACCTACATGTCAGAATCAGCCTCTGCAACCCCTGGCTGTGCCTCACTTTGACCACCATCATCATCAGAGTCTGATGAAACACTGACATCAGGTGACATAGGGGACACAGAACCACTTCCATGTTCACCTGTGGTAAAAGGAAGGAAAACAGGAATACATTAATACCTGCACTACTATGCTATAATATATGTTAAGCAATTTAGACTGCTGTCACTGTTACAGACATTTATACCTCTCAAGCTCTTAGGGCAAGGAATGTGGACAAAGCCATGAATAATGGGTGGACAAAAGCCCAAGAATATGTATCATTGTGACATATTGCCCTTACAAACCTAGAATGGTGATAGAATAGCTGGTATTGCTTCACCATGACATTAATGAGTGGTATGCATTTTTAATGCGAGATCTGTCATTATTTTATGTCTGCACTCTATAATGACCTGTCAATAGTTTGCAACTCAATCACTATGATCTTAAACACAGCCCAGTGGTATGAGTCCCACATCTAAAAATTCTACAAATATCTGTACAGTTAACAAGTATGCAGACAATACAGCAATCCATACAACAGGCCTGAGATGACACGCTAGGAGATATGTTGGAATATTTTTACATTACTGACATAAATGTATTCTGCTTACCAACTGCAGAAGGCCTATATCTGTGGATTTCTGATGGCACTGGAAAAAATTAAGGGAGAGGTAATGGCAACAGCACCATATTTAACAGTATAACAGATGGTAATACTTTCAATAATCTATATCTACAGCAACTGCAATGTTAACAAGAATGTGGCTGACGATCTCTAAATCACCTGAAAACTGCAGCTAACTTAAATACAACCACCAAAAAGCAACCTGCCACACATTAAGACAATGAATGCAACAGTGTTTTACTGATAATCTAACAAAGCCTACCTGGAAGCTCTTCCTGAAAAGCAGGAGTGGCACCCACATCCAGAAAATACTGGCTGATGGACTGCTGGGAGCTTTCCTGAGTGGCAATATTTGCCAGGAATTCCTCGGTGATGGTGAGAGGTTGTTCTGCTGCAGGGCCTCCATCAGTGATCTGATGATCATGTGCCACTTCAGCAGCATGCCTCCTTGCCGCATGAATCATGTCCGTGGCTCTATGTCGCACCTGCTCATAGCTCTGATTTTGATGACCAGCAGCATTTACACTTTGGACCAATTTATCCCAAAGGCCGCACATTGTGACATATTGGCCCACCTCCTAGACATAAGGACCGCATGATGTTGCCTTAATGCTTCAATGATGAGGTCATTCTCTGCCTCTGAAAAAGGTGGCCTATGCCAAGCGGGCATATTCTTTACTGAAAGACAAAATTAATGATAACACATATAAGGATCACATAAGTAGAAATAAACTGTGTACAGATAAAGCAGTACAGGAAAGCTCTCGGTATTCACCACTTGATTACAATTTAAAGATTCCACACTAGTCAACAAATAACATGGGGGCTACAAAACAAGGAAAGTGGTATAATGAACATATTCTTGTTTGTGCCATAACAGATAGCTACTTATGCTCACACACCCAAAACAACAGTCCATTCTAGTTTGCTCCATATGAGGGACTAATCCCCCTCCATAAAAAAAGTATAACATGCTATGGGACAAATGTGCTAAGCAAACAACAGTGTAACGTCCAACATGCTCTCAAAGGACCTATCCATGAAACTTGTGTGCATAGTTATCACGCAGCATTAGACCATCGGCCTACTCTACATCCTCTGTACCTCTCAGATGGCTTGTAAACAAGGCCATGTCATGAGTACAATTCTAACAAATGATTTACTTCACATCATTCCTAAGTACATTCCAGCATATGTATTATTTAGGTAACATAATGGATACATACCAGATGGAGTACAATACTCCTCTGTAAAATATACTGTTCCAATTTAAATGTGTCACTGAGTTTGAATTCTATTACAACTCATATCCACATTGGTTTGCTAGCTACACATTTGCTTTTTATAATGGTGTACATTACTAATTGATTGCATCTGACTCAGAGTTGCTAATTGCAGCATGCACTGCTGAATTGCATGCTAATCATCCAGTCCCGTGAAGCTACTCAACAAGATATAAGGCATCAATGTAGACACCATGCCCTTTCTTATATGTGCAGTGAGGGAATAGTGGAGTACAGATACAATATAAGCACTGACAGACTGTTAGCAGCAGAAGCTACAATTTACATACATTTGTATGTGCTACAGACTGAAGCTGATGCTGCTGCTACAGCTGCCAATAGCCATAGACAGAGATGGTGAAGACTTTGCAGGCCAACAACACATTAGAGGAACTGTGGGACCTCTGGCAGCCTTGAGTCAGATACCGACCCAAACACATGAAACCCATCCCAGTGGAATTTAAGGTATGTGTTTAACTTAGTATGTTAGCCACAGGTACTATTAACAGACTTCCAGGGGACATGCTTGGTGTTTCACAGGCACCAGCATCCAAGATCTTCCAAACATTCCTGCATGCTATGCTACATCATGGTAAAGTGAACATATATTTTAACACAGGTTCAGAGGTGAGGGTCAGAGGTATGTTACAATTGTAACATATATCACACTAGTCTCCAGTAATGTGTGTCATACATTACAGTCATGTATACAAGAGAGCAACACCTATGGAACAAGGTAGGGTCTACATTAACTGTAAGGTCTACCACTGAAACAACTGCCAAATCATGTGTAACGTCATGGGAATCGTGGTGTGTGTGTGCTGGCAACCCTTGCATTTGGCACTACATCCATATGTGCCACATTTAACAACTGCACCAGATGTGAGCTATGGGGGATATCTACAAGACTCACTTAGGTGTGGATGCATGCTATGCACTAGACCCATGGTGGAGGAAATCCATTGTACACACACACACACACACACACACACACACACACACACACACACACACACACACACACACACACACACACACACACCATAATGATGCATACCATCCAAGCAGTAATGCCATAAGCATGTATTTCAGCTACTGCACTCACAATGCCAGCATTTACATACCTTTGGTCGAGGCCACCATTACAATCCACTGACATATCCCTCAATGCTCATAGTATGTGCTATGCTACTCAAGTTAATATAGTGAAAACAGCTGCAGCAGGATCATTAAGGGGATGGGGAACACATCCTACCGACTATGCCAAGATTACCACAGCAACAGGCCAAAGATGACCCAGGGAAGGAACCAGCAGCAGGTGTGTGGTCATAGGCATACATAGCCATGCTCAATAAGTCCCTGCATTGGTTATGAGGCAAGTCATAGCACACTGACGTAACACCTAGGATATTAAAGTCATCCTCCTACAGCACTATACATCTGTACTAGGGATGCATTTCTGATGACAGTTCTCAACCATAACTAAATCATACAACAGGCAGTATGCCAGACATGTAAGGTAATCAGACCAGCACAGTATTGTTAGTGCCATAGCAGACACATATTTTCAATACTCCCATCTCCAAAAGAACAGTCAGTGCTTGTTTGTGACATCCAACCTGTATTTCCTTAGTTGGCAACCACATATCATATCATTCCTACATAATATCCTTTGACTTTGCAAATGCAATGATATTGAATGGTGTATGTCCCAGACTACTGGACAGATAACTGATGACTGAAAAAAGAAACAGAGACATGTATAATAGTGCTATATATTTCCAAGGAGACATCATAACAGTGTTTGTAATCAGTTATTCCAGTGCTGTAAAAGTGAAATATGTCATGAAATGTACATGTAACTTTCAATATGTTTTTTATGACTGTACATTATTTTCAGTTTAATTGTGTGCTGAAAATCACTCTCATCTGTACAGATTTGCACTGAATGCCCAGATTTTGGACTCGTATGTCTGGTTTGTGTCTCATACTTTAGTGGTAATCTGTCAAATCACTGGCAAATCACTGGGGACTGAGTTCAGGGACTGATGACCCACATCAGAGTTTAAGACTTCATATGGCAGGGAACAATCTGTCAAATGGCTCTCATCTTCCTCACCTTTTCTTCCCATCTCCACTGGTGTTTCCCAAGGCTCCATCTTGGGACTCCTATTGTTTAACATCTTCACCAATGATCTTTTTACCTCATGCAAAGAATCCTCCCTTATTCAGTATGCCAACGACTCCACACTTATATCCATCTCAATAACATTCCTGAACTACACTCCCTGACCCAACAGGCCCTATTATCCACTGAACAATGGCTCTCTTACAACCTATTGATCCTAAATCACAAAAAGACCAAACTCCTACTTTTCCTTCCCCGTTCTCTTTCTCATCACAAAACCTCCTTTTTTATTACATCTTCTAACAATACAACTATCCAACCTGACACACACACAAAACTCCTAGGGGTCATTATCGATGATGAACTAAAGTTCAACTTACACATACTTCAGTGTATTAAAAAAACAAACCAGAAACTAGGTCTGCTATAATGGAACAAAACATTCCTAACCCCTGAATCTAGACTTACCCTGGGCCAGGCACTCCTCTTCCCTTCCCTCTTATACACCACCCCAGTTCTTACCAATATCCAGGCCTCCACTCTAAACAAACTCCAACAGACTTACCATAAAATAGCCAGAATCATTACTAACTCCCCATACAACTCACACCACTGCATTTCTTTAAACTCTCTTCAATGGCTTGAACTTCCCCAATTTCTGCTATCTTATCAAGTTCATATGCTACACTCTGTTCTTTACAAACCCTCCTTCTGTCCATCTCTATCTTCCTTAGTCTCAATCTACATCCCATCCCAGACCCTCCGCACTTCTAACCAACAATTACTTGATATCCACCACCCAAAAAGGTCAGTAGGCAAACTACTCTACAAACACTCCCTTGACCATGCTTGGAACAAACTTCCCCTTGACTTACGTTCAATCTCCCACACCTCACACTTTAAAAATGAACTAAAAGCTTATTTTCTCAATTCCAGAACCTGCCCTTGCCATGACCCCACCTAGTCTTCCTTCCCTTTATGTACCCTCAAAAGGACCATACTTAGTACCTCATTACACCTCTCTCTCTCCAATGTGTCTACTATGCATTTGCATAATTTTATACAAACAAATTTTTTTATTGTTGACCTATTGAACTATATCAATGTAAAATCATTACTTAGCTTTTTTTTTATGCAACTTTAACTTTATGCATGTAACCCAACATATGTGAATCTTTTTGCTATAACTGCTATTATATCAGTATTGTTTAAAATTGTACTTGTTTAAAATGTACTACTGGAGCTTTTTTCCTTGGGTCTCCACTGAAAATGGGCCACAAGCCCAGTTGGACAAACCAGTTAACAAATGTCAATAAATAAATAAATAAATAAATATCCATCAGAACAGACATGCTAATGCATAACATGTCATTCTGTTCACTTCTTAAGTATGCATGAGCAATATTTAAAGAGTGCCCCCATTTATAGGCCTTTGTCACCCCCCCCCCATTAATTGTTCCTTTGTCCAGATTCCCTGCTCTAAGAGGTTGGGATGTGTGGTGCTGGATGCCTGTTTCCTCTTTCTACAAAAGTGTATCATAGGATCATAGGATCATAGAAGGTTACTAGGCTAATGGCCCTGGGGCCCTTACAAGCCTAGCCAAGAGTTTATCCCCAAAAAAAGAAACCCCAATCAGCACCTGTCACCACTGTCAATGAGGGACAAAGGAGGAACTCCTGGGACAAATTTGTGGCTTCCCATCCACTCATCAAGGTTGCACTTGAAGAGGGTTAGCGAGGTACTCTGTTTGACATGTATGGGAAGTCTATTTCAAAGACAGTGCAGCCTCTGGGAGACAAACC
Source organism: Protopterus annectens (assembly GCF_019279795.1). NCBI lineage: Eukaryota > Metazoa > Chordata > Ceratodontiformes > Protopteridae > Protopterus > Protopterus annectens. Next base: position 892,981,952 of record NC_056737.1, read on the forward strand.
TGCCTCTCCAGAAGTTTTTGTTGATGTTGCATATTAGATTTAGGCCTATCGAGTGGGTAATGCGTGAGGAGTTAAACTTACAGATATGGAGTATCTCTAGTAGGGCAGGGTCCGATATTGCCTTGTAGGCGAGACACAGATTACCTCTGAGCAATCCGTATGATACCGAGTAAAGTGATAGTGATTTGAGCCTGTCTCCATAAGACAGGTGTTGGAAGCCATGGATTCTCTTTTTGAGGTATTTCTGTGGCCTTTCCAATTGGTGCAGATGTTTGGAGAGGTACTTAGCAAATGGGGTATTATGTAATTATAGGTGTAATGAGGGAGGAGTACTGAGCGGTAATAACCCCCTTTTTTCTGGATGCAATCCCTTTACTTATGAGATGAACCAAGTAAAAGGCTTTCCTACCCACTGCCACCACATGATGGTCAAGTTTCAGATTGTTGTTAACTTGAGTACCCAGGTCTCTAACCAAGGGTTGTGTGCTTAGGGGGCTGCCGTTGATGTGGTAATCTGTAGGGACCATGGTTTTGCCGAATGGTATGATAATACATTTTTTTGCTTTTAACTTAAGGCCATGACTTTGGCACCAGTTATTTGTAGCTGTGAGACTCTCTTGCAGTATATTAATGTCACTTGAGGAATCAATGACAGCACCCAACTTACAGTCATCCGCAAACTTGGTCAGCCACAGGCCCTTGGTCTTTGCCTGGACCTCTGAGAAGTAGATGTCAAACAGTAGAGTGTCTAAGGACAGATCCCTGGGGAACAACACTAGTGACAGGTCTGCTGTCAGGGGTGGTGGCACCTATTTTGACCTTGTGGGTCATAGCTGTGAGCCAGTTGGCCACCCATCTGATGAGATAGGGATTAATACCAAGTTGTGTTAGCTTTTCATTGATGCTCAAGTGGGGAATTGTGTCAAAGGCCTTGGCCAGGTCAAGGTAAACTGTATGTACTGACTTTCCCTCATCCAGGGCCTTGGTGACAGTCTCAAACAAGTCAACTAGGTTGTAGGCGAGATCTGCCCTTGACAAATCTGAATTGAGTGGGGTTGACTGTTTGGAGATTGCCTATGTCCTTGTTTATGACATCCATAATAATGCATTCCATGGCTTTACAGATCAGAATTGTCAAGCTAATGGGACATTAGTTTCCCAGGTCAGTAGTGGCACCACCTTTGTGCAATGGGATGACAATGATGGCTCTCCACTCTGCTGGAATGAAGCCTGTAATTAGACAGTGGTTGAATAGGGTGCTCAATGTTGAAGCTAGTTCTTGTTGGAAATGGTGCAGAATACAGCCTGCGATATTATCAGGTCCCATGGAAGCTGTGTTCTTTGCCTTGAATAGGGCTATTAACACTTGATCTATGGAGATGTGAGGTGTAGGACAAGTATCAGGGATGTCAACTGGGCCTTTGGGGGGTGATAAGGGGGAGACGTTTGTGTAGAACCTATCAGCTAGTAGGTTGGTTAAGTCAGTAGGATCAGTGTAAGTGGTACCATTAAGTACTAATTCAGAACAAACTTGGGATTTGCTATAGAGGTTCCTAATGTAACTGAAGACGGACTTGTGGTTTCCCTTTGTTTCAGAGGCTAGTTTCAACTCATAATTGGCTTTGGAGTTTTTCACTAGTGATCTAATTTGCTTGTTGAGGCAGAAGAGGGAGATTTTCTGATTTGGAATTTGTTCCTTTTTACCCTTGGACAACAGTTTCTTCCTTTTGTTGTACAGCCTGTTGATAGAAGGTGTCCACCAGACAGGTTTGTGTTTCCTTGAGGCACAGGTTTTAGTTCTGTTGGGTATGGCTGAGTCCATGCAGTTGTACAGGTGCTTGTATATTGCACTGATGTACTGTTCAGCATAGTTGGCTGCATCTTCTGAGGGATGTGCTGGTGTGATGCGACTGATATCATCCCTTAGCAGGGTGTAGTCAACTTTTGAGAAGTTTTTTAGCCTGGTTATGGCTGGGGAGGGGTTGGGTGGAATACAAGCTTTGAATTAAACTGAATGATGATCTGATCTCACCAGGGAAGAACATACTATGGGAGTGGTGCAGTGGTCACCCATGTTGGTGAGAACCAAGTCCAGTATGTTATCTCCCCTTGTGGGGGATGGGACCATCTGGTTTAGTGCTTTAGAGCTGATGATAGAGCACCATCGGGCAGCGCCGGTTAAACAAGGTTAAACTATTTCTGGCTCCGTAAAGTCTGCTCTTCAATTTTTCCCTTAGAACTTCTCTACTTGCAATCTAAACAGTCTATTCTCTATCTCAAAAGCTCAGCACTTGCTCCTAAAGCATTTTTATATAGGTAAAGTACTTGTATACTAAACAAAGTACAACATTAGCCTAGAATCCCCTTGAGTACCCATTTCCCTATAGGTCCCTTCTGACTCAGTTACACAGCAAACTTTTTCACTTTTTCTAGCATGTCGAAGGGTCAGTTGCTAGCGTCCTCTCCTGTTCAGCTGGTGAATCTGGGCATCTTGAGGCAATGTTACAATTGCCTCATGTACACAGACAACCCACTCCTTCTCCCACAAAACACAAATACATGTGAGAGATGCAACTATATAGCCAAACTGGAGGCTGAGCTCTCTCAACTCAGGACTGGCAAGACCAGACAGGAGGAGAAGGAAACCACGCACACCACAAACCCAGTTTCAGATAGAACTATCACAACTGCAAAACAAACACATAAACACACAAAGACATACTCGGAGGCACTGATCAAAAATCTACCAAAACTACAGAGGCCTCCAAAGCAGACACCCAAGCAACTGCCACCTCAAGACATAAGACATGCAACACATAGTTCTCAAAGTCAGTGTGCTAAACAGTCACAGCCCTTAAGGCCAAACACAATGCCAGACACACTTGTTATAGGTGACTCCATAGTCAGACACACTGACGTCCCACTCACCAGACTGAACAAGGAAAAGATCACAGTAAGCTGCCTGTCAGGCGCTAGAATCCGCCACATAACACAAGCACTCAGGTCACTCCACAGCAAGTACAAGTATGACTCAGTCATTGTCCATGCCGGTGTGAACGACCTGAGACGCACCTCCCTGGACTACATGAAAAGAGACATAGAGGAGCTCTCAGATTATGTAGCCCAGGCCGGTATGACCCTGACCCTGAGCAGTATCCTACCCTCACCAAGAATGATGCCACAATACAGAGACAAAATGATCAGCTTTAATAATTGGCTTAATTACTGGTGTCATTCTAAGGGGATCCAATGTCTGTCTGCCTGGGATGACATGCTTGACAAGCCACGCTGCTCAAGGGACGGCTTGCACCTGTCACCCTGGGCTTCCGGATATTGGCAAAGGCTCTTGCCACCCCATAGTGCCTTTTTTAGGCAAGGCTCAAATGATAAACCTACCGCCCTAGAAAACAAAAATGGAGAAAAACTAAGGGTAATACTGCTCAATGCCAGAAGTTTAAACCTCAAGATGCACGCCTCGAAGCCCTCCTCAGTATGGAGAACATCGATGTCTGTGCTGTGACTGAAACCTGGTTCAAGGCTCCTGAGAGCACCCCAGCACTATCAGGTTATACCTCATATCATGCCCGCCCCAAAATCCGGACCAAACCACAAAAGGAGGGGAGTATCCATATTCATAAAGGATACCCACACCTCCAGGTTAGTGGCAACGCACGAAGCATCGGAGACCATCCAGGTGCAATTAACCATAGGTAAAACTGCCCTACAGTTTGTAACATGCTACAGACCACCTTCTCAAACTCAGGAAACCTACACAGCCTTCCTGAAGACACTGGAGAGTATGAATGTCTCTCCAAACACCATCATATTAGGTGACTTCAACTACCCAAACATAGACTGGGAAAATTACTCAAGCCCCAACACCCTAGCCCAAAGGTTCCTTGAGTTCATAAACTCAAATGCTATGGAACAACTAGTCACCATTCCCACAAGAGGAGAAAATATACTAGACCTGATCATCACAAACATGGGGACAAAATGCTCCACACCGGAAGTATATCCCTCATTGGTGAGATCAGACCATAAATTAATCTCACTGGAGATCCACATCCCGCCCCCACCCCCAGCAAAAAAGACCACAGTGAAGAACTTCTCAAAAGCAAACTTCACACTTCTTAAGACTGGAGTGGTATCCTTCAAGGCCCCCGAGCCAGTGGAAACCACAACCCACACTGCTGAAACCCTTAAAAATGCCTTCTATGAGCACCTCCAGGAATGTATGGATTAAGCAATCCATAATAAAATCAAGACCCTTTCCACCAAAGGCAGGCGCCCGGTCTGGTGGACTCCAGCCATAAACAAACTCTACAACAAGAGGAGAAAGCTACTACATGACAGAGCAAAATCCCTAAATGGGAAGGCATCTCTGATCAATACTAGCAAAAAACTACGATCACTCATAAAATCATCCAAGGCCAACTTTGAGAGAAAAATCGCTAATGACACAAAAGACAATCATAAAGCCTTCTTTAGCTATGTTAGAAACCTGGGTGGAAACTCCCAGATATGCTCAGAATTAGTCCAAAATGATAAAAAAATCACTGAACCCACAGACATTGCCAACATATTGGCAGACAGGTTCAGTGCAAATTTCTCCCCTCCCTCCCCCCCAAAAGGAGAAATATCTATCCCACTAGAGTCTAGCCTCCCAAACATCTCAGATGCCCAGGTGAGAGCTGCTCTCTAAAGCAAAAAACACAGCATCAATGGGACCGGACGGTGTCCCCGGCTGTGTGCTACATGAACTCAATGAGGAACTAAACCCACACAGAAGGCTGCTGTTTAATCTTAGCCTTACTACAGGATACGTACCAAAAGAATGGCGTACGGCAACTGTGGTCCCACTCCACAAAGGCGGTGCTTCTACGGACCCTGGAAATTACCGCCCATAAGCTTGACGAGCCTTGTCTGCAAAGCTATGGAGAGGATCATAATGGAACTCATAAATAAAGACATTGGGGACCTACAGACACTGGATCCTACCCAATTTGGCTTTGTCAAGGGCAGATCCTGCCTCTTGAACTTGGTCGACTTTTTCGAAACAGTCACTAAGGCCATTGATGAGGGTAAGGCAGTTCACACAGCCTACCTTGACCTAGCAAAAGCGTTCGACACAATACCCCACTCGGGCATCATAGAAAAGCTTACCAGCTTAGATGTAAACCCATATGTCACAAGATAGGTTGCAAACTGGCTCAAGGACAGAACACACAGGGTTAGAGTTGCTGGTGCCATGTCAGACTCTAAGCCGGTCATGAGCGGTGTCCCACAGGGCTCAGTCCTGGGCCCCCTCTTGTTCGGCATTTATTTTTCTGAAGTGCAGGCAAACATAGGGGGATTGTGGCTGACAACATTTGCAGATGACTGCAAATTGGGCACCATAATTGACACTCCATCAGACACAGACATCCTCCAGAAAGGTCTCATAGAAATGGATAACTGGTGCCAGAGCCATGGCCTTAAGCTAAATGCCAAAAATGTATAGTCATACCCTTTGGGAAAAACAAGGTAACCCCTAATTACCACATAGGTGGTAATCCATTAAACACGGAAGAAGTTATCAGGGACCTGGGGACCCAAGTTGACAGTAACCTCTCTTTTGACACTCACATTGTCAAAGTGGTTAGGAAGACCTTCTACATTGCCCACCTGATCATGAAGGGATTCACATCCAGATCAGGAGAGGTCATTGTACCCCTGTACTCTTCACTTATCAGACCAATGATTGAGTACAACGCCCCATTCGAATGTACCTTACCCGACACCTGCAGCAGTTGGAAAGACCCCAAAAGTTCCTCACCAAAAGGATAAAGGGGCTCAAACATATGTCATACGATGCCCGACTGAAGAAACTCCAGCTCTATTCAGTCGCATACCGTCTGCTCAGAGGTGATCTGTGCCTGACATACAAGGCCATGTCCAACCCGGAATTAATGGACATGCTCCACCTCAAAAAATCCAAATCCACCAGAGCCACGAGAGCAAGAGACTTAAACCTCAACACGGATATAAATAGGACATGCTGGAGGGACAGATTCATCACCCAGAGACTTCCTACACTATGGAACAGAATCCCAGTCCATTTGAGGCAGAGCTCCTCACTGACTCTGTTCAAGAGAAATCTTGACGAGTGGATGGGAGATCGTAGGTTTACCCCGGGAATCATCTCTGTATCACTGCTGGACAGAGGCACAGCAAACTAATGGGTATAGTATTCTCATCATAAGGGGTGGTGAAAGCCACACACACTCTGGCTAGGCTTATAAATGCCCTAGGGCAGATAGCCTAGTATGAACCTATGAATCTATGAACCTATGAACCTATGAAGTTAAGGAATCATTGGGTGAGTGCATTAGTGCAGGAATAGTTTGCCCAGGCTATGGTGGGGTAGTTAAAGTCACCAAGGATCATTGTTAGGGGGTACCTTATTGGAGTCAAGTAGGTCCAGGTAGGAGGAGCAGGTGTCTGAGATATGGAGGGGGTCTATAGCTGGCTATAACTTGGATGGGTGTCTTGCCAACTGTCAGTTGCACCTGGAGTAATTCCAATGCATCATGCTGGTAAACCACTCTGGAGGTGTGCCTGTCTTTAATGAAGATAGAGACTCCACCACCCTTAGTCTTTCCAACCTCATTTTGGGGTCAGAAAGTGTGAAAATGAGGTATAGCCTGGTAAGGCAGGGTTGCTCCCTGCAGCCCTGAACCAAGTTTCCATGACTGCACAGACATCAGCATCTTCCAGTGTGAGGAGAGCCTCCAGTGAGTGCATTTTCAGATTAAGGCTCCTAGCATTGAGCAGCATGACCTTCAATTTGATTTTGGCAGATCTTTCATGTTGAAGACTTGTCTTTGAGACATTGCCTAAAGAAGGCACAATAGGGAAGCAAGAGCCTTAGCCAAGATCTGGAATCCCAGCCATCTCTGGCAAAGGGATAAGGCTTCTCAACCATGTCATCCCAGGCAGACATATACTCAATCCTTTTGGAAAGATACCAGAAACTAAGCCAGTCATTGAAGTCAATCATTTTTTGTTGGTATTGTGTCATCATTCTTGGTGAAGGTAGGATGCTGCTCAGGGCTAGGGTCACACCTGCCTGAAGTGCATATTCTGAGAGCTCAGTCATGAGTCTCTTCATATAGTATATAGTCCAGGGAGTTACAGCTCAAGTCATTCACACCAAGACGCACAATGACAGAGTCATATTTGTACTTGTTGTGGAGAGACTTAAGTGCATGCATGATGTGGCGCATTCTAACACCTGAAAAACAGCTGACCATGACCTTCTCCTTGTTGAGCCTGGTGATAGAGACATCAGTGCATATCACTATTGAGTTGCTAATGACTAGTATGTTTGGTTTATTGTTATGCCTTATGGGCTGCTTTGGTTTATTGTTATGCCTACTGGGCTGTGCTTGTGAGGCACTAGTGTGTTGACCACTTTATGCGATGTGATTGGCATTATGTGTTGAATGTTTGTGAGTGTGTTTCAGGGGTCTCTGTTATTTATGTAAATTTTTATTGTGGACCCCTGCATAAGTGTGTGTGTGGCTCTGTGATGTGGGTGGTGTGGTGCTTGTACTGGCAATCTCCTCTTTGTCATGAGTACTGATTGTGGTGTGAGAAAGCATAGATTCCAGCTTACTGATGTAGACGCATCTCTCACAAGTAGAAGGAGAAGGGGACTGTCCGTGAACATGAGGCAGTTGCTACACTGTCTCAGTATGCCCATGCCGACCAGACTGGCAGGGGAAACTGATGGGAATTGTCCAGACATACTTGGTGGACTTAGGGAGAGCAGGGTTTGATGAAGGTCTTTCCAAAAAAACTCTAAATGTAAAATAACTGACCTGAAGTACAAGTGCTAAAACCAAAAACTGAGATGCTTAGAATAGCAGACAAATTTAATCAGGCTACTAACAAGCAGTAATAATGCAGAATAAGAGCACTTGAATACTTAAGAGCACACAGAATAGCAAACTAAGGTGATAAAGACAGTAGAAGACAGTTACAGTAAGAGCAGCTGAATAAAGTATAATTCATTTTTTTTTGTTAGTGGAAAGGGATGGAATAGAGCACAATTAAGTGACTACTGGGGTTGTCCTTCCCAAATGCTCTTTCTATACATAGTGGATAGAAATGAAGATATGGGACTGGTAGGAGTATGTGTTAAACACAGGGTTAAGGCACCCATTCTGTGTTTGACATGTGCAGGGGATGGTGAACTGGATTGTAGAATAATGTGGGGATATTTTCTGTGTAGTTACATAGCCTAGTAGTATATGTGAAACATTTATTTTATATTCCTCCTATTATCACGTCTTTTTATCTCAGTATTTGGAGTTTGCATGTTGCTGTGCATAGCACAAATGGTACCGGCTATGTGCAGCTGGTTTGCATGCACAGCAGCAGTGCACAAACTGTAGAAGTGGACTACCCAGGTAGCAGACGAGAACCAGACAAATAAAAATCAACCTGGGATGCATTCATTTAATTTCAGTATTCATAACGCAAACCCTCTATATGCCATTGCACTGGATGTAACAATGAGAACCTCAGGATAAATATTAATGTAATAGACTTTCATGCAACTTCTCCTGTGGCTGTGGATGTTAAGTGTTGGCCTAAAGTTTACCTGGTCCTGGGTTCTGATACAATGATTGCAACTTGTGTTTTACTAATGTGTCTTTGCATTACATTGCAATGTAATTAAACATACATAAATATTCTTTAATTCTTCTACAAGAAACAGATGTGAGTATAGGATTACCATGTATAAGGTGCATGGTTATACTACAGCAGATATCTCTATTTTTTTTCAGTGATGTCCCCCCTCACATTATAGTCACCCTGAGTTATAGAAGTTACCTAGTATTTCTCATATCCTGAGTATTTACCTGATGCATGACATGATAATATTATCAGCTGTGTAATGATATGATAATAACTGTGTTAATGAACTTCATTTTATTGTTTCCCATCACGCAAACATGGGCAATGTGTTTGTACGATGCTAAGCATCGTTCACAGTTTTCAAATATTGCAAAGTCCAGCAGTGTGCATTCTCAGTATCTGTCATAACTGGAATTGGTGAGAAAAGTCATTATACATTGGTGTTCATCTGCTTTGGATGTATCTGGTGTTCAGGGAGATGTTCTGAAATGTTGGATTCAAAGGTGGGGTGTGCAGGAGTCCATAGTGTTTGTTGGACTCCTAGTGAATGATTATGGTCCCCGGCTGTTGCAGGGGCACTATCTTGGATCAGATTACAAGTCAGATACATGGAATAGTTTGGCCCAGGATCTGTCCAGTACTTACTGTCCAGTAAGTACTAGTATCCCCCGCATTGGCGAGCAGTGTAGGAATCATTACCGAGATCTCAGGATAATGAAGAGGGATACCCTCGACCATCCAGAGTAGACAGTACTCATTTAAGTTGACATAAATATTGCAATGTAAAGTATAACCCATATTCCACAGATAACAAGAGCATGCTACAGATTGCTATCATTATGACACTGAATCTGTATCTATAAAGTGTAAAAAGAAAGAGTGCTTGTATTATGTTGTATTACAAAGGAAAGGTACAGTATTGCAATAAATATTACTTGTGGTTTCAAATACCACACTCCACATATTTAAAAAAGCCATTTAGAATATTGTTTTAGGATATCCAGAATAAAAGTACAGTACTGTTATGTATTCATATTGATAGCATTAGAGGTGCAGACCTCTATACCTGTCACTCGTATGGTTTGCTGTCAAATGTAGTCAGTGTACATAGACATGCATGTCTGCAATATATGCCCCCAAGAATGATTGCTGGATGCAAAATGATCTGCACTATAGTGTGTCTGTGTTAGCAACAGGGTAGTATTCAAAGTAGTAAAGTTAGTTATTAGCATTTTGTATTGTATGTAAAATGTATCAGAATATTGTACATTATTTGTGCAATATTTGTATATTATCTGTGTGGTTACTTATGTTATTTCATTTTTTCTCTCACCTCACACCTTCTCTATATTTGTTTTTTTATGTTATTCATATTTGTTATTATTTGTATTATTTTTATTATATGATGTATATAATCATATTTTTCATTATCATAATTTTTTTCATTACCTACGGTTTGTTTATTATGCATAATTTTCTCATGATTTACTGTTAAATACCTTTTCATTTCATATTATTTTTCATTGTGTTTCCATTTCTATTATGTATTATTTTTGTATTCCTTTATTATTATATACTTACATTTTATTTAATGTTATAATGTCCATTACTTTGCATTATGTTTTATTTTGTTATGGATTTTCCATTATATTTATGTTATTACTACAGCAGGACAGGGTAGGCTTGTTCGACATGGGCCACCTGCACTCTCTCTCTCCACTGGCTATGGTACCAAGGCCCAGCACTTATGGGCTGCAGCGTAGCAGTGCTCCTCCTGCTACCCCTGCCCTACCTGGATAGGTCTGTAGTTCCCTCTGGGACCAGAGGCAGAGGGGGTGATTTTGTCACCCAAAACTGGACTGCCAGGTCTGGTACATAGGATTGTGTGCCACACAATTGGTGCATGCCTCCTCTGAGTGGAGACACTGCTCTCCATTGTCTTTCTGAATAGTATTAGGACACACAGACATCTGGCACTGCAGCCATTGGCACAGTGAGGTTACAGTGATGACAGTCCAGTGGGTGAGGACTTGATTCTCACTGTGACCAAACATGACATTCATAGGTCCACAATCTGTCCTCCCCCACCCTATTCAAGGTGTTCAGCCCCATCATGTCCTTAACCAACCCTGTCTCTTGTATGTTTTGTCTGTCTGCAAATGCTTCCTCACCTTCCAAACGTCCTCCCCAGACTTGCACATGTCCCTTCCTCAACATTCCACTCTCTCTTTAAAAAAAAAGGGCACCTGTCCCAAACAAATTCTGTCTCATACATAGTTCTCCATTTCTCACGTGTCTACTTGAAAAACTTTTAATTTGGTCCAATTAGCTCCACAACACAATTATGTTGTTGTCACCCCTCTCTGGTGGTGACAGCCCAAATTCAGCTAATAAACTGTCCATGTGCCCAGTTGTTACTGTTGAAGAAGTTAATAGTTATGGTTCTTCCTTACACCCTTCCTGCACATTCCTGCCTTCCTTTCACTTTGTTTCCCCCCCTGCTTGCTCCCCATTTCATCACTTTCATATCTTCCCCCATTTCTTTTCTTTTAAGGATCATTTCATGATGGTGCATGATGCACAACATTTCACTGTAGTGTTTAAAAGTCCTTATTAACTTTGATTGGATAATAGTACCATCTTGCAACAGACATTTCATCATTACTGCACTGAATGCATACACAGCCAATTATACAAATTCATAAATATCACAATTTATAATCATCAGGTACACATACAAGTATTTGGAATGATAGATACACCTGTATTTGAACCCAGTACCATCTGAACCAAACAAATACACAAGCAATGTATTTAGCAGCTAGTACTACAGAGTCAGTTGAGTAGCAAGTGTATTTTATGCACTGTACAGATAACTGCACAATAAAGAGCTGTTGCATACACCTACTACTTAAGTAAACCAATGAATAGTAATGAAATACCTATTATTCCATTATGTTTCTAGGTTTGTAAGAGCAACATTTATAGTATGTTTCTTTAATGAAGGCCCTTTGTCCTCCATTGTGCATGGTTTTGCCCAGATTGTTTACTCTACCAAGCAAAAAGGTATGTTCCTAATATTTATTTAATATTTTATCACCCTTGCTGAGCAATGCTGCGCAATGCGCATGCTTTATTGAGAATATGTGACAACTAATAGTGATTGTTTAAAATACATCTGCTAATTAACTGACTCTGTGGCTGGATGGGTTAATGCATTGTTAATGGAGTCAGATGGAACGAGGTTCGAAATAGGGTATCTGCATCAATTTTACAAGTGTATATAATACTTTTACATACTTTCCCTGTTCCTACTTCCACTTACCATTGCTTAGAGATGGTGCACATCACACACCATCTCGCAATGATTCTTTAAAGAAAAGAAATGGGGGAAGATAGGAAAGTGGTGAAATGTGGAGCAAGCAGGGGGGAAGCATAGTGAAAGGAAGACAGGAATGTGCAGGACAGTGTAGGGAAGAACCATAGCTATCCATGTCTTCAATAGTAACTGGGCACATGTACAGTTTATTAGCTGAATATGGGCTATCACCATGACAGACAGGGGTGACAACAACATAATTGCATTGTGGAGCCAAATGGACCAAATTAAGTGTGTCAAGTAGACATATACATATGTGTGAAATAGAGAGCTATGTATGGAACAAAATTTTTCTTGGGATGGGTGCCCTTTTTATTTATTTATTTTTTTAAGCACAGAGTTGAACGTTGGGGAAGGGACATAGGCAAGTCAGGGGCAGGCAAGTTGGGAAGATGAGGAATAATTTTGCAGACAGACAAGACATACAAGACAAGAGACAGGGTCAGTGAAGGACACAAGAGGGGGTGAACACCTTGGATGGTGTGGGCTGGGGTGGTTTGAGGTCCAATTGACATCAGCACGGTAACAGTGTGACTCAAGTCCTCACCCACTGGACTGTCAGCACTGTCCCATCACTGCACCACTGGCTGCAGCCATACCAAGATTGAAAGTAGGCTCTCCACCTGGAGTAGGCTTGTGCCCACAGTCTGGTGCACAATCCTACATACCAACATACCACATCTGGCAACTCCACATGGGTGATGTATGCACCACTTCTGCTCCCTGAGAAGGACCATAGGCCTGGCCCCTGAGGCAGAACTACTTGAAGGTCCAGGTAGGGCAGGGGCAGCAAGAAGGGTGCCATCAGGCTGCAACCCAGAAGTGCTGGGCCTTGTTGCTTCAGCCGGTGGAACAAGTGTAAGCGGATCATGGAGAACCAGCCTACCCTGCTGTGCTGAAGTATTAACATAAATCAAATTCAAACCAAACAGTAAATAAAACATAAAAAAAAAAATTAAATGAAAATTATAAAACATAAAGAAATAATTATAAACCAGTATAAAAAGTTTTGAATAATATCACTACAAATAAAATGATAAATTATAAAAAGGAAAATGTATTTCAAAACCAAAAATTATGAAATTATAAATAAAAAAAATTAATATAATAAAAAATAATTTGATTATGTATATAATATAATGATAAAATTAAAAAAAAAAAAATATATATAAATATAAATATATATATATATATATATATATATATATATATATATATATATATATATAAAGTCCACTAATAAATAAAAGGAGAGAAGAGGTAGGGTAAGAGAAAAAAAGGAATATTAGTAGTGTCACAGATAATATACAATGCTTTCTATAGTTAAGGTATTCTATTCTGTTACATTCTACTGTTAACAATACCAACTGCTAAGAAATGATCTTTATTACATGGAATACATGTACAGGGATTACACCTAACAGCAGGCCATTTAAGACAGAGGACTAGGTGTATGCCTTTCAAATGCTATAATGATGATTATACAATGACCGCCCATTAATATTCCAAAACGTGCACGCTGATTGGCAGTGTGCATGTTGTAAATCAGACTTATACTAATGGAAAAAGGTCCGGTCGCCCAGACTTTTTCCATTAGTATAAGTCTTTTTTTTTACAGCAACAGAGAACGTAAGACTGTATTTTTGTAACAGTACTGTATTTTTTACTAGACTCTTCCCCCCATCCTCCCTGTTGCACTTTTGCTTGTGTCATCAGCAAAGAGATTGAGTCTGTTCTCTATTCCCTCAGAAATGTCTGCAGAAAATGCACTGAAGAATACTGGACTGAGGACAGCTTTCTGCCAGACTTCACTAGTCAGTTCCCTAATTGCTAGTATTGTCCTTCTCACCGACTTTGAGTCCTAGTGTTCAAGCTTGCAGCTGTGTAGTTCCTTGATTTTCATCTTGCTGAAGCATTCTAAGTTACCTGTCAGCCTCCTTTGTGGGACACGGTTAAAAGCATACCTGAACTGCACACAGAACACTGTCACCAAACTTTCAAGTATACTTGTACCCAGTGAAACAGAGTTGGTTGCTGTCATGATGTTTTATTTTTTTTTCTAGAAATGTATCTAGCCAACCCCTTAGAGTTTACTCCATAATTTTCTCTACCACAGTTTTAAGCTAACAGGCTCAAAGTTCCTCAGAGTACTTCTCCTCCCCCTCTCGTACAAGAGTATCACAATTGCTGTCTTTTTTTTTTCAGAATAAAACTTTAATCACCGCTTTCATCTTTAACACACAAAGATTTCATCAGAATAGACACAAAATGCAAACACCGACATTTTTATACCAATTAGTTCATCACATGACCACCAGCTCATTAGCTCAATAAAATCACAATGTGTGAACACACTACTAATAAAATACATTAATAATTAAAAATAAACTTAATAAGCTTTTTCTTACACGTTCTGTTTTTAAAAAACATTGAATACTTAAAGCTTCATTTAAACCTAGATATCTATCTGCCCTTAGCCTTAACTGTCATTCCATTTCCTTAGTTTCCTATCTTTTTTAAAGTCCCCATCCATCAACTCAGTCTGTATTTGTTCATTAACAAAAAATAAATACTTCTAATAATGTAAGAGAAAAATGGTTTGGCACCTTCAAGTTATTTTTGATAACCCCTTTTATGTTGTAACTATCTACTGTCACATCTATAGAGGCATGACAGTGGATTATTTGCTCTATAGACAATTTTTCAGTTTATTTTCTCTTACAAAAATATTCGTTTTAAAGAAATATTGCAAAATGATAGCGCTGTGTTAGAACCTCCAGTTACTAATAATTCTAAAGATACATATAAGTGTGAAAGTTTTGATGTCTGTAGACTTATGTTGGAAGGACCATATGTTAGTTTTGAACATATAGACAAAACATTTGGTACAAAATATAGATATACTTGTAACTCTCAATGGGTGGTTCGTGTTAATAAGTGTTCAGGGTATTTGGCCTTTTATATGGATATGACCACCAGATGTTTATGTAAAAGAATTGGAGCATCTGTATGCCATTAAAACAAGCATTTTAAAGAATGCTTTATTTAAACATACAAGGGAATGTAATTATTATAGGAAGTTTTTCCTTCTTGTAATCCTGTTATCAGGAAGTCCACCCATAAATAGACACAGATACCATTAATTGTACACATTCTTCATTGCCAGATTTCATTTGTAAGAGCACACGTGTCTGTTATTCTACGTGGATAAGAATGTGTTGCCAAATTTGCAAAGAACAGATGTTTTGATAGAAATCTGCAAGGGGCATCAGGTGTTGACCAAGTGTAGAGTTAGAGCAAGAATGTATGTGTGGTGGTCAAACACTAATGCTGACATACAAGCCTTGGGCCCATGTGACAATTTTCTTTTTTTTTTTTTTTTAATTCTCTTTATTCATTTTAGAAATTTCAAATTGCAAAAAAATAAATAACAACTATGTATAAATTTCACAACCCTATCTAGTCAACTATATGTGATCTCACTTTGCCCAGATATTATACCATATAGTACAAGATAAATTACTTCACAATAATATGTATTCAAGCAACTGAAGTATTGTTGCAGTTTCAAAGTGTGAATCAAATACTTATGAGCAGTTAAATGATTGATTGCTAGATGCTTAAATCCTTCCCATGATAGTAAAGCCCTGTTTTTTCAGTTAAGTGTGATATAATACTTCATTAACATAAAAAGAAAAATTAGTATACAAAGTTGTAACTTTGACAATCCGGGGAGGAATGTGTAAAACAGTAAATTTCCATAAAGTTGTTTTCTTGTAGCTCATTTTTTCTAGTTGAACCCTTAAAGCACACCAGAGTTTATGGGAACATTTACAGCTCCAAAAGATATGGAAAAGGTCAGCTATTTGATTGGGGCAGAATTCAAATTGGGGAGAAAAATTGTGATATACTTTGTTTAATATGGAAGGGGTGAGATACGCATTGTTAATTAGCATAAGTTGGGTATGTTTAAATTTTTTAAAGGGTATAAATCTAGAGTATGTTTGTATGGCGTTGGATATTTGATTGGAAGTGATCGAGGGGTCTTGTTTCAGCAAGTAGTTGGAGTGAATGAACTCTTTATGGGTTTTGATGGATGTAATAAGTTTGTATGTGCATGAGATAATTTCTTTCCTGAGGAGGAATAAGTTCCAGAGGGTTTTACAGGAAGAGATATCATTTACGGCCAGAGTGGGTTCTTCCAGAATTTTGTGGCATAACGCCTTAATTTGCCTTAATATGATTGTGTATTTTTGAGGAGCTTCATCTTGCTCCTCGTGTCAGATATAGAGTCCTGTTTGAAGGGAAAGAAGTTAGCAATATATTTATCCTTCAAGAGGGGGTACTGATCCAGGTTAATCATACTCTTGTTTAACTTAAGGTTAGGATTAAGGTGAATTGGTTGTAATGTTTTGAAGGCAGGAGCCAAGTTTGGGAATTAAAATGTTTTTGGAGGTTTATTACTTTAGATTTTAGGGAAATATGTAATGTGGTTTTGTTCAAATTTTCTTTATTAAGGAAGGGGAGAGCTCTAGGATTGAAGTTAAGAGATTTAATGTAGTTATAATATAATTTAACCCATGCTGGATACCAGTATGTAGAATTCTTGGAGAACATAGATATATTAATTATTCTGCTACAATTAATAATTTCATAATATAATTTGAAATCTGGTAAGCCAAGACCCCCTTTTACTTTTGGGTATGATAGCTTTTTGTAACTAATTCTGATGTATTTAGAGGACCATATAAATTTTGATAGAGATGAATGTAGGGTTTTGAAGAATTTGTTATGTATCACTATGTTAGCTGTGTTGAATATATAAAGGAATCTAGGAAGTATGTTCATTTTGATGATGGCTATTCTGGCTAGGAAAGGGAGTTTAAGCTTCACCCATCTTCTGAGATCATTTTGTATACTTGACCATAATTTAATGATATTACCATGATAGTATGTGGTAGAGTCTTGATAAAATGAGACTCCTAGATAGTGCAAGTGTTGTTTAATACTGATGACTTCAGATGTGAAGTCCATAGGGTATTGGGTATAAATGTTAATAGAGAAGAATAATGATTTCTCAAGGTTCCATTTGTAATTGGAAAATTTAGAGAAGGCATCTATGGAGAACAGAATTTTCTCAATATCCGAGTTAGGTAGAGAATAATATAGATTTAAGTCATCGGCGTATGCTGATAGAGGGATTTTGGTATTATATAGTACAAGGATGTGGTGAAAGATTTTCTGATTAATTAATAGAAATAAGGGTTCAATAAACAGGTTAAATAGAAATGGAGATAGAGGACATCCTTGCCTTGCTCTGTTTTTATAGGATATCTGTTTATTTATTTGTTAAACTGTGTGTGCCTTAGAGTAAAGGGTTTTAATAGTGTTGATAAATGGATTAGGTATATTAAAGTATGGAAGAATAGCAAACAGGAAATCTGTGCTGAGTCGATCAAAGGCTTTAGATGCATCATTAGCTAGGGTGTAAATAGGGGTTTGGGCGAGAGTAGAAATAGATATCATGGCATCTAAGGTGAGTGCATGATCAACTGTTTCCCTATGAAGAATAAAACCTGATTGTTCAGGTGATATAATATTAGTGATGATGGATTTAAGCCTATTAGATAGAATGGTGGTCAAGATCTTCATGTCAAGATTAATAATGGAAATAGGCCTATAATTCCAGGGATTTTTTTATGTCAGAGTTTAGCTTAGGGATAAAGATTGTTTTAGATGCATTTGGGTGTATGTAGCTAATTCCGAATTGGATGATATAATTTAATAGCTGAAGTAAGCTATTGGAAATTTTGGGGGTGAAGCATTTATAGAATTCTGCTGTGAAGCCATCAGGGCCAGGGGCTTTGTTAGACTTTAGATTATTAATTGCAAGAGTAATTTCTTGTTGTGTGAAATTATTGGAAAGAATGTCTTGTTGTTCTTTATTAAGCTTAGGGAAGGTTAGCTGTTTTAAAAATAGTTCTAACTCTGACTTATCAAATGGAGAGTTAGGAGGGCTATAGAGCCTGGAATATAAAGTTTCGAAAAGTTTGAGTATATCTCTTGTATTGTGGTATGATTTACCTTGGTATGATATTTCAGAGATAGTGGGGGAAGGTTTATTTTGATTTATTAGTCTAGCTAATAATTTAGAGGGAAATTGGGCCCATTCAGAATAGTTGGCTAAAGTTTTATTTTCTTGGAAAGAAAGATTCTCTGCATGTATAGAAAGAAGTTTCTCCTGTAATTGGGTTACTTTTTTTTCTGATTCTTGAGTATAGTTTGCTTGTAATTCTAACTCTAGTTTAGATATTTTGTCTCTAATGGCTGTTTCTTTGCTAGTAGTTTTTTTTTTTTTTTTGTAGTAAGAAGCTTTACTAATGAGGTATCCTCTAATCATTGTTTTTGTGGAAGGCCAAATAATGTCTACTGGGGGTGTGTTGGAGCTTAGAGAATGAAGGAATTGGTCTAGGAGGGACTCTATTTCCTGTAAGATGTCACTCTTCTTTAGAAGGTTAGAGTTTAAATACCACCAGAATCCTTTATTGTTTGGAGAAATTTTGGATGACCAATGTATGGAAAGGAAAATTTTGGAGTGGTCTGAAAGGTATCTGGGATCAGTGCTAAAGGAATTATTGAAGTTCAGAAAAACATTGGAGATTAGAAAAATGTCCAGTCTGGACCAGCGTTTATGGCACTGGGAATAAAAGATAAATTTATTATTGGGTGGATTATGAGTTTGATAAATTTAGGGGTCATATAGGCTAAAGTCACATTTGAGTTCCATTATTGTTATGGTAGCATATTTATTGTAATTGGCTTTGATGTTGGTTCTGTCTGTCTCTGGATCTTGGACAGAGTTCCAATCGCCACCCACAAAATACTAATGATTAGGAAAGTAGGAGAGGATTTTATATATGGTCATAAAGAAATTATGTTGATTAGCGCATGGTGCATAGATGTTGATTATTAAAATGGGTTTGTCATGATGTGAACAAGTTGTGATGTAGCACCATCTGCCATCAATATCTGAATTATATTGTATGATGTCCTGTTGGAAAGCTTCTTTAATGATAATAGCTACCCCCACATGATTTGTTTTTGCCTCTGAGGCTATAATGACTTTAATCCACTTTCTCCCCTGTAAATGTTTTCATTGTTCAGTAGACAAATGGGTTTCTTGAACTAGAATGATGTCTAAATTAGCTTTATACACCAAATGGAGGAAAATTTTCCTTTTCTTTTCTGCTTGCAACCCTTTAATATTCCAGGATTCTGTTTGCCACATTTAAAAAAATGATCTTTGTGTATATGACAAGAGTTGTTGGTGTATGGAGTATAGAAGACTAAAGAAAAAAATCATAGCAGTAGGAATTATCTGGAAAAAGATATGTAGCCCTTCCTGCCCTGATTCTGTGCCTAACCACTATCTCTCTTAGCCTGGAAGAGCTTGGGATATTAGGAAATAGAGCAAAAAAGTGGTATAAGATGTGTGAAACAAGAATCAATAATAGTCCCATATATTTTGAGTAATTTAAACTGCTATATCCCTTAACTAAAAACCTAAATTTACAGAGCATAAACATCATAACAATCCTACCAAACAGATTTGAGTAATCATAGCTCAACATTTCTTTAGTTAGGCTGAGATGAAAAGTATGAGTACAGCTAGGTATAGCACAATCCCAGTTGAATAATAATTGTCACAGACCCCTAGTACTGAGAATATTTTCTATTATGTATATAATCTTTGTTCATTTTGAATAAAGTTCTATGAGTGTTATTCAATAGTTATCAACTATTAATTATCATCGCAACCAGGGACCTTGGTAACATAGATGAGAGGTTGGTAAGTAGTTCTTAAGTTTGAATATAGGCATTCTTCATCTAGACTTGCAGATCAGAGGAGATTGTATTATCCATTTAGCAGAATGTTGTACCTAAACAAAAGCTCTACCAAAGCTGCATTTTTAAGGAGATTCAATACAAGCATTCAGTTCAAATCACAGGTTAATTACCTCTGAAATCAGGATATCTTAAAACTAAAAATATAATTTATAAAAGTCTTTAGAGTCTCAGATACATACAGTCAAATCTGGGTTATTACTTCCTAGTTTCATAGGAATCCAATGAACATCACCACTTCTTGGTCTGGTGTTTGAACTCCCTTCCCTCTCAGTCATTACTACTACATGTATAATAGCCAAATAAAGCAGATGGTTATTGCTACTAATGATAACATATAACAATAAATCATTAGTTAAATTGTAATTCCAAACAGCAAATGGTCTGATGTTACCATGCAATGACAGCTCCAACAAAACAAAGCAAAAAAATACAGTCTTCCAACTTTTTTTCGGTAGGAAAAAAAACTGATAAGATAAATGTATGTGGAAAGGCTGCTAGGTTGATTTGCTTGTCAGCAGTAGCATTAGTGCTCCAGCCAATGTGAGATGTATGCATGTGTTGAGAGTCAGCTTATTGAGATGTTAAGATCTGTAAATTAGGAAGGGATTTAATTTAACATATTACTCTTGGTACCTTGGCATATAGTATTTGGTGATTATGATAGGACATGACAGGATTGTACAAAACCTTAGGATGAATGTATGGTCCATATTTCTAGCTCTAAGAGGATGAAAGGTATCTTTAGGAACACTTGCTTGCAATAAGCTTTGAAGGTGACAACAGTAGTATGTTCAAATTCTTTTAAAGGAATAGATACTGTTTACGCAAAACACATTTCCAAAAAAAAAATGCCATCTGGACCCTTATTTCTGTAGATTCATATTGTCAGTATAATAAGTATCAAGAATTGGGTAAATTGCAGATTTTTCCTAGAAAATCCCCTCCCCCTGACTAAAGTCATGGTACTGAGAGTTTCACAGTCCGTAACCTTTAGTAAATGAATGCCAGTGCAGCAGTATTATTATCAGTATTCTTAAAAATCCATCTTTAAACATGGGATTTGTTTCTCTCATTGTTTTTTGCTTTGTCTGGAGTTCTTGGAAGAAAGAGAAAAAAAAAAAAGAAAAAAATGGTAAATGGAATGTGGACGAGTATCCACGGAGCACCCCACAGCCTGAGTCGCAGGACGACCTTTTTCTTCCACTAATACAAAACATGTTCTATGCCAGTTTCCAACTATATCATAACCACAGTGCATAGTTCTCTCTTTCTGGCATAGAAACTCTCTAATCCAAACAGTCTCTAGGACCCTCAGCTGAAATCAGCCATGGCAGCCAAAGAGTTCAAATGCAGGAAAAGAAATGACATAAGTGCATTTTCATTGAACTGGAATACATTCAAAATAAAAGTATCGGTAAAAACAGTAAAGCTAACACCTTCCAGATGCGGTGTTGAAGGTGAATCAAAAGTCACTTACTGGATTTATTAAAGAGAACATTTTTAGTTACAGCTGTTCAATGGCCGATTATCAATTCTTTCTCAGTGGAGCCGAGCAGTCATGTACTACATTGCCATTTTAGGTATCCTGTTTCCTTAAGACCCAGATAAATCATGGGATAATAGGGTCAAAGAGCTGGGTGAGATCAGAGGTAATGAAGGTTCCTGGAGATTGTAGTCCATTACGTAGTCCTGTTAGCCCATGAGGAAAGGAGGCCTGCAAGGATGTTCAGCACCCAAGTGACAGAAGTTGTGGAGAAAAATTGGTAAGCTCTGAAGAAGAGTTTATAAGTTGTCTGGTCCAATGTGCCATTTTCAGTAGAATTATTTCTTCTAAAGTCTGAAGGAAATAAGCGATTATATAGCTCATATTCCGGATTTTCTTGGACTATTTTTAAAAATATTGTAGCGGGTTCTTTATTGTTAATTGCAGAGTATTTGTTGCTTTGGTATTGAAAGAGCAGCATGTTAGGATATTTCATTTGAAATTTAATTTGTTTTTTGATAAGGTATGCTCAGAAATGGGCAAGCTTTTTGTCTTTCCAGTTGTATCTGTGATGGAAGGTCGTGTGATAAGTAGATTTTAGATCTGCTTCAAGTGATAAACTTTTTGGTCTTGGCTGCTAATAGTAGTTTGTTTATATGTTGGAAGTTCAATAGCTTTACATAGACAACTATTGGTTTATTTAGATTCAAAGAGGGTCTGAGGGCTCTGTGAGCTCTCTCAATGGTTATTTGAGCTGTATCCATTGCATTTTCTAGGAATAAAGCAAATAAAGAGATAATAGTTTCTGGTAATTTATTATGCTGTATCCGCTCTCATATGCCCCTTACAATTATGTTGTTACGCCTGGTTCTGGCTTCAAGATCCATTATTTTCTGTTGCATTTCCTGGATGATTTTGGCATTGGAACTGGATTCCTTTTGTAACTGGTTGATTTTAAATTCATTGAAAAAAACTTTGCCTCAGTTTAATCAATCCTGGAGAGTATTTTGTCAATAGAATCCCCAAAAGTCTGTAATTGAACAGAGAAATTTTGTATTGCAGCTTGAATAGGCTGGAGTGCAGATTTTAGGTCTTCCAGATTAGTAGAATCCAATTTATTTTTATTATAGGTTTTGGTACGTTCCTGTTGTTTTCCTGTTCTGAGTCTTTTAGATAGAATATCTTTTTCTGGAAATGCTATTGTAGAGAATTTGGCTTTAGTAATTTGAGTGTCCATATGCTCTGAATCCAGCGACATCTTTTGTTTTCTTTTTGCTTATTTTAGAAAGGAAAAGGCCAGGCAGTTGCAGACCTCATGGAAAGCACATGCAGGGTTGAGCCAAGAAAATATCTGCTGTAATCTTTATTTTCTACATCCCATGCTGTTTCTGAGTTGGTATACATAGGTTCATAGGTTCATAGGTTGGTGCTAGGCTATTGGGTCTAAGGCCTATGCAAGCCTAGCCATAACAATTCCCTGGATATTTCTTCCCACAATATTTACTTCTCTAGGCCCCTGTCTAGCAGGGTGACTGACATGATCCCCGGGGTGAATTTCCTATCTCCCATCCAATCATCAAGGTTCCTTTTGAAGAGGGCCAATGAGGCGCTCTGCTTGACATGTATGGGCAGTCTATTCCAGAGTATGGGGAGTCTCTGGGTCAGGAACCTATCCCTCCAGCATGTTTTGTTCATTGTGATGATAAGGTTTAGATCCCTGGAGCGTGTGGCTCTGAGAGATTGTGATTTCTTTAAGTGGAGCATGTCCAACAGCTCAGGGTTTGACATGGCCTTATATGTTAAGCAGAGATCACCTCTGAGTAGACGATATGCCACAGAGTATAGCTGGAGTTTTTTTAGACGGTCAGCATATGGCATCTGCTTTAGGCCTGTGATTCTTTTAGTGAGGTATTTCTGTGGCCTTTCCAGCTGTTGCAGATGTCTTGTGAGGTACATACCAAACGGGGCATTATACTCTATAATGGGTCTAATGAGAGATGAGTACAGTGGGACAATGACCTCCTTTTTTCTGGATGAAAAGCCCTTAGTGATGAAGTGTGCCACATAGAGGGATTTCCTGACTGTTGTGGTGATGTGGTTATCAAAAGTGAGACCACTGTCCACCTGTGTCCCTAAGTCTCTCATCACACTTTCGATGTTTAGTGTCCTGTCACCTATGTGGTAAATCATGGGTACATGTTTTTTTCCAAAGGGGATAACTATACATTTCTTGGCATGAAGCTTGAGCCCATGGCTCTGGCAACAGGCATCTGTTTCTGTAAGGCCCTTTTGTAGAATAGCCACTTCATTTGGGGATTCAATAATAGCTCCCAGTTTGCAGTCATCTGCAAACTTTGTTAGCCAGAGTCCCTTCGTGTTGGCCTGTACTTCAGAGAAGTAGATGCCAAACAAGAGTGGTCCCAGGACTGAACCCCGAGGTACTCCACTTGTCACTTGTCTGGAGATGGATTTGGAGTCGGCTACTTTTACAGTCTGGGTTCTGTCAGTAAGCCAGTTGGCAACCCATCGAGTGATGTAGGGATTTATGCCCAGCTTAGTAAGTTTATCTATGATTCCAGAGTGGGGGATGATGTTGAAGGCCTTGGCAAGCTCCAGATAGGCTGTGTGGACTGCCTTACCCTAGTCCACAGCTCGGGAGACTGATTCAAAGAAGTCAGTCAGATTCAGAAGACAAGATCAGCCCTTCACAAACCCAAACTGGGTGGGGTCCAGTGTTTGAAGGTTGCCAATGTCTTTGTTTATAAGTTCCATGATAATTCATTCCATGCCCTTGCAGTTCAGGCTTGTCAGACTGATGGGACGGTAGTTCCTGGGATCCAAGGCGGATCCTCCCTTGTGGAGTGGGATAACTGTAGCTGTGCGCCACTCATTGGGCACAAAGACTGAGGTGAGACTATGATTAAACATGACATTTAGGTGAGGTGCCAGTTCATTTTGTAGTTCATGTAGTACACAGCCTGGGATGTCATCTGGTCCCATGGATGCAGTATTCGTAGCTTTGGAGAGTGCGGTTTCTACCTGCGTGGCCATGATTATCAGAATTTGGCAATCTTTTGGTATTGAGATGGGCCCTTTAGGGGGTGAAAGGGGGTAAAGTTGGCACTAAATCGATCTGCCAGGATATTGGCAATATCCTTGGGATCAGTATATTTAATGCCATTCTGTTGTAGCTCAGAGCAGATCTGAGCATTGCCATTTAGATTCTTGACATAACTATAGAATGCCTTGTGGTTGTCTTTGGAATCTTTGGCAATTTTATTTTCGTAACTAGCTTTTGAGAATTTTATGAAGGATCTCAGCTTCTTACTGAGGCTGGTGAGGGATTTTTTGCATCCTGGAATTTTCCTCTTTTCTGCAACAGTTTCTTCCTTCTGTTGTATAGTTTGTTTATAGCAGGGGACCACCAGGTTGGCTTCCTTTTTTTGGAGAAGAGCATCTTGGTTCTATTTGGGATGGCACGATTCATGCATACGGTAAAAGTATTTTTTATCTTAATATTCACCAAAGCTATTTGCTGAAAATTTGTTTCTCTTAAGCTGAAAAGAGATGATATTTTAGTGATATATTGCTGATCTATGCACTAACACTGTCTATAGGACGGCAGCCATCTTGATCTCACAATTGCTGTCTTCTAATGTTTGGAATTTCTACACTATCAAGTGGTATGTAGGAGTTCTTCATGAGGAGGCCTGTCAACACACTGGCCAAATTTCTGTGGAACCTGAAAGGTAGCACATCTAGACTGTATGCTTTATATCATTAGTTCCCTCTAAACCTCCTCTTTCTCTCTCTCTCTCTTTCTTTATGCCCTGGTGTTCTCCCCATTCTGCCCTACTCCCCCCTCTCCATGGCACCCTCACTTTTTTCACTTTGTAACAACTGAAACAAATTATTCATTAATTGCCTTTCCTTTTTTCACAGACATTCATGATCGCCCTGTCATCTTTTTTCAGCCAGACCGGTTCTTTTCCTCCCTTACTTATTTCTGCTCTCCCTCAAAAGCACTTGCTTCCCATTTTGATCCCTTATGATAATGCTCTTTCAGTTACTCAACTACTGAAAATGAACTTTCTCTAGTTGGTCAGTCTCTGGTCTCTCTTCTTGTCTTCAATACTGTAATATCTTCTACCTGATATCCTTGACTCTAAGATTAACTGACTACAGCTAGTCCAAAATTCTGAGTCCAGGCAACTTACTGACATATTACATAACCACCATATTAATCCTGTGCTGCAATTTATTTGGATTGTCTTCAAAATCTCAGTGCTTGTTTATTTGTTGATAAATGACTGTGGCCCTCTTTCCTGAAGGACCCTGTTTCCCTTCCTATGTGTTGCCTTTGAGGTGTCTGTTATGGTTTATTGTGTAAGTCTGGAAATATCTTGTTACTGATTTTTTGCCTCTTGGGCACTGTACCTTTGAAAACTATTACCATGGTGGATTGAGTAGTGTCCATCTCTGGCCTGCTTTTTTATGCTCCTCAGTTGTAATCCATTTGTTAATCATTTATTTAGTGACAATTTTTTAGACCAGTCTCAGAATTTCTTTTAAAGATTTTGGCTCTTATAATAATGATATTTATGATTTAAAGTTTATTCTTGTAGTCTGTATTTTATGCATTCGCATTTTCTATTATCTCCTTTATTACTTTAATATTTTATTGTACACAGCTTTTTGTGTGTAATTTATCTTTTATGAGTTCTTAAAAGCACTAAAGCCAATTGAAGTTAAAGTTAAAGACAAAGTTGAAAGTTGCATTAGCTGAACACATAATATAGCATTAGCTGAAGTTTTTAATATTTAATTAGACAGAGGGAAGCCTACAGGGAATGTCAAAATCATAGCTGACTTTCTACAAACTGCTGATTTAGTTGAATGTTGGTACTGAAAATATACTTGTACTACTGGGTTTGTGCATTTTGAGCTTCAGTATAAAAAGTTTGCTGGATTATTAATCCAGAGCTTCGGTTCATACCATGGCAAATTTGACATAGCAATCACTGAACTATGGCATTTTGCCATGTCAAAATAAATAATGCTATTTTATTGCTATATTATGAAGAGATTACTAGGGAAAAAAAGAGGGAATTTGGGGCTGACAACACAGATGGCGAGCTTTACGGGATTTATAGTGGCAGTACTATAGCAGTTACCTTTAAAGCACAGGAAGTGGAAAAAAGAAACTGACCTGTTTAAATGAGCTCAGTGTTTTAGAATGCCTTTGGAAGTCATTTGTGAAAAATATGTTCAAATAAAGAAATAATACTCATCAAGATGTATAGAATGCTATTAATGGTACAATATTCTTGCCCTCAGTACTGTATAGGAAGATGTGATATTGTGATGCAGAGCAACATAAAACAAAATGTGAAATTAGATATAGACTGTATGGAAACTCTATGTTTTGCTCAGTTAGATGATGTGCTAATACCTATTTTTATTATTATAGACACATTTCTATGTTTTATCTGATAGTGGAAATATTGAAACAAATGATTTCTTAACATTTTACCTGTCTGCTCTTAACTTCTTAGCTTTTCAAATCAATCTGAGTATGATAGCTATGCAACAGCTACCACTGAAGATGTTCCTGGTCCAGACCTGTTATCTTACAAATTCTACATAATATTCAGTACAGAACTCAGTTATTTAAAAAACTCACCAGTGTTTATCAGTCCCAGGTTGGCAAGATGTTACATTTTTACACTTGTAGGGATCATTCTTATGCAGAAACCTGGAAGAAATCCAAAACCAAAGAGAATTTTTGCCCAGTTTCACTTAAGTTTGGATTATAAAATCTGTGCTAAAATCATTAACAAATGTTTATTGTCACATTTTTACACAATGTTATGCATGCTAATCAGTTTAGATTCTTTGGAAGTAAAAATATGAGTGTGGTTCATCATATTATTCAAACGACTATTCTAAAATATAATGTAACACTTCAAAATGCTATATAAATACTGCATTGGTATCTCCAGATTCCTATAAAGTATTCCACAAACTTAATAAATATTTATGGCTCTCCTTCTGGTGGACAAAGTTTGAATTTGTATGCTTTGACTGCCCAAGCTACAACTCACTGACAATTGGAGTTTCTTCACAGGAAATCATTGTTGGTGGGTTGTGCCAGCAATAATGCCCTTTTGGAGACAATTTCCCACTTCTTTGAGTGCGACCATAGACTTGGTATACATAAATTTAGGGGTGCAGGGGAGCTTGCCACCCTGCAAAATCACTTAAAAATGTTTTTCAGCAAGATTGCAGAAAATGTAGATCGGGGATTTCAGTCCTCAGTGCATTCACTTTTATGCATTCATAGTTGAAGCCATATTTATATTTAGAATGTTAAAGAAGCTACAGATTCCACAGTTTATAATATCATTACAGTATTATTGTACTGTACACCACGTTTTGATAATTGATAACTATCAAACAAATATTCATTAACGAAATCCAGAAGTTAGATAAAGCTTCCCATTTTCAACAACTATTTTTTTTTTCTGTTACAAGAGGTTTCTTAGCAGAAGGAAGTCTATTTCCATTGCATATAAGCAGTTTTAAGTTTATGGTTAAACAGATGATCTCCTGCAATTAGATTCAAAAGTAGCAGCTTCACTGAAATGTTTTTATCTAACATCACTAAAATGATTTTAGAAGACATGCAAAACATAGAAAATCATGTGGTATATGGTTAACCCTGGTAAAACAAAAATCTTATTTTGACACTCTATAAACTTGGGCAGACTATTCCAGTAGTAGAAAATAACAAAATGTCTTCAGTTGTACTAAGTCCTATGAAACATGATATCTGATATAGAACAGAGCACTCAGTATAGGCAATGTAGCATTTACAAGATGTGAGACATAGCTCAAAATGGTAATATTTGAATTTATGACTTTTAGAAAGGATAAATTCCTAAAGTTAAACCTTATGGGAGACAATTATTTTCTAGCTGAAAAATTCTATTTTACCACCCAGATATCAGTGGATTGAGAAAGTGTGTAATATCTGGAGGCAATGTATTTGGAAATGGAATAGTCCCCAATTTCCTGGTAGGTTTTAATAGCTTGTATGAAATATCTGAGCCACAAGCTATAGAAAGAACAACAGTTACTTATCCCTCTTTATGCAAACCATCACTCCTCTGACTTGTGTGCCTCCAGGTTTAGTGCCAACTCCTCATGCACTACAATAAAAGCGATGAAAGTGAGCCATAATTAAATACGTAAACAATGCACCCTGTAAATGTGCCATATGCATACATGTTGTGGGTGTATATCCCTTCCTTGAAAAACTAAAATATCAAAATGCAAGTGATCAAGTGGAAAAGCTCAATCACCAGCTTATAAAAAAAAAACTTAAACACCCATAACCTCTTCTAACTATTTATATCAAGACTGAGATTGCACTACAGTGGGGAAAATTCTCTTGTCCCCAGCGTACTACAATCTCATGAAGAAACAAGAAACAGTTTGTGCAATCAGCTGATGCTTGATCACACACGCAGGCTTTTATTTTATTCAAACAATAAAAATGTCTGACAAAAGAAATGTTAACCAAATGTTGCACAGCTATAAAAATGGATTGAAATATACACGTGGCACATGCATTTCCGTCAGTGATATAAAATATCATTGTAATCAGACAGACTGGCAACAAAAGCCCTCCAAGCAGGTCTGTACTCAGCAGTAAATCACTAACAGATTTTACACTTCCAACAAGAACAGCCTGTACACAATGCCCTCACAAAATGTGTCTACATCAGTCTACATTTATGTGTTTGCAGTGATGTCAGTGGCATACATCAGTCCCCATCTGTCTTATCTCAACGTCTTAAAAGAAATGTATCATACTTTAACATCACATGGCATGAGTTTGGCTGCACTGCCAAATCCACTCTTGCCTATGAAATGCCAGACTAACATCAGAATTATGCATTGGACTAGGTGATAACCATCTTAGAGAAAATGAATATGTAGAAAGTCTGTTTGCTGAACATTTTTGGCTTCTCTGATATTGCTAGCTCTTGTCATTTCTTTAGCTGGCCAGGTTGTCATCAGCACAAATCTTTGGTGTAATGGCTATAGTGCTGCACAGGCCTTGGAATGCCTGTCCTGCTTGTGACCAATGAGAAAAGCTTGTCCTAGGCATCAGCCTTTTTAATCTATTCATCATAAAGATGAAGCAGCCTATCTTTAAAGCTTTGCAGAGATAATACTGTATTATCAGTGCTTTGTTTCCACAAAAAGGTGCAGTAATAGTGCCACCTGCTACCTCAATATATATTGCAAATAAAAAATACAGAGGTTTAGAGTATCAATATGGGAGCTGCCTCACACATCAGAACATTTATGTGGCTTCCTTCCCAAATCCTGCATTAGCTGTACTGTTATGTCTGCAGATCATAGTTGCAGAGCTGTGTACTGGTACAAGCCTTGCAAGCCTTGTCAAGCTAGCTACTGCTCATTTGCAAGGTTCGGGAATGTGCACAAGTATATCCTCTCCAGAGCACCAGAGTTGTGGTGAAAACTAATTAAATGATTGAAAAGGATGAACTTACTTATTATTCCCTATGTAACTCTGTCAACATATGGTGCAAACATGACTCCTATCCATTTTGGATTTCTGTTCACACAGGTATATGAAGGTCAGCTGAGGATATATTTGTGAGATTGTCAAATCTAGTATCCTTCTGAGCATGAACAATGCATGTTTTAATAAATACATTATTGCTGTAATACACCAACCAGAGTTTGATATATGTGCAGTGTGATACTGAATGCACAGTATGGCCACTATTTTGATGTTAGAATAATGCTATAATAAGGAGTTTACTCTATAATTCAGGTAAGCAGCTTACTAACTCCTCCATCATCCAACCACATAAGATTTACCACCTTCAATTCAGAAAGGAGAGGATGTTGTGGAGGAGTACTGTTGTAGATATGCTGCAGCTCTCATACTGCTCAGTAAGGGGGTTTGACCCCCCTACCCCAGATTACCAAATACAGTGACTCCAAGGTTGTGCTAATACAAAATAAGAGGAATACTTACAACTTGTTTTGAAATTGATACTTCTTTACTGAAACATAAAAATATTAAATGGAGTTCTTTTACCCTCAGTGTGTTTAGTAATCCATATCAGTAGATGAAGACAGTATGACCCCATGCAAAAACAAAAAAGATGTATTTGTTACTAGTACTGTGATATTGCAGTGATAAATTAGTAGCAGAACACTACAGCTGTGTAGTCAGGCAATGATACATTTAACATTCTTACGGAGCAAGATCCGCCTTTCTAATTTTACTTCTATTGTTATAGTATGCATCACACGGCTTTCGCAACCAACTTACCTAAGAGCTGGGTGCATTGCCTACACATATTATAATATCTAGGCAAGTTGCATATACCTGCTTAGTAAAGGAGGCAATAAAGTTTTCTCTGCTGTTCTTTGCTAGAGCATAAATGTACTTAAAATTACAAAGTAATGACTGTACTAAAGTGTTTTACACAGTTCTTTCCATAATTCTTTACTGGACCATAAGTGTGTATAATGTTTTGTAAATGTTCCTTTTGCAGCTTACATTTTATTGCAGCAATGTGAAAATGAAGCAGTTGTCTCTTGGGTTTGTACTGTGTGCACCTTATGTAATATTTTGTATATGTAATCTATTCTTTGTCCTTGCCTTAGTGATCCAGCCAGATCATAGCTAAAAAGAGTCTTTAGACTACTTCACTTTCCCAGTTAACAAAGCATAAATAAATAAATAAGTTAGTTGTCAACATTAAAAAGTAAATCCATAATAATCCTTATTATATTATTCTACAATATGATACTTCTGTTGCTTTCTATAGCAATGTCATGTAGCACATTTAACTTGTTGAATATTTGACACATTTCATAATGGTTACTATTTGATTGGAATGTAAAACTGGCTGCATACATGTGAACCTGTATGTCACACTGCACTTCATACTTTTCAATTTCAGAGCATTAAAATCTTAGCAATGGCCTTCAGAAATCATTAGGAAAGGTCATCATATGCTAAACCCCATTAAGCTCGTGATTAAAAATCTTTGCACACCCTCTAACAAAATATTCATATAGCTCTGTGTGTGTGTGTGTGTGTGTGTGTGTGTGTGTGTGTGTGTGTGTGTGTGTGTGTGTGTGTGTGTGTGTGTGTGTGTATGTATATATTTAAAGAACAGATCCTAGTAATGAGGTGCAAAAGTTTTCCAGCTCTAGAGAATAAGATGCCTCCCACCCTTAAACAAAAACATTAATCCACAGGAAAACCTAGTACTTCTTCAGCACCAAACTTGTTGTCTGAGCCTCTATTAAAACTGAGGACAAAGAACCATGAACTGTAATCAGTCTCAGACGAGACTTGAAAGTAATCAAGCACTTAGAATTTGTTTAGAAATTGATACTTTTTTACTGAAACATAAAACTATTAAATAGATGAGCACTTTTGCCCTTAACAGAACTCCATCAGATCTAACTATATACGACACATCCAAGGATGCAACATGTCTTCAATGAGGAAGTTCTGCTTTATCCCTTCTCGTCTTCATTGTGTTTATATTCCTTGTCATTGTATGCTATCCTCTTATCATGGGTGCATATAATGACTGGTACATGTACCTCTCAACCTCTTAGAGCAAGAAATCTGGACAAAGCCATAAATTATGGGGGGACCAAGGCCCAAAAATAGGGACCACTTTTAAATATTGCTCTTACAAACTTAGAAAGTTGATGGCATAGTAGATTTTGCATTTGCATGAGTTTTCTGAAAAGTATGAAGTCTAAAACACAAATATCTGTCATTATTTTCTGACTTTAATTTTCAATCAGTTGCCAATACTTTGCCAGAAAACGACAATTTTATGAAAAATGGATCAAAAATATGAGGCAAAAATATGGACATTCTATGAAAATCTGTACAGTTGAGAGATATGTGACACATATCTGCTCATGTTCCTGTGTGTTACTGTCTGGTACACAGCTTATACAAGTACTGCTACTTATTCATGGTATGCTTGGCTCATGTATATTGATTACTACACAATGTATTTTTTTATTTTTCTTTGGTTTAGCCCACATACTGATTTATTTCAAAGACATTTATGCTATTATATGCTGAAGATTGTGGGGAGAAATGTCTTGTTAGTTAAGGTACATGATTTGTGGGTCATTTAATAGTTTTTACTAGGTTTGTGAGTTGTTGAGTATAGCTATATACAACACCACATCTTCTCATGGGTCTCTATTACCTGCATTATATACAGTTGTTTATGTTGACTTGTTCATTCAGTCATCTCCTGCATATGCTGATATTTTCACAAATGTCGTGCTAATTTAAATGTACTCTTCTTACTAAAGCAGACTGTATTCACAATATTCCTGAAACAGAAAACCTCACTTTTTGGCTGCATTGCATACATTAACATTTAGCTGAACTGCATCCCACATGAACTGGACCTACAGAAGGTAAGGAGTCAACACTCTGCACAGACCCAACAGCCCTACACATATTTTTCTCATCATATTGAACATACCCACACTACTGAATAATCATTATATTTGGCTTATTATAGTTTAAGAAATATTTATGTTAGCAGTTTGCTCCATAGTCGGCCTTAGGCATAGGCCATCTAGGCTGCTGCCTAGGGCACTACTCTAGCAGGGGCACTTTTCCAGTAATCTGGATAGTGTAGGTATAACAGGATGGGGGCACTGAGTGGTGTTTAGGGGGCGCTGTGGAGACCTTTTGCCTAGGGCACCAGTTGACCAAAGGCAGGCCCTGGTCTGCTCATGCATTGGTTCAAAGGTAGGTACTAGGCTATCGGCCCAAGGGCCTAAGTAAGCCTAGCCAACAATGTTCCCTGGCTTACACCACACAAGAAAGTTATTTTCCTGTGCCCCTGTTGAGCAGAGCCACCAAAGTGATCCCTGGGGTGTATTTCCTATTTCCCACCCACTTATGAAGATTTTTCTTGAAGAGTGCTAATGAGGAACTTTGCTTGACATAGATGGGTAGCTTGTTCCAGAATATGGGAAGTCTCAGGGCAGGAATCTATCCCTCCAGCATGTCCTATTTATTGTGGCGACAAGGTTTAGGTCCCTAGACCATGTAGCTTGGAGGGATTGGGATTTCTTTAGGTGCAACATGTCCAACAGCTCTAGGTTTGACATAGCTTTATATGTTAGGCAGAGATCACCTCAGAGTAGGCGGTATGCTACAGAGTAAAGCTGGAGATTTTTGAGACAGTCAGTGTACAGCATCTGTTTGAGGCCAGTAATCCTCTTTGTGAGGTACGTCTGTGGCCTTTCCAGCTGCTGTAGATGTCTTGTGAGGTACATTCCAAAAGGGGCATTCTACTCTATAATGGGTCTAATGAGTGTCGTGTACAGGGGAACAATGACCTCTTTTTTCCTGGATAAGAACCCTTTTGTGATGAGGTGTGCCATGTAGAAGGATTTTCTGACTACTGTGGTAATGTGATTATCAAAGGAGAGACTACTGTCCACCTGGATCCCCAGGTCTGTTATCACACATTTGGCATTAAGTAGACTGCCACCTATGTGGTAGTTCATGGGTACAGAGTTTTTACCATAGGAGATGACAATGCACTTTTTGGCATTGAGCTTGAGGCCATGGCTCTGACACCAGGCATCTATCTCAGTGAGGCCCTTCTGTAGGATGTCCACATCATTTGGGGGCTCAACTATGGCTCCTAATTTGCAGTCATCTGCAAACTTTGTTAGCCAAAGGCCTTCTGTGTTAACCTGTACTTCAGAGAAGTAGATACCAAGCAGGAGAGGTCCCAGGACTGAACCCTGTGGTACTCCACTTGTCACTGGTTTGAAGTCAGATTTGGAGTCTGCAACCTTTACAGTGTGGGTTCTGTCAGGGAGCCAGTTGGCAACCCATCTTGTGATGTAGGGATTTATACCTAGTTTAGTGAGTTTAGCTATAATTCCAAAATGGGGGATGGTGTCAAAAGCCTTAGCAAGTTCAATATAGGCTGTGTGAACCACCTTACCCTCGTCTACAGCTTTGGTGACTGCCTCAAAGAAGTCGATCAGGTTCAGGAGGCATGATCTTCCTTTCACAAACCCGAACTGGGTGGGGTCCAGAGTTTGGAGGTTACCAGTGTCTTCCTTTATGAGTTCCATGATGATACGTTCCATGGCCTTACAGACCGGCTCGTCAGGCTAA
Organism: Protopterus annectens; assembly: GCF_019279795.1. Classification (NCBI taxonomy): domain Eukaryota; kingdom Metazoa; phylum Chordata; order Ceratodontiformes; family Protopteridae; genus Protopterus; species Protopterus annectens. The sequence continues at coordinate 893,016,659 of NC_056737.1, forward strand.
TAGGGCGATAGTTCCTGGGATCACTGGTGGCTCCGCCTTTGTGGTGTGGGATAACTGTTGCTGTACGCTTTTCACTGGGCACAAAGCCTGATGTGAGACTATGATTGAACATGGTGCTTAGCTGGAGAGCCAGTTTGTTCTGAAGTTCATGTAAAACACAGCCTGGGATGTTGTCCGGTCCCATGGATGCTGTGTTTTTGGCTTTAAAGATTGCAGCTTTTACCTACATAGTTGTGATTACAGGGACTCTGCATTCCTCCTGTATAGATATGGGCCCTTTAGGGGGTGATAGAGGGGTAAAGTTAGCACTGAACCTATCTGCCAGGACATTGGCAATATCAGTTGGTTCTGTAATTTTCATGCTGTTGTGCTGTAACTCAGAGCAGATCTGGGTGTTGCCATTGACATTCTTGACATAGCTATAGAATGCTTTGTGGTTGTCCTTAAAATCAGTGACAATTTTTTTTCATAGCTAGCTTTGGAGCATCTTATAAGGGATCTCAGCTTCTTAGTGAGGCTGACCAGGGAACTCCTCCACTCATGGGATTTTACTCTCTTTTGCAACTGTTTCTTCCTTCTGTTGTAGAGTTTGTTTATGGTAGGGGACCACCAGATTGGCTTCTTTTTTCTGGAGGATAGTATCTTGGTTCTGTTTGGGATAGCATGATCTATGCACTCGTGTAAGTGCTTATAGAGTGCATCTGTGTAGGACTCAGCAGTCGTAACTGTACTGTCTATCTGCATGGGTGTCATTAACTTCGCCACTTTTGTCTTAAGAAGCATGAAGTTGGCTTTGGAGAATTTTATTACCATGATTTCCTTAATGGGGGGTGGGGGCAGGATGTGGATATCTAGGGTGATTAGCTTATGGTCGGATCTGAAAAATGAGGAGTTGACTTTAGGTGTGGAACACTGGTCACTCATGTGGAGTGGGAATCCTGGGGCATGGTGGGGGATCTGTAGCAAGCTACAATTTGGATTGCAGTTTTGCCCAGAGTTAGTTGCACTTGGATAACCTCAGATGCATTATGCTGAGCAACTAGCCTGGAGGTGTGGATATCCTTAATGAATATGTACACACCTCAGCCTTTGGTGTTCTGGTCCAGGTAAGGTGGTTGAAAAGTGTGGTATGAGTTATAGCCTGGTAATGCAGGGTTGCTCAATGGAGCCTTGAACCAGTTCTCAGTCACTGCACAGATATCGATGTTCTCCATTTTAAGGAGTGCCTTGAGGGAGTGCATTTTGAGGTTTAGACTTCTAGCATTGAGTAGCATTACCCTCAGTTTTTGCTTGCCTGTTCCTGTTACGGTGGTAAATTTGTCATTTGAACCTTGCCTAAAAAAGGCTCTATAGGGGCAGCAAGAGCCTTAGCCAGTATCCAGAATCCCAGGGGTGACAGGTGCAGGCCATCTCTGGCAAAGCATCGTGGCCTGTCGACCATGTCGTCCAGGCAGACAGATACTGGATCCCCTTAGAATGACACCAGAAGCTTAGCCAATTGTTGAAGTCAATCATTTTGTCCTTCTACTGCAGTATCATTCTGAGTGATGGCAGGATGCTACTCAGGGCTAGGGTCATACCTGCCTGGGCTTCAAGATTGGAGAGCTATTCCAGGTCTCTTTTCATGTAGTCCAGGGAGGTACATCTCAGGTCATTCACACCAACATGGACAATGACAGAGTGATATTTGTACCTGTTGTGGAGTGACCTGAGTGCATAGGTTGATATTTGTACCTGTTGTGGAGTGACCTGAGTGCATGGGTTATGTGGCAGATCCTGGCACCCAACAGGCAGCTAACAGTAACCTTCTCCTTGTAGCCTGGTGAGTGGGACATCAGTGCACCTGACTATGACTAGTGTGTTGGGTACGCTGTTTTGCCTTATGGGCTGTGGTTGAGTGGCACAATGAGTCTTTGGGCTATGTGTCATTTGGGTTGTCTTAGGGGGTGGAGGTTGCTTGCATTTCGGCTTTGGAGGTCTCTGTTGCTTGAGCAGATTATTATTGAGAGCCTCCATGAATGATTTTGTGTTTCTATGTGTGGATTTTGGTGGTGTAGGTTTAGTGGGACTATGTGATGAGTGTGGTGTGGTGCAAGTGTTTACCTTCTCCTTTTGACTGTCAAGTTCAGTCTTGTTTGGAGAGAGCTTTACCTCCAGTTTGGCTAGATACGTGCATCTCTCACAGGTTGTGGTGTTGGGTGGTAGGAGGAGAGAGTTGTCTTTGTACACGAGGCAATTGCTACATTGCCCCAAGATGCCCAGATTCATCAGATAAACAGGAGAGATCACTGGGAGCTGACCCTTGGACATGCCAGAATAAAAAACTACTTTCCTCTAGACAAGTGAGGAAAGTGAGTATAAGAGCTGTTTTTCTCTAAGCAAGTGAGGAAAGTAAGTACAAAAACTGTTTTCCTCTAGGTAAAGAGGAAGGTTGAGTGCTGTAGTAATTTGTAGCTTATTTAGTGCTAACATGTTCTGAACTAGTGCTGAGCACAAATAAGCAAATTCAAGTGCTAAAACTAAGAATCTGTACCTGGATTTTGTGGTAGATAGGCTTCCTAATGCTTATCACTCCCACTGATAAGCTAGAATGCTTCCCTCCAACACAGAAAGGCTTGGGGGCTCAGAAGCTTACAAACAGTCCAGGAATGCAAAGCTTTATCTGGACTAAACTAGTTAAAGGAAAGGTGGGAAACAATCGCAAATGCAGGCTTTTAAACCAGAAAGTTGAAAGAGATGGAAAAACTGCCCAAACAGCCAATAAACAACAATTTCTGGGCCAGAAACCACTCTTGTGGTAGATAGGCTACCTAGTGCTTACCACTCCCACTGATAAACTAGAAGGCTTCCTTCCAACACAGAAAGGCTTTAGTGGCTCAGAAGCTTACAAACAGTCCTGGATACAACAAATCTGTATCTCAACTGGACTAGTTACAGGAAAGGTGGGAAATAAGCGCAAATGCAGGCTTTTAAACTAGAAAGTTGAAAGAGATGGAAAAACTACCCAAATGCCCAATAAACTGCAATTTCTGGGCCAGAAACCACTCTTGTGGTATATAGGCTACTTAGTGCTTACCGCTTACCACTCCCACTGATAAGCTAGAAGGCTTCCCTCCAACACAGAAGGGCTTTGGGGGCTCAGAAGCTTACAAACAATCCTGGTTACAGCAAATCTGTATCTGGACTAAACTAGTTACAGGAAAGGCAGGAAACAAGCTTAGATTTTTTTTTTTTGGGAAAGTGGAAAGGGAGAAAGAAACAGAAGATAATTCAAAATTAAGGACCTAGGTGGCTTGCCCTTCACAAATGTTCTCTCTTTATTCGGTAGAGTGAGCTAGTGACACTAGACTGGAATAGAGCTGGGATATAGCTGAATAGATGGGACTGGCAAGAGTGTCTGAAGTCAAAATATGATCTCACTGTACTCGGTTGAGTGAGCAAATGAGATAGACCCAGGAGGAGTGTTCAAACACAAATTTACAGGAGGAGCGGGCAATTCCAAAGCCACAAAGATTAATACCAAAATAAAAACACGGAGGGAGGATGGGAAACTAATTGCAGAGATACAGAGAGACCACAGAATTCTATGAAACAATTAAATAGAAAAATAAATAACTACAGAGAGTCACAGACACAATGTTCAATGAAACAATTAAATAGAAAAATAAAATGCAGTACAATCTTTAACACTGCAAGTTTGTACTTAACTCAACTAGTAATGCAGTTGATTGTAGGTATGTAGCAGAAGCCAAACAACTCGGATATTGAGCAGTAATGAAGTCAGAGATATGTGACTAACACTTATAAATACAGATAAGCCCTCTAGGCTAAGAGTTTAACACTGAATATCAGTGAAGTGAAACACAATAGCCCCTACTAATTGCAGAGACAAAGAGAGACCACAGTATTCTATGAAACAATTAAAAAGAAAAATAAATAACTACAGAGAGACACAGACACAATATTCAATGAAACAATTAAATACACAGAAAAATGAAATGCAGTACAATCTTTAACACTGCAAGTTTGTACTTAGCTCAGCTAGTAATGCAGTTGATTGTAGGTATGTAGCAGAAGCCAAACAACTCAGGTATTCAGCACTAAAACAAGGCAAACTGTTTCTGAATCCCACCTCTTATTTTATTTGTGAGCACATTGCTAACATAAAGACATATTTTAAAACTCTAATATGTCAAATGACATGTGAAGGGAGGAGGGAACGTCACATGCATTGGACACACAAAGTGGTTAGGTTCCCCTGGTGGAGACAAAGCCATGAAGGACTTCCTGAAGGTGGGTTAGGTGGCTTGCTGACATCAGCTCCTTGTACAAGTGAGGAACTGATTGTTGCAGTCTGCCCATTGCATGCCCTACTCATAGGGTCTTACTAGAGCATGCTTTGGGATGAGGAATAAACTTAGGGGAGAAAATATTCTTGGAAGTTGTATGATGTGGATCTGGGACACCATGATCTCCTACCAGGTCCCAAATCTTATTAGATTAGTCCATGGGAGGCCAGATGGGGTAGGTAGACCCAGTAAATGAGGAGAGACACTGAGGTCTGATTATGGTCAGCTGCAAAAGAAAAAAAAAAGTGGTGGGAAAAAGAAAGCAGAGCTACCTCATATTATTGTAGTCTATAAAATTAAACTGATGAGAATGGGTCTCAGTATGCAGCTTGAGACATACCTCTCAGCTGTCCAGATTTTTGCAAAATGTCCAGATTTTTGCATCATATTTTGGAAAATCACTGAGGATTGACATCTCTAAATAATGACAGACATTTGAGTTTCAGACTTCATGTCCTTCAGAAAATATACACTAATGTAAAACCTGTTATTCTATCGACTTTTTAAGTTTCTAGGAAAAATATTTAAAATATGTTCCTATTTTAAGCATTTGTTCCCCCATTATGTTTGACTTTCCCCAGATCTTTTGCCCTAAGAGGCTGAGAGATAGTCTTAGCTCAGTTTCTTTACTCATCAGAAGGCTAAGCTCAAGGCCCACAATGAATATCAGTATGAGTAAAACCTTGTAGTCATGTCTGCAATAATCCTCTTTGCTAAACAGCTATTAAATGGGTATTTTCAGTCTGTATTTATCTTCCAGCTATAAAGACAATGTTTATTCTCTACATCTTTTTCTATAGCTCAGCTCAGTAAACAGAATGTAATGTGCTGACTTGCAAATTTGTAACACATAAAGTCAGCAAGGCAGGAAAACTAAATCTCTATGGATAACAGATTTCTAAAATGCTTACAAACAGAATGCCCCCCAGCAAATATACTTCTGAGTGTGTCTGTGAGCTTAAGCATGCAAAATGTTCATACTGTGTTGTCAAAAAAGGAAAGTAAGTTGGAGGATTACATAAAATGCCAGTACAAAAAAAAGTCTAAATTAATGGATTGAGTAGATTCTGTCAGTTTGCAGCTCAAACATCACTGGAGCTTATTTCACCATAGTTTATTTTTACAGAAACTAAATCTGACTTGACACTGAATATAGCTCTTGGCATGTAATTGTGCTACATTTTCATACATATAAGCATTTTACAGAACCTGAACTAACAGAATAGGAACACTTCCTAATTACCATTACATTCTCTGTTGATGTTTTCTGTTTTAAAATGTGCATGAATTGTCCATGCATAAAATATATTTAAAGTATCACTTCAGAAAAAAGCAATGCTGAAGCTTAAGTCAGTTTTGCTCTTATTGCTTGTATCACAACACAATATGTCAAAACAAAATAACCTTCCGTCTTACTTAAACATTTAGACTGAATACACAAAGGTGTTGCCACATTTTACCTCAAAGTCATTTAATTTCAAAAAAGTGCAGCTGTCAAACCATATCAGATGATAATTCACAAGAGTTCAGGAAATGGTATGTGTTTAATGATGGCAGACGTAAAAACATTATTTACAGAAACATGCTTAATAGGGTGATTTTTGTGGAGTGTAACAATATCCATATTCTGTTACCTGCTGATTGGCACTTTTTCATGACATTAGTTTGCTGTTTTTAATGTTTCATGAAATGTGCTCATTATGTCATTCCAATTTACTGTATAGATTGCTGTGCTCTACAACTGTTCCTCAGAAGATAATTATGTAACATAATTATAAATTCTGTACATACTGTTTTTCTGGCCAAGTTACACCATTACTAATCTCTTTAAGTATTGTTGGTTGGTCTCCTTAGCCAGATTGTCACTAGCATCTTTTTCCCCTTTCCTTTCATTTCAGGCTATGAAGAAAAATATGCCTTCCAAAGCTTTAATTTTAAAACCTGCTATACCTCTGAACTATACAGATTTTTGCAGTATTCCAGATTTTGCCCCTTATTGTTGGTTTATTCCTCATAAAATCTGTGACTTCCTGACAGATCATTGAGGACTGAAGCCACTAAACAACAACAATATATAGCTGAGCTTCAGACTTCATATCCTTCAGAAAATGCATGCTAATCCAGAATCTGTTATTCTAGCAACTTTTCAAGATTTTTAAGAGCAGTATTTTAAATCTGTCCCTGATTTGGGGCTTTTGCCCCACATTATGTTTAGTTTTGTCCAGTTACATAGGCTGAGAGGTATACCTGCCAAGAATTTCAAGTAAAAATTATAGTTTGCAAAATGTGTTGTGAACAAGTATTTCAAAGGTAGCCCTAAATTATGAGCGGGCCAACAGTTCAGTAAAAGTTAAAAAAGTACTATACCAATAAATCATTATAATATCCTATATTCTTTGTGTAACTGACCTATAGTTGTTTTCATATGAATGCTATACCTTGACATTTCTCAAATCACCGGGTAAATGCTGTTGCTTTCCAAAGAATATGTTAAAGGACTCTGTTAAAATTCTGAAGCAGGACAATTTTTTACTAGAAAGAAGGCCAATGAAAGTGAATTTCATGAATACTAATGCACAAAATGAAGTTTATGTAGAAAGACAACCGAATCAGTAGAGATTATTTTTAAACGGCTGAAGTAATTCAGCCATAACAATCTAGTAACACAAAAAATCAGCTCAAAGTACTAGACGTAAAACTGATAAAATAATATGATGAAATCAGCATTCGTTGATTTCAATAAATTATTTTATTGTTTCAATGTACAGTGTTTTGTATGGCAATTATTTTGTTGTATTTTTTTCCCACAGATAAAGTTAGATGCAACAGATGCAATGAAATCTCATTGTTGCAGAGATTTAAAAGAAATTGTATGAAATCCGCAGTAAATCATGAAAGTAGTTGTCAACTTGATATACATGAGAGGCTGCTTGCATATAATACTGTAAACATGGACTGTTGCAGTTCGTTTTTTTTCCCTCATTTTTTAAGAATTACAATGTGTTTTCCTTGGTACAAATCATGCTTTGTCATAATTTTTTTGGTATTCAGAATTACAGTTTCTGTCAAAACAAAGGCTTGGATTCTAGGGAAGTGTTAAGTGGTAGACAGCCAGTAGCACAAGACTGCCTACAACTAATTAGATAAGTATGAGAGCTAGAAAATTATTGCTATACCAAAGAAAGAACTACATAGTAAAACAGAAATGCTGCATTATGGGTAAGAGCCGTGCTACATGATCAGTAGATGAGAAGTGCCATAGAAGGACATGTAACTGGCACAGCAGTCAGGCTACAGCAAAAGAGTTCACTTGCACAACAAAGCTTCAAATAGCCACCACTCAAAGCCATTCTGATAGCCAAGTGAGAGTCAGCACAGTAAAGTAACAAGCCTGTTCATCTTATAAAAGGGAAGGAAGGGGAAGACATGAAAGTAGTAAATGGGAGAACATCACACAAAGGAAAACACACAGAGACCCTTTTGTGATTTATAAAGAAGAAGAGTAAGTGAGGAAGATAAAAATGTTTGTAGGAAAAGGGATAGTTGTCCTACATAAATGATTTCCACAGCCTGCAAGAAACACACACACACACACACACACACACACACACACACACACACACACACACTGACTGACATGTGTAACTCACAAGTGTACAAAGCTTACCATGGCCCCTGAGATAAGTAATGGCAGGAAAAGTTATCCATTCTTTTTTTTTCTCAAATATTTTTTTTATTTTCAATTAAAATAACATTTGCATAATATTTTAAATATCATTTTAAACAACTATATACAATATTTATAATAACCTGACTTTCAATTATGTACACTGCTGTTGTTGTTGTGTCTTTTGGCTTTTCCTGGTTAGGGGTCGCCACAGCGGAACTTTGGTCCGCTAATGATTGGAAGTTGATTTTTACGTACCGAGTTGCCAGCCCTGACACACGACCTTCAATGAAGGAACGCCCATTCACGCATGTCTCCGTGCAGAAGACACTCTAGCTGAGAGTCGAACTGGACAGCGTCTTATTGTGAGGTGACAACGCTACCGCAGCACCACCACCGCGGATCAATTATATACACTGTATCTTATTAAATATAGAATTAACAGATCAGTTATCAGAGATACAATATTGATTATTGCAGAGTGTCCAACAAAGATATAATTTTCTTCCAAGGATTATTTACCAGTGGCCTGGGATAGATTCGTAGCTCTTTGATTTTTATTTCCATCAATGCAGTTGTCTTCAGTAAAGTGTAGAATTCTTCTAAGGTTGGGGGTGTATTTGAATTCCATCTTCTGGTTATGCATTTCCTAGATATAGCAAGTTTTGTCCATAACAAATACATATTTGTCTTATTTAGGTAGGGACCTTCATTTACATTTAGTATTATCAATACTTTAGTTAAGGCAAAGGATTCATTAAAAAAGCTTGTAAAAAAATATTGATTCCATTCCAATATGATTTAATTTTATTACATTGATATGAATCCAGTCTGCTTTATTTGACTTTTCACACCTCCAGCAAAAACCATTTGTAGTAGTGCTGATCTTTTTAATTCTATCTGGTGTTAAAAATGCTCTATGTAAGTATTTCCAGTTAAATATTTTCCAGTACTGTGTGTTAGAGGTGCAATTAACTGATAGTAAGATGTTACTTTTAATTTCTTCTGTTAACTGCAATGACTGACCTTTTGTTAAGAAATGCCAGTATGATGGTTTGGGAATTGTTTTATATGTTATTAACTCTATATATAGATTTGAAATGGAATTTTTCTTTTCCCAACTATTATATATAAATTCATACAGAAAACTTATTAGATTTGGAATATCTATAAATGAGGAATTATTAATTAATCTGCATAAATCTTGAGTGTACATTACAATGTTTTGTAAGGTTAACCAGTCCTGTGTTGGAATATTGTAAGCAGTTTTTATCATGTGTATCCCTGGGATTCACGAAGTTTGCGCCAGGTGCAGGTGTAGTGTTGGCATTCCAACACCAAATATGGCCGGCGAGTGATCCAGGTACGAGCTGTTTCCACGTGCACTACCTGCGTACGCTATGCCAGCACAGCTCCCGGCACCTGTATGCTAATTACCTCATTTGCAGCAGTGCAGCATGCAAATGAAGGTATTTAGTGATCCAGGAAGTGGTGCAGGCATAGTGTAAGCATGCAGAAATGTAAACCGTAAAAAACAGTTTACATTTTTGCAAACATAAAATCAGAGCCATGACAGCTGGCCAAACACATGTATTATATTGTTAATATACGCCAGTGGCTAAATATATAGCCATTGGCATAAAAACATGTACAAAATAAAAAAATAAAATTTTTTTCACACTATTGCGAAGTTTAAGCGTAGGGCAGTGGCACGCAAATGGAATAACAAGGAAAATAGAAAAGATAGAATAAAAGTGCAATGTAACACATATCATGATTTCCCCATAATAGTCAATGGCAGGCATGTTACACCACACCATGATGCAAGGGTTGCTAAGGGGCTGTGTCAGTGTTATGCACGGTATCTAGGAATTAGTAGGCAATCTCATGCAAATGAGAGGAGTTATAGTGAATCACAGATTCCCCGCTGGTGTAAGGATGCACCTCACAGTGTAGCATTATAACACTGAGGTGTGCCCATGAGATAAAGATGACATCAAGAGAGGGGTGTGTCACCTTTGCTATAAGCACATTGGAGCATTGCTAACCCAGTTTGCTTGTAGCTAAGCAAAGCTGCAGGAAAGGGATGTGTTGAACTGGCTTTAGCTTTGCTTAGCTGAGAGCACACAAGGTAACCGAGTGTGCATGTGAATGGAGATTAAAACGCTCTCAAACTCAGTAAATGGGTTTGCATGGCGCACACTGGAGCTGAAACAGGAAGGATATAGGAAAAAAATAAGGAAATGCTGCAGCAGGGAAATTGGAGTATAAATGACTAACTAACACCTAGGAACCTACAGTGGGCCATTGACAACAGCTAACAAAGCTGCAAGCAACTACCTGCAGAACAGGAAATGAGAGGGGCTGTACTGCACAGAAAACAGTAAAGTGTCACAGCAGAACAAAGCAGAATTGCATTATATCAGCCACAAAACACATTTTGCAACACATGACTGGGTAGGGAAAGTACAAAACAAGAAAGCTGGCAGGTGGATGCATGCCTGACAATGGGAGGGGATCCAGGTTTAAAAGGGAATTAAAGGGCAACGGATTAATCAAGGCAGGCAAGCATAACTCCACATTACAGGCCCCACACTTGCAGTACTCACTTTAAACCCCATAATTAAGATACCCTGCAGCTGGAATTGCTCATACACAGCCAATGACATCAGCAGCATCCATAGCACAATAGTATAAAATGTGAAAGCACCTCACACACACTTGTGTATTCCCATACACTCTGCACCATTGGTGTATACATACGGGGAACTTTTAATATGTACATGTTAGAGGCTGCCATAGCTTTGATCCACCAGCATGTCTTGGAGACTGAAGGTGGTGTAGAGGATGATGCTGACAACCACCTCAGGCACCAGAGGAGGAGAAGAGTGTTCAGACCCAGGGTTACCTACCAGGGGCTACATTATCTGGAGATAGTAGAGCATTACAGGGTGGACAGGGACACCCTACAGCAACTTGTGGAGCTGTGCCGGCCACACCTCAGAGCCAGAACAAACAGAGATGAGCCCATCCCAGTGGATACAAAGGTATGTGCAAGCCTGAGAATACTAGCCACAGGTACCTTTCAAAGGCCAACTGGGGATATCATGGGGATCTCACAGGCATCAGCATCCAGGGTACTTCACCAGTTCCCTGGATGCCATGTTACCACATGCTAATGAGCACATATACTTCCCCCGAATGCAGGAGGAGTTGGCCAGCAATATGCATCTCTTCCACCGTACTGGGTGCAATAGGCTGCATGCGCATACACATCAAGTCACCACCCAGTGAGCAGGGTAGGCGCTACATAAACCGCAAGGGATATCCCTCCATCAACTGCTAGGTCATGTGCAATGCCTAGGGCATTAGCATGGATGTGTGTGCTGGCAGCCCTGGAAGCTATCATGACTCCCACATCTGACATGCCTCACAGCTGTATCAGGTATTTGCCAGGGGGGACATCCCATATGGGTGATTAAGTATCAGTGTTCTGTATTTTCTTGCTGTACTTAACTGTTTTCTGACTACATCATGATTTCTCACTGTATATTGTGATCTGAAAGCTCTGTTTATTCACATATTATTTCTGTGATTGCCTGCACTTTAGAGGTTCACAGATAGGTAGTAGGCTATCTGCCCATGGGCATTTAGAAGCATAGCTACAGTGTGTTGGCTTTCTTTGCACCATTGATGAAGTAACTGAGCCTCTGTCAAGCATAGCCAATGAAATGATTCCAGGCAGAGTTGCTGGAAGCTGTTGAAGACTGGGGTGGCGGAGGGTGATAGGGGCACTTAGTGATCAAAAAAGGTCATGTTAACATGAAAATTCAACACCATTCAATTTCCTTACAGGTCTAGCATCTATAAAACTGATGGGGCTCCCCCTTCCCCTGGCTGTATGGTTGTGGGACACATGATCCCATGGGTGTATATTCTGTAACCCATTCACACATCAAGGTTTCTCTTTAAGTGTGTCATTGAGGGGCTATGCCTAATGTAGTTAGGAATTTAATGTATAGTCTCTCAGTTCATTTGTTGTTTTTATTTCAAGAGTAAGTGAAGCTCAGTGGGTTTGCACGCCTCCACCCTTTGCTTAGCCTAGCTTACACATAGAAATCATCTAAATAGGAAATAGACAGAAGCAACGTTAATGTCAATAGTGTAATGGTTACAGCATTTGCATAGTATCTGTGCATTTGTGGTTCAAATCCCAATAAAGTCAGAGATGTTTTTCATGTTAAAAAGTATACCTTAACCACAGCTTGCATATTTAGGTAGTAATCTTCAGTAAAATAAACATTTGAAACACCCATATAAACACGTGTGCTGGAGAGTAAAGTCAACAGAGATGTTATGTAAGCACATAGTGAGATGTTACTACACTGAAATATATATATCCTGAGTAGTTAGCAGATGTGACCGTGTTTGCTCGCACATGTTATACAGTTTTAAATTTCCTTTAACTGCGTTTAACTGCTGCTTTAGTGTCACACAAACACTTTTAAACATGCTTACAACTGCTTAAAAGAGCCTTATTCTGGAGTAAAAAACATTTTAAAGCATCGCAGGTCTTGAACCCTGGACCACAAACACCATAGTCATGGGACTTACCACAAAGCCATCTGAGCTGTATACATTTACAGGAGAGGGGCTATAATGACCAATTTATTCAACACAGTGTTTCAGAAGTTATACAACAGAGGGAGATTAGGGCTCTTCTGTATTTTTCTGATAGAGATACAAGGAAAATAAATTGTAGACTGAATGGTAAAAATTATTTTGGAACTAAATTAAAAGTTCCTTTATGTTATGCCTCTTATGTTAATAAATATGTAGATATTATTAAGAAACACTGGGGTATATTGACTACAGATGCAGCAGTAGCCAGTTCTATAGCTTCAAAACCTACCTTTATGTTTAGGAATAACAAGTCTTTAAGGAGAAGACTTTGCTATTCAAAAGTTTTCAATCATAATGAGGCTTATATGGGTACTATTCCCTGTGGTAGCTGTAGATATTGTGAGTATTTAGATGTTTGTAATAGTTTTTATCATCCTGATCAGAGAAAAACTTATAGATTTAATATTTTACAGCTACTTGTACATCAATACACTTAGTTTATCTCTCACATTGCACTCAGTGTAGTACATTTTATATAGGTAAAACTAACAGGGCATTTAGAGATCACATTAGAGAGCACATTTATAGTATTAATAAATTGAATCCTTTTAATGCTTTAGTAAAGCATGTCAGAAATACATACTGTACTCATACTTTTAAATTTTTAGCGATAGGCATGACACGTGAATGTGAGGTTAGGGGATGTTAGGCATAAAACGGGGGAATTAGAATCAACTTGCATTGTTAGGATGAGGGCTAATGCAGGGAGTGGTCTTAATGAGCATGTACCTCTCAGACCTAAACTACAATCCAGATCTGTTTATAAATAGTTTTTATGTGTATATTTATTTTTTATTACTGTTTTTGTTAGCTCTTTAAGAAGTTAATTGTTTTATGTCATGTGATTTTATTATTAGTATAAGAAGGGTGTGTTTTGTACAATGTATTTTTATACCTGATGAAGCTGTATCATGAAAGTGCTTGTGTTTGCTTTGTGCACTAGTAAAATGTCTTGAACTGGCAGTAGTGGAAGTCGTCGTTGTGTCCTTATTTTCTTTTGCTTATTCCATTTTCATTTTTTGGGACACTATAGCTGGGTTTTTGGTGGTAGTTCTTCTACTATTTGTGTATATATATATATATATATATATATATATATATATATATATATGTGTGTGTGTGTGTGTGTATTTCAGTGATGTGTGCACATAGGTATAAATATATATATATATATATATATATATATATATATATATATATATATATATATATATATACAGTTACATCTATAGCCATATATATAAACATCTATGACATCTATGAACACACTTTGTGACACAGAAGCAAGCCAAAGGAATTGAATTGTACAAAAAACACATGCAGCTCTGGTATTATCACTATTAATATTAACTTAATTCACCATTGAAGGGATGGTTGTTGTATATGTGGAGTTTGGGGTGGGGGAGGAATGATGGGTAATGAAATTATGTATCAAGGAGAGCCTGGGTTGGATGTTCAATAAGCGAACTGGAGGTGTATACATGGAGTATGGAGAGAATAAAAAAAGAACACAAAACAAGAACCATTCTCATTCCTAATACACCCTGCCAGGTCACATTGCAACACTTAATTTCACAAACATATGAACATTAACATGTATCATACATATGTACACCAACTGACTGTCACATTTGCTTTCAGTAGTGAGGAATGCCTGTAGTAAAATATATATTCTAAAAACCATAACATTTGTATGTATTTCAGATGCCTTAGTGGTAAAGTTAGTGACTGTGGTGTTCATGGTCCTGGGTTCAAGGGCTGTTAATTTATTTTGATGGCCAGAATAAGGGCTGTTGGATGCAGGTTGATTAAGGCACTTTTTAAGCAGTTGTAAGTGGTTTTGCGCAGGTTTGTGCGACGGTAAACGGCGCTTAAACACAATTAAACAGATAAGCGCTTCACAGGTGTAACTTTTGCTTACCGTCGCACAGACCATAGGCAAACTCGCTTACACCTGCTAAAATGTGCGTTAATCACACTTTCCCTACCAGTGCCTGCTCTGAGAGGTAAAATAATAACCACTTCCAGGATTAGAACCCGCAACCATGTACACCATCCTCAGGGTAACCTATCACTAAGCTACCTAAGATGTACCTATGCCAGTTGTGTATTCAGACAGGTACAGACAGGTTAAAACACAAAAGGGAGGATTGTGTGGAAATAGGACAAACCGCCATGTACCCAATGAAAGGTGTATGCTATATATATATATATATATATATATATATATATATATATATATATATATATATATATATATTATATATACAGATGTATGCATATATATATATATATATATATATATATATATACACACAGAGAGAGAGAGAGAGAGATAGAGATAAGATACATGTCGATATATAGAGATATACATATATGTAGATATATAGATAGGTTAAAAACATCTACACATCTATGGAGGTATATATAAACATATGCAATAATATATATTAGATATATACATACATACATGTGAGTATACAGCATCTGAAGTGTTCAAACCTGAGTATAACATGGACCATAGCAATCACACATTCTGCCACCCCCAAACAATATGAACATAACATATGAAGAGTATATGCCAATATACTATTACAAATATGTTCTATGGACATGAGGCAAATAGGGTTAGTCACCAACACAACTACAATGGCTGCAAATATCCATGACAGAAATACACAGACATATTTCATTTAACAAAACTTTATTACATTCCGATGTATTGCCAAAAGGATTCAAGCACTAACATTACCTGCATGCTATACAGGAAGCATTTAACAGTGCCTTAATGAATCAGCCTGCAATTACCATAGTATTACTCCACTAAGGGATAGGTGTTCACATAGGGAAAGAACCCCCACACACATATAGAATATGTATAAAAGCAATTCCTACACACCTGCATCTACTATGTACACCCATCAACATCTCCCCCACACCCAAACTAATTACAGCAATACATACTGTCATACCATAACCAATTATTCACCCACTGTACGACATCTGCTGAAACGTTGACATACCTGGACAGAGCCACACAACCATGGCCTATGTGAAATAGTTGCTGTTATACAATGGAACAGCTGCTGATGTTACAGGGTTCGTTTGAACAAATCCTGTTTCAGAGAGTTGAAAAGTAATTATACCAGGAAGTGTTACCAATTACTGATTATCAGCACAGTATGATACACATTTACACCAAACTAAAGATGTCTGGTGAGCACACTGTAAACCCCCTAACATTATATGCATAGCCATACAGTCTTGAGCTGGTCAAACATCCTGGCCAGACTGAAACATATGCGGAAGTATTAGGTACAGACAAACCCTGCACAAGTAGCAATTTTCAGAAATATAACAGCAGTACTCACATTTAGATCAAATCTTCTAGACATTACACACAATATATATGTGTTTGTCTCCATAAAGCTGTTGCAATAGATTTCAGACAACACTTCCAGGCTGTCTTCCTCACAAGTAAGGCAAAGGGACAACGCCCAAGTGGACTACTCAGTTATACTCCACTGTTGCCATGGTATTGGCTAATGAAGTAGCTGCACAGCTGATGTGCATGTAATTAACTACTTTGGAATGCCAATTGGTGACCAGGATAGCACATGTTACTGATCTCTAACTATAAAAGGATGGCTTGTCACAGATTCAAACCATCTGTATATACCTGCAGAACAGTACAAAATACCCAACAGAAGATTGAAACACAAACCGAAAAAGATTAAAATACCAGTCAATAAAACCTCCAATTACCAATAAGGTATGTATAACTTTTAGTATGTTTGTGTATGTAGTACCTGTTCTGTAATAATTACAGTGTAATCAATGCATATAGTGGAAACAGCTATCTTGTAGTGATGTATTGTTGAGCAGTAGTAATGCCTGTAGTATTCTATGTGTGTACTGCTGTAGGCTACAAGGCAAACTCCTCATACACCACAAGGGATGATATACATGTGCTTGGAATTCACCAGTTCTTTTCCAGCCACTTTCAGTGTCAGGGTTGGTCCAACATGTATGTGCTATAACAGGGGATAGTATATGCTGATATATTGTAACAGTAGACATATGTATAGGTGTATTAGTGAGATGAACATGTCAAAGGTGGGCTTACTTTTGTTTTGCATTGTGGGATATTGTTCCAATAACTGTGTAATGTACAGTATTCTAGGCAGATCTGTATTCCATTTTACATAGCATTTGTGTTATGTTATGCAAACATTAGTTATATGTCTATTGGCAATTACAGTACTCAATAACAGGACACATATGAATTGTATTCATCTGACAGTTTAGCAGCATAATAGCAAAGACAATTGGAAGAGCTAGGTAACTATCCATGCACATAAGACATGTAATATCCACCTCTCTAGTATCGTTTTCAAGCAATAACAGCTGTGCATGTGTACATGTTCTGCAAATGTGTAGTGACCCTTGTTACAGAGCTGGGCCAAATGGCTATGTGCACACCTACATAAAGTGGATATTGAGAGTAGAGACACACTGGTTGAACTTTCAGGTTTGTGTAGCCTACCCTCTCATTGCCAACCTAACAGCCGCTTGCAAATACTGTATGTAAGGTTGTGCACAGTACTGGTAATTAAACAAGTTGCATATCATCTTTAACTCCAGTGTAACATCTGCAGTAGGAGAGTAGGATGTAGGAGACTGCTGCCCATGTGTAATAGCTGCTTCATAGGTGATGGCTTACACTATCTGATTATATCCTGATCATGTTGATAGTGGCAGCAGAGTCTGTTGATACTTGACTCTCTTTGGGGAGTGGGTGTCTGTGCCCAACAGAGCTCATCGTTCTGGTGGATATGTGAGTATATACCCAGAAAAGGATACAGACCTGTTGACACTTGCATCATCTGTAATCAACTATCAGGATGTGATGTGCTCCTCAGATGAGGATTGCTGCTAAAGTTAGCTACTATGTTTCTGTAATAGGCAGTGTTGTCACATCCATAACACAAATATTTACTTGTGAGCATCACTGTCTAAAACATCTTCGTAAGCAATAAGTAAACTAAATACAGTACTTGGTACTTGTAGTACTGAATGCTCATACAGGCATTTCCACTAGTCAGCTTCTGGTGTTTACTAATGTCAGCTTTGTGTATGTGGCCATCCAGGAAGAATGTAAATTCTGTGCCATGTACACTGCCAAACCCACCTAACACCACACCCCACACATTGTCTGGGATGCAGCTACAGAGGTAAGTTGGAAGGCAGTCCATTCTACAGCTATGACTTGTACTGGACAGTCATGAGGTGTAGGTTAACACATGCATCTCATCACCACACTCAACACATACCCTTACCAGAACACAGTAAGGACATCAACACATACCACCAGAAATCACACACATTCCTTCTAAGTATCTGGCCAAGCAAGAGACCTCCCAAGCTGGAATAGACAGACAACAAAATACACAAACTGTATGAGATAGTTTGCCATATTGTGCCAGTCCTCAGAACACGTGGCCAGAAACATGCCCAACAGTACTAATTTGTGAATGCAAACTCTAGCACTATGTTACACACCAAGCTATACGAGGGAAAACATACTGTCAGCTGCCTGTCTGCCATGATTAGCCACATACCCATACACTCAGACCACCTTTTGAACTATACACATGGCTCTGGCATATTCCATGTTGTTGTGCAGTACCTGTGATGCAGTAGCCTGGACTGCATGGAAACACACATGTAGGAACTGTCAGGTCTTGTAGCCCATGCAGGTATGTCCCAAGGCCTGGGTAGCATTCTGCCATTGGCCAGAATGATACTGCAGTACAGGGACAAAAGGACTGTATTCCACAATTGTCTAATGTACTGGTGTAATTCAAAGTGTATCCAGTATCTCTCTGCCTGGGATAACATGGTTGACAGACCATGATGCTTTGCCAGACAGGGCCTGCACCTGTCACCCCTGAGAATCTGGATATTGGCTAGGGCTCATGCTTCCCCTATAGTGCCTTCATCATGCAAGGTTCAAGTGAAAGTCCACTGCTGTAAAAGGGACAGCCAAGCAATAAACTGCGGGTCTCGCTACTCAGTGATACATTTCATAAACTCAATATGGACTCACATATGTCAATCCTTAACATGGAGAACATATCTGTGCAGTGACTGAGATATGGTTCAATGCTCCGGAGAGCACCCCTGCATGACCATGTTATAACACATACATCACCTCTTGGCCATTATCCTTTATTGGAACACATAGGCCACAGGTGTGTCCATATTCCTGAAGGATATGTACACCCCCACGCTAGTTGCACTTGCATAACTTCAGATGCATTATGCTGAGTAACTACCTTTGTGCCAAAGTGAAATCCAAATTGCACCTTGCGACATATCACCCATCATGCCTCAGAATTCCCAATATCATATTGTGCTGTAATGGGGAATATTAGTTTTGAGACAGAAAACCATAATAATGGCTACTCTCAACTATCCCATTATGAACTGGGAAGACTCCTCATGTACCAACACCTGTGCTCAATGCATGTTGGATTTCATTAACCCCAATGACCTGGATCACCACAGTCACACAAACAGGGCTAACAGTATGCTACACAGTCAGTCTCCAAAGCCAATGTTATGCTTCTTAAGACCGAAGTGGTGACTGTCATGGCACCCATGCAGATGGACAAAGCATGTGCAAATGCTGAATCCTACACAAATGCACTTTAAGCACTCACATAAGTGCAGTGATTGTGCTATTAAAACAGAACCAAGATTCAACCAAACACAAACAGGAAGGCAAAGTGGTGGTACCCTGCCTTAAACTGTACCACAGAAGGTAGAGTGAGCACACATGAGTGGAGGTGATCCCTGGTCAACCTCAGTAAGATGCAGATACACCATATAAAATCACATAAAGCTACTGTTTAACTAATCAGCCACATATTATGAGGCCAACCACAGAGCATTCTATAGCTGTGTCATGAATCGTAATGACAACAGGACCTGCCATGCTTCACAGCACTATGGCATGAGAAGTACTGCACCTACAGAAATAGCACTTGTTCATCCAGATAGGGTCTTGGATAACCTAAACCCACTCTCACCTCCTCCCAACAGGTACACATGTTTATATATTCATGTACACTACAGAGTCCCTGTAATAACAACTATGCAGGTACAAGTTGCACTCTCTAAAGCCTTACATACAGCTTGCATGGGACCTGTCAATGTCCCAGGGTGTATTTTACACAAATGTCAGAACAATTTGCTCTCCACATACACATCATGTTCAATCATAGCTTCATGTCAGGCTGTGTACACACTGAATGGTGCACAGCAACAGTTATCACACCCCACAAAGGGGGAGACACCACTGATAATGGGAAATAGTGCACTACTACCCTGCTGAGTCTGGTCTGTAAGGCCATGAACCTTGATCAATTTATTTGATGTAGTCAGTACAGATGTAGATGACAGGTTGATTCACACAGCATATCTTGACCTTGCCAGGTCTTAGGACACCATCACCCATACTGTGTTCCAGCTACACTCAGTAAACTAGGTGTATATTCCTATGTCACAGGATTGGTTGGCAACTGGACCGCTGGCAGAACCAGCACTACAGAAGGTATCTGACTAATACACGAACATCAAACCAGTGCCAGCTACAGTAATACAGGGTTCATTCCTGGTACTCCCCCTCTTTGTTATCTATACCACACAGACTAACACAGAAGGCATCTGCCTATTGAAGTTTGCAAATGACTATGAACTAGGAGCAATAGTTGAGTCAATGAGTGCTGCGGGCAACATACAGAAGGGCCTTTGTGGGTCAGATGTGTGGTGTGTGACGTATGGCCAAAATCTCATAGCTAAGTATTGCATTGTCATCCCCTATGTTAAAAACCCTATACCCATGAACTACCACCTAGGCAGCGATCAACATAATAGAAACTGTGTGTGTATGGGATGCAGCTGGACAGTAGACTTTCCTTTAATAGTCACTTCACCACACCAGTCAGGTAGTCATAAGTGGCACCCCTAATCATGACAGGGTGCCATCCATGAATATAGAGATCATTGTTCAACCATACTCAACACTAAAGTGACCCATAATAGATCCCTTATTTCCTTTTATGGGCTATTGACCATGTTCATATGGCCTACACCGGCCTTCTGAAACCCTAGCTCCACTATGTAGCATGATGCCTACCCTGAATAAAGCCATGTCCAACCCAGAGATGTTGGACATGCTACACTTACACATCCTGATTTCAAATAAACACATACTTCATGGACATCACCTTTCTAGTACAAGGATCATGACATGCCTGACAGATCCCTGTCCTATACACTTTACATACTCCTGCCATACTATGCATCCCTGTCCAGCAAAACTGCACATTGCCGCTCTTTGAGACATGGTGTGATGGCCGCTTGGCAAATATATCAGTAACCTTGTGGATCAGTTCTGTGGCACTGCTTGAACTAGCCACTGAAAGTTACCTATCTGTTGGCTACAGCTAGGTAACCTTTCAGCCTAGGCTCATAAATGGCCCAGAGCATATAGCCTACTAGTTCACTATGACCATACATGCTATAGTTGATATCCAACCTTGCAAATACCATCAAGCTAGCCATTGTCCCATGTGTTTCACATGTGCAACACAGGTAATACATGGCAGGATGCCATACTGCTGTACAGTGCCATGTAGATGTGTATGGCAAAACACATACATGTAAAACTTTCTGTGAGTAAGTCTGCAGGGTCACAGGTCATGTCACTTAAGGCTGTGTATGACTATATACGTGACATATGCACAGCATTAAGGTCTCTTGCATTAATGTGAACACATCCAGGCATATGCTGATAGGTAAAGACAAACAGGCAAACAGACATGCCCACATCAAGACAACATCCACATGGAGTATGAGCAATGTCATCACTTGACACACACATATATGGTGATAACATCAAATCACCAGTAAGTGTCAAATGTGTGTGAGTTAAACATGTCAGTGGTGTTAGTGTCATGCAAATTTGCAAAGACATATTTGTAATCATAATAAATGTGATACACATGTATGTGCAGCTGTACTTCTGTACTTCTCTGTGAGTTACTGTGACCTGTCTCCATCATTATATCTTCCAGGTATGCCGCGTGCCAGGCTGCCACCATACACCCGCATGGAGGATGAGGTCCTCATTCCATACCTACAGTTAAACTGCTACCACCATTCCAACTTGCTGAATAAGTACGGACACCACATTAATGCTTTCATTCACTTTATTCACTGTGAACTTCCTCAAAAACAGTTTGAACTCCACCCCAAAGCACTTTTTATAATAAAGTCACATGATAATTAATTTCATATTTACATAATTAATTACATACCAATTAGTAACGTAAAATAACAAACATAACATGAAAGTTGTAATTAGGATAAAAAATAATATTAAACATATATATGTTTATAAATAAATTATTATTCATTGTTTCATCTGTAAAAAACATTTTATATTAATGGTTTTGTTTAAACCAGGAGCATGATCAGCTCCTAAATGTAATTGCCATAAAGATTCCTTACATTCCAAAATAACTTTACTATCATCCATAAATACATGTTTGCTAACACTATCCAAAATAGAAAAGGTAAACTTCTTAAAGTCTCTACAGGCAACAGAATGTCTACCTAGTGCATTTGTTTGATCTTTTTTCTTTATTGCCAAAATATGTTCACTCACTCTTTTCTTTAAACATCTTGTAGTCATGCCTATATAATAACTAGGACATGAAAGACATTGAGCAACATATATTACCATTTCACTATTGCATGTATAACTTTTACACCAAAAAGTTTTATTAATATGTGTAAAATAAACTGACGAGGAATTACTTAGAAACCTACAGTATCTGCAATTATTACAAGCATATGTCCCCTTGGTCACAATATTTCCTTTTCTACCTGTGTTCTTGTTGTTATTCATTCCCCGTTCTAATAAACTTTTGATGTTGTTTACCCTTTTGAATGTAAAATGTGGTCATTCACCAATAACGTTTGTAAGGGCCTGATTACCCATCAAGACTTTCCACTTATCTACAATAATGTTTTTAATACACCACATTTCATTTGTAATAGGTAACACAAATGCACATGAAAATTCTGTATTAATATTATCAACATTTCTAATTTGGAAATTATTTTCTATAAAGGCTTCCTTTTGGTAGTATAAAATAGGACTAGCCCTACTTTTTCTTAAGCATATCACTTCTTTTTCTATGGTTTGTATTAATGATATCTCATAACCTATTGCTAAAAAGAATGTCCTTAAAATGTACATTTCTGTGAAAAAAATATCATCTTGAGATGTTAATCTACTCAATCTAATTATTTGTCCCTTGATGACTCCTTTTTTCATATGAAATGGATGTAAGCTTTTGTTATGTAGATATTGATTTACAAAAGTTGATTTTCTAAATATGTTACTAATAAACTTTTTGGAACTGTAATCATATGTCAGATGTAAATCAAGGAAATTTATACTGTAACCATAACCTCCTATAGTAAACTTTAAGAAATTGGTAGTACTGTTTAAATATTCAACAAACCTTCTAAAATCTTCAGATGTACCATGCCAAAGGAAGACCAAATCGTCAATGTATTGACGATAAAATAAAATATTTTCTTCAAAAATACAATTCTCAATAAATTTGTCCTCCCAACTGGCCATTACTAAATTTGCATAAGCTGGAGCAACCTCTGCACCCATAGCCACCCCTGACTTTTGCTTATAAAGCCGTATGTCCGTACTTATTCAACAAGTTGGAATGGTCGTAGCAGTTTAACTGTTGATTTTATCTGTTTTTATGCAACTATCTTCGTGTTCAGTCTTTCAGTTATCCAGTTTTAAGTGTTTAAACTGTTTTTTTGGTCAACGAAGGCTGTATAAGTATGTCACAGGACACACTATCCTATCCTATTCCTGACAACTTTGCTCAGTTTTCTGAGCAAATTACCAAAGTTATTTCAACTGTGATCCAAAAGGGACTTGAAAATGTGAATGTTGGTATTTCCGGTTCTGGTGAAGAACAAAACTGTCTGAGAGTTAGTCGGAAAGTGATAAGAAGCACTCAAGTCACTGAGGCTGATGGGACACAGGTGGAAGATCGGTGTTTGTTCCGAACAGCGTTTTGGAGCATATATTACAGATGAGTACAAATCCATTTGCTGACATTGATGAATTGGAAGAAAATGTGTCCGTAAGTGCTGAAACTATCTCTAATAGCAAAACCGAGCAAAAATCTTGTAAACAAATGATTTTTGAGCTAGAAAAACTGACTATGAGATACTTTATGCTTGATGTAGAGATTAGTTACCTTAGGGAATGCATAAAACGTAAATGCGTTCCTCAGGGTTTACGGACAAACAAATTTCCCAACTGTGTTTCATTTGGTGACAGTTTATTCAACAAGTTAGTAGACCTGCTTAACAAATTTGGTTTAAACCTTATGTGTATCCTAACCGAACACTACGCTAAACAGTTGGATGGGACTAAAAGTCAAATGAACGATTTAGATAAGAAAATTAAAAACTTTTCTTGTCTTTCACTTTTTAACAATTTGTACTGTGGCATAGCAGCAAAAGCGGATAGACAAAGAGCCACCATAGTGGCAAGAAAACAGAAGAAATTGAGGTGGGACATTTTTGCCTATGGCAATAAGACTGCTTACACAGTTAACAACAATAATGGAGTGAAATACAAAGACAACAATACTATTGTTACTGTCAGTAATAATTCTGATTCATGTTCCATATCTAATGATGTTAAAAATAATAACAATGTATGTGTCTCAAATGTTAGTGACAATAATAGTACCACATCTAATTTAGAAGGCAGAGAAGTCACTGAAATGCATAGGACGACTGATGTTAGTTGTTAGAAAAATCTACATGCTGCCTAGAAAAATATATTTACAATGTGTGCTGCTTAAAAAATATATTTACATACATGCTGCCTAGAAAAATATATTCACAATGTGTGCTGCTTAGGAAGATGTGTATTTAATCATTCAAACACATATAAGTTGTATGATCAAATATATAGAGAAATGTGTGTTTTAGTTAGAAATAAATGTACTTAAATCCATAAAGGTTAGGTAATGCATTTAATTCTGTCTTGCTAGAATAATAAACCTGCATATTATTGCTTGAAGCACAAGCTGCAGTGTAATCAGAAATTTGACCTTGGCAGCTTGCAAATGCAGTCTGGCTCATGTCTTTCAAGTAAAGATTATTTTGCAAAGTTAGAAATAAATAAATCTGTTCACATGTATGTCCTCTTTACTGCCTCCACCAGGAGAGTAGCCTTGTGCGCACTATCTCTGATAGTGCGCAGCTGGAAGCAAGAAAGACAAAGGGAGACTTTAAGGAAGACATACATCTATTATATTGGAACTAATCAGAGAACCTTGAATTGGCTACATCCTCAGGAGGTCACCGTGACTGACCAGCTGTCTGCAAGGCTGCAACATTCTCATGGGAAAAGGACTTTTTGAAAAACACAAATTCAGCAGTTTTTATAAATAACTATGATGTAAAGACCCTGTCACTGACCACACCAGTAAAGTGGGCAAAACTGATAATGAAATGTATATAACCAATGTGTTTTGGTCAATAAAGCAGTCAAAATTCTATACAAACTTTGTGTATGGTTTTTTGCCTCCTAATGTACATTAGTGATATCTGAGTTGCTCCTGCATTATTGTTTGTTATTAATTGACATTGTGTTTGAATAACTCAATGATTTTTACAGTCTGACTCTAACAAATTTATTTAACATCTTGGTCCTTCGGACCGGAATTCCCTTGGTAAGCTACAGGTCAGAATATATAGGTGGTATTGAAGTCTGCGCAGAAGAAGGAAAGACCTCCGACTGAATTGTCGTGCCTAAAGAGGCTGTCCACTTATCTGATCTGTGGCCGAAAAGCGGAAAACTGGGTCCTAAAAAGCCTATCAAACATAAGCAGGAGGCTCGGGTAAGCAGAATTCCTCTCTTTGTTTTTGTTTTAGATCAGGGACCAGGTTACACTGTGCTATTGCTAAGGTTTGTGATAGCAGGGAGAGAGGTAGTCAAAGTATTGTATCTTGAGTCATAGATCAGGAAATAAAGCAAAACAAAGTAAACAGTCATTCTAGACACTACTGTGAATACGGGGAATAAAGATACCACGTGGTACAAGAGAAAGGGTTACGTAACAGTTCTGTTGTTGTTTTTTCTCTCTATTATGTGCCTCAGTAAAAAGCTCTCATGCCTGCAGGGCTGGAGGCTGACAGTTCACTAGCTAATTAAATAAAGAAACTGTTATAAATAAGACTGTTTTGCAGTTGAACTCTTTTTCAGATAAACAAAAAACAAAACCAGAAGCCGTGCTGACCCCGGGGTCCTGGATTTGGCTGAAAGTCATAAAGAGAAAGAACTGGGCGAGTCCAAGGTGGGAAGGTCCGTACCAGGCACTGTTGGCAACACCCACTGCAGTAAAAATTGCTGAGAAATCATCTTGGGTTCATTTAACCCACTGCAAACCTGTTAAGAAATTCAGTTTGGACATACCACAGGAACAGGATGGCCAGAGGCAGAATAAATAAAATGTGAAACAACCCCAGAGACATTGGTTCACTGGCCTACTGATCATACACTTAATAACTATGTTTGTAGTAACCTTTTTGTTGTTATGGTTTTTCTTGCATATAACTACAGAAGTAAAATTAATAAAACGTAATGAAGGACTGGCTACAGACTGGCACCCAAACTTTAACACATACCTGGCTATGAAACGAGTTTATGTAGAGACTATGAACGTTTCAAATTGCTGGGTCTGTACTGCAATACCCACAGCATATGGAGGACTTTTAATGTCTGCTGTCCCCTTGGGAATAAATGAAACTTGGGAAAACCTGTTATTTGACACAGGCACTGTGAGATCACAGGACAAAATTGCTTTATTTTTACCTGTTCACACAAAAGAAATTGTATAAAGTAATACCCTCCAGGTGGGCTGGAGTAATGGTAATATAACAATGTCTTATAAATGTTACATTAAAGTCAAAAGTGGGGGTACTGTTTGTAATACAAACCATGATTCATATCTGAGTTCAATAAAAACTACATTAAATGCAGTATGTGACAATCTAGTCTTAACTAAGCAATTGTCTATTAGGAATAGGAAAATGTTTCATGCAGGGATAACACGTATCAGTACCAAAGTAATGATTTTATTTGTGGGAAAAAGGCATATAAATGGTTACCTGAGAATTGGTCCGGCAGTTGTTTTTTGGGTTATCTGGTTTCAGCAATAAGATATACTGCAGAATTACCTTTGGGTAAAATACGAAACGTAAGAAAAACAGCTCGAGAATCTGAAAGTCCAGTAAGAAAAAAAACCTGTGAACCCAGTTGGTAAAATCGAAGCTGGTTGAAAAGGCCATAATTCAGTGAAAGACAAAAGTAAATTGACTCATATGAACTTGGGCAACAGTGTTATATCCAGGGCAGGAATGCCACCAGCCTATGGAGCAGTCAAATCGATCTGGGAGCTGAGGAAGCTGTCAAAAAGTCATGAGCAATGCAACTTTTTCCACCCTAGAATTGGTGACTAATGAACTGAATGCAATAAAAACTGTTGTGCTACAAAATCGAATGGCTCTTTACTTCACCCTAGCGGCAAGAGGTGGTACACGAAGAAGAATGCTGTGCGTACATTCCAGACAACCAACATAAAATCAATGACCACCTAGAGGTAATTCAGCAAGTATCAGCAATGACTAAACCAGGCCCAAATCCACTGACGGACTTTTTCCAGAATCTGTTTGGGGGGGGTGGGGTTCCATCCTATTAAACATTTAATTGCTATTTGTGTGGGTATACTCCTAATAGGAACATGTGTTTACTGTGAAATTCCCTGCATGAAAAGATTAATCAAAAATTTGTTGATATATCTGCTACTGAAACTCTTTACCAAAGTGTTGAAATTAAAAGATTAATTTCAAATGATGCTTTTTCTGAAATATAAAACCAATGACTTACTTAGCTGAAAGCCCTTGAAAGGGAAAGGCTGAGGAATGAAATAATATTGTTTATGCTTTAAACAGAATAAAATGCATTAAAAGGAGGGAGAATGTTAGAAAAATCTACATGCTGCCTAGAAAAATATATTTACAATGTGTGCTGCTTAAAAAATATATTTACATACATGCTGCCTAGAAAAATATATTCACAATGTGTGCTGCTTAGGAAGATGTGTATTTAATCATTCAAACACATATAAGTTGTATGATCAAATATATAGAGAAATGTGTGTTTTAGTTAGAAATAAATGTACTTAAATCCATAAAGGTTAGGTAATGCATTTAATTCTGTCTTGCTAGAATAATAAACCTGCATATTATTGCTTGAAGCACAAGCTGCAGTGTAATCAGAAATTTGACCTTGGCAGCTTGCAAATGCAGTCTGGCTCATGTCTTTCAAGTAAAGATTATTTTGCAAAGTTAGAAATAAATAAATCTGTTCACATGTATGTCCTCTTTACTGCCTCCACCAGGAGAGTAGCCTTTTGTCGCACTATCTCTGATAGTGCAGCTGGAAGCAAGAAAGACAAAGGGAGACTTTAAGGAAGACATACATCTATTATATTGGAACTAATCAGAGAACCTTGAATTGGCTACATCCTCAGGAGGTCACCGTGACTGACCAGCTGTCTGCAAGGCTGCAACATTCTCATGGGAAAAGGACTTTTTGAAAAACACAAATTCAGCAGTTTTTATAAATAACTATGATGTAAAGACCCTGTCACTGACCACACCAGTAAAGTGGGCAAAACTGATAATGAAATGTATATAACCAATGTGTTTTGGTCAATAAAGCAGTCAAAATTCTATACAAACTTTGTGTATGGTTTTTTGCCTCCTAATGTACATTAGTGATATCTGAGTTGCTCCTGCATTATTGTTTGTTATTAATTGACATTGTGTTTGAATAACTCAATGATTTTTTACAGTCTGACTCTAACAAATTTATTTAACATCTTGGTCCTTCGGACCGGAATTCCCTTGGTAAGCTACAGGTCAAAATATATAGGTGGTATTGAAGTCTGCGCAGAAGAAGGAAAGACCTCCGACTGAATTGTCGTGCCTAAAGAGGCTGTCCACTTATCTGATCTGTGGCGAAAAGGAAAACTGGGTCCTAAAAAGCCTATCAAACATAAGCAGGAGGCTCGGGTAAGCAGAATTCCTCTCTTTGTTTTGTTTTAGATCAGGGACCAGGTTACACTGTGCTATTGCTAAGGTTTGTGATAGCAGGGAGAGAGGTAGTCAAAGTATTGTATCTTGAGTCATAGATCAGGAAATAAAGCAAAACAAAGTAAACAGTCATTCTAGACACTACTGTGAATACGGGGAATAAAGATACCACGTGGTACAAGAGAAAGGGTTACGTAACAGTTCTGTTGTTGTTTTTTCTCTCTATTATGTGCCTCAGTAAAAAGCTCTCATGCCTGCAGGGCTGGAGGCTGACAGTTCACTAGCTAATTAAATAAAGAAACTGTTATAAATAAGACTGTTTTGCAGTTGAACTCTTTTTCAGATAAACAAAAAACAAAACCAGAAGCCGTGCTGACCCCGGGGTCCTGGATTTGGCTGAAAGTCATAAAGAGAAAGAACTGGGCGAGTCCAAGGTGGGAAGGTCCGTACCAGGCACTGTTGGCAACACCCACTGCAGTAAAAATTGCTGAGAAATCATCTTGGGTTCATTTAACCCACTGCAAACCTGTTAAGAAATTCAGTTTGGACATACCACAGGAACAGGATGGCCAGAGGCAGAATAAATAAAAATGTGAAACAACCCCAGAGACATTGGTTCACTGGCCTACTGATCATACACTTAATAACTATGTTTGTAGTAACCTTTTTGTTGTTATGGTTTTTCTTGCATATAACTACAGAAGTAAAATTAATAAAACGTAATGAAGGACTGGCTACAGACTGGCACCCAAACTTTAACACATACCTGGCTATGAAACGAGTTTATGTAGAGACTATGAACGTTTCAAATTGCTGGGTCTGTACTGCAATACCCACAGCATATGGAGGACTTTTAATGTCTGCTGTCCCCTTGGGAATAAATGAAACTTGGGAAAACCTGTTATTTGACACAGGCACTGTGAGATCACAGGACAAAATTGCTTTATTTTTACCTGTTCACACAAAAAGAAATTGTATAAAAGTAATACCCTCCAGGTGGGCTGGAGTAATGGTAATATAACAATGTCTTATAAATGTTACATTAAAGTCAAAAGTGGGGGTACTGTTTGTAATACAAACCATGATTCATATCTGAGTTCAATAAAAACTACATTAAATGCAGTATGTGACAATCTAGTCTTAACTAAGCAATTGTCTATTAGGAATAGGAAAATGTTTCATGCAGGGATAACACGTATCAGTACCAAAGTAATGATTTTATTTGTGGGAAAAAGGCATATAAATGGTTACCTGAGAATTGGTCCGGCAGTTGTTTTTTGGGTTATCTGGTTTCAGCAATAAGATATACTGCAGAATTACCTTTGGGTAAAATACGAAACGTAAGAAAAACAGCTCGAGAATCTGAAAGTCCAGTAAGAAAAAAAACCTGTGAACCCAGTTGGTAAAATCGAAGCTGGTTGAAAAGGCCATAATTCAGTGAAAGACAAAAGTAAATTGACTCATATGAACTTGGGCAACAGTGTTATATCCAGGGCAGGAATGCCACCAGCCTATGGAGCAGTCAAATCGATCTGGGAGCTGAGGAAGCTGTCAAAAAGTCATGAGCAATGCAACTTTTTCCACCCTAGAATTGGTGACTAATGAACTGAATGCAATAAAAACTGTTGTGCTACAAAATCGAATGGCTCTTTACTTCACCCTAGCGGCAAGAGGTGGTACACGAAGAAGAATGCTGTGCACATTCCAGACAACCAACATAAAATCAATGACCACCTAGAGGTAATTCAGCAAGTATCAGCAATGACTAAACCAGGCCCAAACCCACTGGCGGACTTTTTCCAGAATCTGTTTGGGGGGGGTGGGGTTCCATCCTATTAAACATTTAATTGCTATTTGTGTGGGTATACTCCTAATAGGAACATGTGTTTACTGTGAAATTCCCTGCATGAAAAGATTAATCAAAATTTGTTGATATATCTGCTACTGAAACTCTTTACCAAAGTGTTGAAATTAAAAGATTAATTTCAAATGATGCTTTTTCTGAAATATAAAACCAATGACTTACTTAGCTGAAAGCCCTTGAAAGGGAAAGGCTGAGGAATGAAATAATATTGTTTATGCTTTAAACAGAATAAAATGCATTAAAAGGAGGGAGAATGTTAGAAAAATCTACATGCTGCCTAGAAAATATATTTACAATGTGTGCTGCTTAAAAAATATATTTACATACATGCTGCCTAGAAAAATATATTCACAATGTGTGCTGCTTAGGAAGATGTGTATTTAATCATTCAAACACATATAAGTTGTATGATCAAATATATAGAGAAATGTGTGTTTTAGTTAGAAATAAATGTACTTAAATCCATAAAGGTTAGGTAATGCATTTAATTCTGTCTTGCTAGAATAATAAACCTGCATATTATTGCTTGAAGCACAAGCTGCAGTGTAATCAGAAATTTGACCTTGGCAGCTTGCAAATGCAGTCTGGCTCATGTCTTTCAAGTAAAGATTATTTTGCAAAGTTAGAAATAAATAAATCTGTTCACATGTATGTCCTCTTTACTGCCTCCACCAGGAGAGTAGCCTTGTGCGCTCTATCTCTGATAGTGCAGCTGGAAGCAAGAAAGACAAAGGGAGACTTTAAGGAAGACATACATCTATTATATTGGAACTAATCAGAGAACCTTGAATTGGCTACATCCTCAGGAGGTCACCGTGACTGACCAGCTGTCTGCAAGGCTGCAACATTCTCATGGGAAAAGGACTTTTTGAAAAACACAAATTCAGCAGTTTTTATAAATAACTATGATGTAAAGACCCTGTCACTGACCACACCAGTAAAGTGGGCAAAACTGATAATGAAATGTATATAACCAATGTGTTTTGGTCAATAAAGCAGTCAAAATTCTATACAAACTTTGTGTATGGTTTTTTGCCTCCTAATGTACATTAGTGATATCTGAGTTGCTCCTGCATTATTGTTTGTTATTAATTGACATTGTGTTTGAATAACTCAATGATTTTTTACAGTCTGACTCTAACAAATTTATTTAACATTAGTAATTCTGGTGGTAATCAAGTAGCAACTGGTTCTAACAATGTGCCCCCCCCCTTTTTTAGTAGACAAGCAGGGGAACAAAAGAGGACCAATGTGGTCCAAAGTGATACAGAACAAAGGAAAGGGAAGAGGCAGGAGCCGAAAGAAATGGCAGTGGAAAGTAACAACACTGGATATGATATAGCGATTTTAAATTTGTCTGGTACTGTGTTGTCAAAACCCACAATAGAGCTCCTTAAAAAAGGGTTTTCCTTTATTCCCTGTAATTCTTTTAATGTAGCCAGAGTGATTGTTGACTTCAGACTGGCTTTAAGAAAATTAAATTTAAAGTATATTATGCAAGATATAGAGTGTGGTACTTAAGTATGGGTCCTTAAAAAGCAAGTACATTTAATCCACCTTTACCTGGTACATTTCATGTTTTTCAAAAGCTATGTGAAACAGCTATTAGAAGTATTGCACCTGATAGAAATACCTATAATTTGGAAGAATCAGAAGTTAAAGCACTGAAAACCTTGAGTGACAACAGTCAATTAAGAGTTATGAAGGCAGATAAAGGGGGAAAAATTGTTGTTATGGATACAACTGATTACAACAGTTCTATAGAAAATATGTTAGAAGATGAGAATACTTATGAAGTGGTGGATATTAATTTTATTAATGAAAAATTTTTACATTTAGATTTTTGTCTATTTGACATGTTTTGTCAGGGTGAAATAGATCACCAAAGTTACATACATTTAAAAGTTGAACATCCTATAATAGCTGTTCTTTTTGTTATTCCCAAAATACAGAAAAATAATCAAAAGCCTCCTTTTAGACCAATTATATCAGCTGCTAGGTCTAAAATTGAAAGTTTGTCCACTTGGTTAGACTACTTTCTTAATCCCATTGTGCAAGCATCAAATTTTTATCTAAAAGACTCTTGGTAGTTGTTGGAACACTTAAGTGAGTTAAATATGAAGAATGTAAAATTTTGTTTTGCATCATTACATGTTACTTCACTTTACACATGTATTGAACATGAAAAAGGAATTGAGTATCAAAGGGAATATTTAACTAAAAAAGTATGTTTGGTAACTCTAAAATTGACACAATTTGTACACTTATGGAAGTGGTGCTAGATAATATTTTTTTTTAATTCAAGAACCGGCTTTATAAGCAAAAGTCAGGAGTGGCTATGGGTGCAAAGGTTCCTCCAGCTTATGCAAATTTAGTAATGGCCATTTGGGAGGACAAATTTATTGAGAATTGTATTTTTGAAGAAAATATTTTATTTTATCGTCGATACATTAACGATTTGTTCTTCCTTTGGCATGGTACATCTGAAGATTTTAGAAGGTTTGTTGAATATTTAAATATTACTACCAATTTCTTAAAGTTTACTATAGGAGGTTATGGTTACAGTATAAATGTACTCGATTTACATCTGACATATGATTGCAGTTCCGAAAAGTTTATTAGTAACATATTTAGAAAATCAACTTTTGTAAATCAATATCTACATAACAAAAGCTTACATCCATTTCATATGAAAAAAGGAGTCATCAATGGACAAATAATTAGATTGAGTAGATTAACATCTCAAGATGATATTTTTTTCAAAGAAATGTACATTTTAAGGACATTCTTTTTAGCAAGAGGTTATGAGATGTCATTAATACAAACCATAGAAAAAGAAGTGATAGGCTTAAGAAAAAGTAGGGCTAGTCCTATTTTATACTACCAAAAGGAAGCCTTTATAGAAAATAATTTCCAAAATAGAAATGTTGGTAATATTAATACAGAATTTTCATGTGCATTTGTGTTACCTATAACAAATGAAATGTGATGTATTAAAAACATTATTGTAGATAACTGGAAAGTCTTGATGGGTAATCATACCTTACAAAAGTTATTGGTGAATGACCACATTTTACATTCAAAAGGGTAAACAACATCAAAAGTTTATTAGAACGGGGAATGAATAACAACAAAAACACAGGTAGAAAAGGAAATATTGTGACCAAGGGGACATATGCTAGTAATAATTGCAGATACTGTAGGTTTCTAAGTAATTCCTCGTCAGTTTATTTTACACATATTAATAAAACTTTTTGGTGTAAAAGTTATTATACATGCAATAGTGAAATGGTAATATATGCTGCTCAATGTCTTTCATGTCCTAGTTATTATATAGGCATGACTACAAGATGTTTAAAGAAAAGAATGAGTGAACATATTTTGGCAATAAAAAAAAAAGATCAAACAAATGCACTAGGTAGACATTCTATTGTCTGTAAAGACTTTAAGAAGTTTACCTTTTCTATTTTGGATAGTGTTAGCAAACATGCATTTATGGGTGATAGTAAAGTTATTTTGGAATGTAAGGAATCTTTATGGCAATTACATTTAGGAGCTGATTATGCTCCTGGTTTAAACAAAACCATTAATATAAAATGTTTTTTACAGATGAAACAATGAATAATAATTTATTTATAAACATATACGTGTTTAATATTATTTTTTATCCTAATTACAACTTTCATGTTATGTTTGTTATTTTACGTTACTAATTGGTATGTAATTAATTATGTAAATATGAAATTAATTATCATGTGACTTTATTATAAAAAGTGCTTTGGGGTGGAGTTCAAACTGTTTCTGAGGAAGTTCACAGTGAATAAAGTGAATGAAAGCGCTAATGTGGTGCCCGTACTTATTCAGCAAGTTGGAATGGTTGTAGCAGTTTAACTGTTGATGTTATCAGTCTTTCAGTTATCTCATTCCATACCTCCTTGACAATCATGAAACACTCTTCAGCTATGTGCCACAGGATGCACAGCACCAGGATGCCCAGTGGGAGGAACTTCACAGGAGGGTAAATGATGTTGGCGGTCACAATTGCACCTATCAGCAGGTGTGCTGACATTGCACTAACCTCATTAGATGGGCAAAATAGCATGCAAACGCAATTGCCAGGGAACAAGTTGCAACAGGTGGGGGGGGCACTCACCCAGCCCCCACTCACACGTACTGAGGAGCTACTGGCCAACCTGGGGACATCTGCAGAACTCCGTCCACAAGCTTTAGCTGGTATTGTGGAGGGGGTGTCTCACAACCACTGAGCCAGGAGTTGCCTGGTAAGTCACTATTGCACATATAACACAACTATATTTAATATAGTTACATGTGTTACTGTACAATATTTAATGTAACATCATATGCAAGGCAT
Source organism: Protopterus annectens (assembly GCF_019279795.1). Classification (NCBI taxonomy): domain Eukaryota; kingdom Metazoa; phylum Chordata; order Ceratodontiformes; family Protopteridae; genus Protopterus; species Protopterus annectens. Next base: position 893,051,881 of record NC_056737.1, read on the forward strand.
GTATGCACACATGCCACATACTATAGTTTGCTACTCTATGTATGCACAGATGTGCATGCTCCATAGTATAGTCTATTGTACTGGCTTATGTGCTAACATGCACATTGCACCCTATATTTGTGGCTAATGATCTTACTGCTGTGACACTCCTATTCAGGTACCTCTGGCATTTCGCAGTGACAACAGCCTGTTGCTGGTGTGATTGTTATTATTTATCAGGCTTGATAATGCACAGATCATATTAATTGCATGCTATCTGCCATGTGGCCATTTAACACATGTACCCATAATATATGGTGGTCCTGTTAATATATACAGGTCAGACCTGCAATGCATCACAGTGGTTACCCATGTGCAATAATTGAAGACTATATGGAATGCCTACACTAAACTTTACAAACTGTCATTGCCAGATGTGTGGACAGCTGTAAATAAAATGGTGGAGGTGTGATTCACTGTAGTGACAAGTACTACAGATCAGCATTAGACATGTGGGGAATACAAACAGTACTATACAGAGAGCATATGTGTGCACACACTCTAAATGTTTTGGAGCTGGAGTATGACCAGCCCACAGGATTCACCCTTGTGGATTATACCCTTGCTATGAATGTCACACAATTTCATGTGCTATCTGACATGTCCATGACATTTTGTGGGCTGACTGCAACACTGGTTAACTATCCTGCAAAACATGATATCTCACATCCCAAACATACCACCTTTTGCCTGCATAACCCTGTCCTCAGTGGAGCATATGACAGCTACGGGTGTATATCATATGGGACAACATTGACATGAAATAGATGCCCATCACAACCATTGGACAAAACATGTTTACACATGGCCATGGAGGATGGCCAGAGACATGAAGCAACACACAGAGTAGAAGGGATGTACATGTGTGTACAACCTGTTGTACATTCGCTTGACACAATACAACTATGGCCTTTGTGTAATGGTGATATTGCAGATGTGACACACTAAACGTCATACAGGCCTGTGCACAGCTTGTGTAGGCATGACATCAAACCACCACATAACATGTCTTGAACATCTTGAGTGTGTCACGACATGAAATCTTTCACCTATACAGTATCCAATTACATACATGTGTTGCACAACATACACATACAACTACATCAGGCTACAGATATAGTACATTCACCTTGCTGGTGTCAGATATCACTGTCATGGTTGCTCCTCGTGTGTGTGTGAGGTACACAGATGCCATGTGGGACATAGAGTTCTGCTAAGTTAGCCATGTCTGGGCATAGTTGCCAGGCATCAGCAATATGGCTGCAGATATGCAGGAGTGTCATCTGTATACCCTTCAGTGACCTGTGTCACACATTCCACATTAGGGTTTAGTGTGTATACACCTCAGTGACGTGGGTCACACTTCACATTAGATATGTATTGTATCTGAACACAGTCATGGCTATGAATTGTGTCTGTAACTCACACTGTATAGCAATAGTAAAGCCACATGATGCCCTGCAATGGCTATGTACATCAGCTCAATGTGCAGTATGTCAATATATATCTGTAGGGCGGACTGACAACATTGCATCAGCTGAAGGTCCATGTTAGTATAACACGTCCCTGCATTGGGACACCATTACCTCACTGTATATTTGAAAGGACACCATTGTGTTAAACATGTATGCATGTCATTCAACACTTCAGCAGAGGACATGTCATATTACATGTGATTGGCAAGGTCATATGCCACACATCAGGCTGGTGTACTGTTAACCTGTGCTGGACTGTGGCACCATTGCAAAGTAGGGACAGCCATGTCAAACATGTGTGTACAGCCACATACACATTGTCTGTAGACTAAGCTCAGAGGTAAGCAGAATAATGTTGAACAGACATGCACTGCTTTGGGGGAGATATGCAAGCTAGGGCTCAGGCAAACATAGCATTCACTCAACATAACCTTCTGCTCATGTTCTCCTCACACATAGGGGCAGTGGCCAACACAAAACATCAGTGGCAGATGTACCGAGGTTAGCGATGGTCTGTTAAAATGTGGGGTATGTTTCACAAAACATGGCAGTGCAGTGCAACGGCGCATAGTACATGCATTGTGTTGCAGGTTTGGGGCATAACCTACTAACACAAATGGTGCAACACAGGGATGCATGCTAACTACTACTATAATTGTATAAGGTGCATGCCTTCTGCTATAACACATTCATGCTGTTGTGTGCAACTCAGGGATGTATGATAACTACCACTATAATTGTCTAAGCTGAATGCCTTCTGCCATATCACATGCATGTTGCATGCCATTGTGTGCCATATCATGTGTCTGTCTGTGTCTCTCTGTGTGTCTGCCTCTGTGTGTCTGTACTGTGATGTATAACTTGTAATGTACAGTTCTTGTCTGCCCCTCACAGGTGTTGATGTAGGTGTGCTGACCTCCTGCAGTCCACCTGATGTTAGTGTCCCCACAGACTCTAGCAGTGATGATGAAAGTATGATTAAGGCACAGGTAGGGTTGTCAGGGGCTGAATCTGTGCCATTGGTTGCCATTCCACCTGTATCTCCCACATCCCCACACACAGTTCTCATGCCTACACATACCCCATCACCAGTGACCATAGTGGAAGGACAGTTGGTGGGTGGTAGCATGGAACAGGAATGTGTGGAGACTATGAAAGATGTGCCTGTACACCATGATCCCAGCCAACTGACTGGTGATGTCCCACACAGGCATGTGCCCAAGGCAGCTCATAGTAGGTCTTCTGGCCAACATGCCCCTGCAAGACATAGCACATCAGCTGGTGTCACCAGATGTATGTTTCAGGCTGTAATGGAGGCACAGGCACATGTTGAATGGAACAACAGAGAAGGTCTGAGGCTTCAGAGGGCTGCTGTCCGTTCTTTAACTGACAACATCCAGGCAACTGCAAATGCTCACCATCATCTTGCAGATGTTTTGGATAGATGATTGGGTGACACCGTGGGAGTCCTTAACCATGGCATGTCAATCCTCGAGTGTGGAATGTCTGTGCTAGAACATCTGGTGGGAGTAAGGCGTTGGGCACGTGGATGTAGGCCAGCTACATCAACTGTTGAAGGTCTATGTGAACATGCTACTTCACATGCCCGATCCCCTAGTGGTGATAGCATCAGCAGTGAAGCTGGTGGTGTGCTGTCCACACCAGGACACAGTAGGCCACATGCACATGGTCCTGGACAGTCCCAACAGGGACACGGTTCCAGTGGACATGTGTCATCAGACAGTACCCAATCTGGACCTCTGCCTGGTAGTGGTCGTGCAACCCCTGGCAGGTACAGGTTACGTGGCCGTGGCCAGACACCGTGAACTGTAAAACCTGCCCTGTACAGTCTGCAGCTGTCAATAATACCTCTGTGTAGGCCAGCCACATGCCAGACCTGTGTGCATACATATACACACACACACACCAGAAACAAATGTAGGGCACCTCAACACACACACACGCATAACATCCACACACACCCAATGAGATAAAAGGCCCTAACCCATACACATGATGTCATCCAATGGTGCAGCCTATGCCTGTGGCAAACATTATCAGCCTGTGCATATGATGATGCCTGTGCCGCATCCCTGTCATCCATACCATTAGTGCAGGGATATGCTCATATAGTCTGATGCACAGGGTAAACATACTAGGAAGACAATTGTAGATTACCATTGTTGAGTAGTGTTGCCACGCAGTAGATGTACCATATACTACAGTTTTAGAATGCATTTTGTACTTTTGACAATATGTATCATGTGTAACAACAGTAACTGCATGTTGAGCTTGATGTTCTGCCTTCCTCTTTCAGGTGTAATTGCATGTGCCGGGGGATATCAGTGCTTTCAGTTAGTGTCCCATATGTAAATGTAGACTACTCACAGATCTGTATGAGAATACCTGCATGCACTTTGTAGCTTCCACATCACAGTTATAATCTCCCACGTTTCAAACATGTTTACTGATCTAATGATCCAAGAGCATGATAGCTGTGTAGTAAGCTACTGTGGCCAAAGCCGTCACATCCATAGTGGGTGACATCACAGGTATAGTTACCTGGAGCAAGGAGGAGGCAAAAGAGTGGTTTAGCAGATGACAAGGGTAAAGGCCAGTGGAAAATGTGGTTTCTCATTGGGAGGCAGTAATACCTGCTCTCATGACAGGATGCAAACACACATACACACCTCCACAGACACAGTAACACACCCAGGGATTCACAGACAAAGTAACACACACTCTGACACACACACACAGTTGTCAGTGTTGGGATGAGAACCCCTGCATATGTGCAAGTCATCATTATAGTACTATGCAATTACAAGACACGCCACAGAGATTACGCATGTCCAGGTAGTCAGAATGGCCTAAGATCAAGGACATCAACAGGGATACTAGATTGCGGTGAGAGTATGTGGGGAGGGGGGGTTCATCAGTAGGCTATGGAACAACAAGCCTCACCCCAGGGCTTACATGTTTACAGGCAGTTAGAATGCCCTTTTAAGATTGATGACATCAACAGGGATACTAGATTGCATTGAGTGGATGGGGGGAGGGGGGTCTTATCATTTCACTATGGTAAAATACAGCCTCACTCCAGGGACCAGACAGCAATACATACACACACACACACACACACACACACACACACACACACACACACACACACACACACACACTGTGGCATTCACAAAGATATACACCTATGTCACACACATACAGACACTTGACGTGTGAAATTCAAACCCCTGCCTATATCTTGCTTTCTACACTGCACTCTGTACAGATGTCTGCAACAGTGTACAAGAGAGTGAAAAACATTTGGGATGCATTGCATTCCCCACCATACATGACATATATGGACACACACCCACCCACATGTGCCAGTACTGTGAATCAAACACCTGTCTATCACATGGTAGGTATTATAGAGTTACAGCACTATTGCATGCGCTATGAAGCATGCTGACTCTTTCCTTTGGCAACTGTGCTGATATATGCACAATATGTGCACAAGGGAGGTGTTACTGTTACAGGTGTCAAGGGGTTTGCCTTCAGTGTCATCCTTACTGCATTCTACATTGTGTGTCTTCCCCTTCAATTAACAAAACCATAGCATAGCAGTTACACAGGTTATTGTAGGAATGGTTGTAACACACCTGTGAGCTGTCCTCAGTAATCATTCATCTGTAAAGTAGCCCCACCACTTAGTAGTTATGTCCAAATATTTGTTCATAACTAAAGTACAGCTTACTGTACTTTGAGTATATCACCATATACACTTGGCAATGTTGAGACTGCATTGCAACTGCATGATGTATTAAGACAACAGTCACCTTCAAACATCAGACACTGCACATGCCTGGAATCTAAACACACATCAATACATGTACACATATGCAGCCTCCATCAGTAAGTGGACTAGCAGGTCAAGAGGATACATTCCAACACCTTACCCACACCATGTGTGAAACCTAGCTGAGCATTACACCATAATGGATGTTGTATTCATGTACTGGTAGGACACACAACCACCTTCACTGAGTAGCTAAGTGTACATTTATGCCAACAGCACACATGAGTGAGACACACACACATCAATATTCCATGTCATGATCCCACAAACTGTTAGCTGACAGTTCCACTGTGAAGCCAGGGCACTGTAATGGTCAACAGTGAGCACATTATATTTGCCACACACACATCATATTTGCCACACACACCTCATGATTACTGGAAGAGTGCCAGCAATGTGCTTTGTTTGAGCTAGGCATTAAACTTGTTCAAGCATGTGCGAGGTCTGTGTCTTATAAACATCTCACCCCAGCACGTTCTGGCTATTGTGGTAATAAGGTTAATGTCCAGACAGCACACAGCATGCATGGCTTGCAATTGTTGACATGGGGTATATGTAGGAGCTGTGGGTCACACATGGCTGTACATGTCATGGACATATCACCTGTAACTACTCAGAAACATACAGAGCATAGCTGTGTTTCCCTGAGTCTGTCAATACAGGCCATGTGTGTAGGTCCTACGATCCTGTTTTTTGGGTATGTTTGTAGGCATTGCATCTGGTGGACATGTCTAATGACATACATGCTACATGGATTGTTGTATGATATGATAGGTGTCATGGGTGACCAGTAGAGAAGGAATATTACCTCTGTCAACATAGATATCAAACCTTATGTACTGTTAGCAGTCAGCAGCTATGGCCCTATCTTCCATGTGCATGTGTGTAATGAATGTAGCCACCTGTATGTACAAAGTACAACAACAGCTATAGTATTTTCATGTATGTTGTATGAGTGTGGGATGTACATATCCAGGGCAGGTACATCTAGGTCATATCAAACCATGAGGGTGTTGTTTACTGGTGTATAGCAACAGTCAACTGTGTTACTGCTGACAATATCCGAGGGACCCTGGTATGTGTACAACTGACCTGGTTACAAACAGTGGTATTATTGCATTGCATAACACATGATGCAACTGTGTCAGTACATAGGTACTTTACACAGTTGATGTAGGGCTAGGTACAGTCCACCAGTCAAAGGTTATTTGGTGTAGTACCATAATATTGCATACCACATTTATGGATGTGTGTTGGTAGTCTGAGGACATGGTGGTGGATGTATATGAGGATACAACCTAGAATGCAGCTTTTGCCACTGTCACCTGTACCTGACTCATCTGTGATGAATTATGTTGGAGTAGCGGCCTTTACTTGTGAGTAGCCTTTATGAATATGTGGACACCACCACCTGGAGTGGTCTGTACCAGTGTTATGGCTCACATGTCTGGATCTGAGTTATATGGTGGTAGTGCTATTGTGCACTACAGAGCCTTCAGCCAGGTGTTCCTCACTGCACAGATGTCAGTATTCCCCATTGTAGGTTCCACATTGAGCAAATGGATTACAAAAGCCACACATCTAGCACTGGTTAGCATAAGCATCCAATGCAATTGTCTTGTAGGTGTCAGGATGTTACTTCTCTGTTTAGGACATTTTCCTTGGAATGGCACTATATGGGTAAATGTGACCTATGTATTATCCACACTCCCTTGAATCATGGATGCATGTGATCTGTGACAAAGGCTTGTCTTCTTTCAGTCATGTCATCCCGGAATGACAGACACTGGACAACCTCATAATTGCAGCAGGACATTGGCTCATTGTTTTGGTCAAGCAGTTGCCACTCGTACCATGACATCACTGCGAATGGCAGTATTGTGCTTGGTATCAAATGCTACATCTAAGGTGATGGACAGCAGCAGACATTGTGTAGATGACCAATGTCAGATATACTTAGTGGAATGGTCCTGCTAATAATGACAACTACTAACACAGCCGGGTGAGGTCATCTTGACACCTGCACCTCAGTACCATTAGACAATGGGGCTCACATATTATGCTTGCACATGCCACTGTTCCAAGTATAATGCCACTGTCCACAACCTGATATCAATGTATGCAATTCAGGGCAGCAATGTGTGTGACACATGCTGTACTTTGCATCCACCTGTGTCCCAGTTAACCAGTTGTCTGTCACTTCCACACCTGCATGATTGTGTATACTTCACATATATATGGCAGTACTTCATGTAAATGTATGCATGTGTATCACACAGCACAGATGCAGATATATAATTTATGGGCCACATACAGGTATCTGTTAGTAAACCTGTATGATGTACATATATACTGACAGTTAAGATGTACATAGCTGTAAACCTGTGTGTCTACAGTAGGAGTCTATTACAATGTGTTCTGTACATCTAATTGTATGAGCATGCCCACTGTGGCCTTCTGTCATTAGAATCAGAGTGCATCCCAAACAGCCCTGTGCTACTAAGTGTATGAACGTACCCACTGCCACCTTGTGTAATTTGAGTCAGTGCATCCAAACAAGCCCTTTGTTTCTTAAGTGTATGAGCATGCCCAGTATAACCTTGTGTAGTTTGAGTCAAAGTGCATCCCAAACGGCCCTGTGCTAATATGTGTATGAGCATGCCCACTGTCATCTTATGTAATTGGAGTCAATGCATCCAAACAAGTCCTGTGATTCTATGTGTATGAGCATGACCACTGTAACCCTGTATAGTGATAGTAGTTGTCCATTCCACAGATGGGCATACTCCAGTTCAGGGCTTGTTGTGCTACAACTATACCTCTCAGGCCTACCTATGTCTTACCTGCAGATGATGTGTCTTGTTTGTGCATACAGGTTGTAATGGACTCCTACTTTAAACACACAGGTGTACAGCTATGTACATCTTAACTGTCAGTAGCCCTGTTGATGTCCTCAATCTTAGAAGGGCATTCTGACTGCCTTGAAATGTGTAATCTCTGTGGCATGTCTCGTAACTGCGCAGTACTGTAATAGTGATCTGTAGATAGGCAGGAGTTCTGATCCCACCACTGGCAACTGTGTGTGTGTGTGTGTGTGTGTGTGTGTGTGTGTGTGTGTGTGTGTGTGTCAGCAAATGCCTGAGTGCATGAGTGTATTTGTGTCAGCATCCTGTCATGACAGCAGGTTTTACTGCTTTCCAAAGAAAACCACCTTTTACACTGGCCTTTATCCTTGTCATCTGCTAAACTACCCTCCCCCCACTGCAAATAATCAGTCCTGTGATGTCACCCAGGCATACACATGTGTTATGTCTTTTAACATGCTACACACCATGGTAGTCATCTGTGGTGAGTGGAGTCTACAAATTATTACATAGTTAGGAATAGAAAAGAATAGACAGTCAAGAATGACTACTGTTGGGTATGTTATTTTCCTGTGTCACTGTCGAGCAGTGACACAGAAGTGGTCCCCGGGGTGTATTTCCATACCCATCATTCCCCCACCCAAACTCCACAATCCCCGGGATATATTTCCTTAGCTATCATTCCCCACCCCAAACTCCACATATACAACAACCATCCCTTCTCTGGTGAACTGATTATGATTTAAATGTTATAATACAAGAGTTGCCTCTGTTTTTTGTATACGTCAATTCCTTTGGAACCCTTCTGTGTCACAAAGGGTGTCCAGACATGTTTATATATATGGCTATAGCTGTGTCTGTGGATATATATATATATATATATATATATATATATATATATGTGTGTGTATATGTATATGTATATGTGTGTGTGTGTGTGTGTGTGTGTGTGTATACACCCCATAAGTGCATATATGTATTTAGTATTTATAACAGTTGTACATGTTGTTTCACAGAGTAAAGTACATTCAAAGGTACTGTACGTATGTACACAAAGTGACTGCCCATTTGTTGTCAGTACTGTGGAATACCTATAGTAAAATGTGTATTCTAAAAACCATGAAACATGTATACAGCCCAGATGGCTCACTGGTAAGTCCAGTGACTATGGTGTGCATGGTCCAGGGTTCAAGACCTGCAAGGGTTATTAATAATGTAATTTAGGACTGAATAAGACACTTTTAAGCGGGTGAAAATGTGTTTTCGCAACAGTAAGCAGCGGGTACACATGGTTAAAAGACATGTAAAACTCGCAGTACACTTGAAATGCCCTTCTTTGGTAATCCTGCTGATGTCATTCATTGTGACATACACCTTTGAGGAAGAAGTAGTTCAGTAATGTCTGTGGTGTGTGCTATAATTGCATAATGCTGTAGTGTAATAAACTAGTTAAGTAGGGGTTCAAATACCAGATATGACAGGTGTGTGAGGTAGTGTGTGTGACTTGTATCCTTTGTAGTGGTGGTTGTAAGTGTGGGCAATGTGGAGGGGGGTTTGCATACATTTTATGTTGGCCGTACTCTATATCACAATGTCAACCATACAGTGATAACAGATGTATATTAGTTGTGAGTCTGGGGTGCAAAGCCATACCCATACATGTGACATCAAGGCCAGCCAATCACAGTTAGTAACCCCACTATTACCCAGAGCACACACTCAACCCATGTGTCATATGCACACACATGCCTAGGCAACAGCCAATATGTGGGTAGTACACTGCATATTGGCCACTGATAGTAACTATGCAGTGATAGCAGTGGGCTACAGAGGGCATGTCACCCTAGCCATCTGTCCAATATGCACGTACATGCACACAGTGCACCTCCACCATGTTCCCCAATGGACACCTGCACCATCTATGGTGTCTTCACATGTGACTCACAACAGACATACCATGCCTGACAACATGCTTACAACTGCTTTACAGTGCCTTATTCACTCTGTATCCATGGGCCAACATTGTCATGGCCCAATGGGAGAAACAGCATTTGCTAAGATATGTTACTCAAGGGGGCATAGCCTTCTATAGGAGGTTTGTGGATGACCTTTCCTTCTGTGGGAGGTGGATGTCACCACCGTACAACATTTTTTTCACAGTATTGATAATAGTACCAACTTCCTGAAGTTCACCATGAAATGGGCCTATGATACTATAGATTTTTTAGATGTGAAAATCAATCAGGATGTAAAGGGTCTGTTTCATACAGGAATTCATAGGAAAGAGTGTCATAGGAATGGCTACCTCCATAGACAAAGTATGCATCCCAGGCATGTATTTAGAAACATCGTAAAAGGGCAAGGACTGAGAACCTCGAGACTGACCACTGATCAATATATTCTATAAAAAGAGTTAGTAGGGTTGAAGGGTAAATTCATACAGAAAGGTTATAATGAATTAGAAGTGGATTGTGGGCTCTCTAACATCCCAAGTGTGAGGGATACTGCAGGGAAGCCTTATTTTTCAGAACATATGGAAACTGCCTCATTAGTCATGCAACAGGCTCACCCTAAGCAAATAGGAATACCTATTACTTACTCTAGTAATGTAAATCTCATGCAGGAGATTTACAGGAAGAACTGGTCTATATTGAGTGCAGATGATAAAATTAAACAAATTGTGGGAGATAAACCCACCTTTGCATACAAAAATAAAAAGTCCTTAAAAAAGTTATGTTATTTAAGAGATGCAGCAGAAAATGTCAACATTAGGAATATAGGCATGTTTCCTTGTTCTAAATGTAACTTCTGTCAGTATGTTGATAGCAGTAGTAGATTTATACATCCTGATACAGGCAAGACAATCGAGTTTAAAGTGTCAGCTGATTGTAATACAACCAATTTGGTTTATCTGGCTTATTGTGTAATATGCTCCTCATAATATATAGGGAAAACTAATCATAGATTAAAGGAACGCATGAGCGAACATGTATATGACATCTCAAGGGGAGCTGACAGTAATGCCTTTGCTAAACATGTAGCCGTACATGATGCAACACATAGATTTAAGTTTATGGTGACAGAAATTATCAGAAGCCATGAGAGAAGAGGGGACATTGTCAATGGAACAGAAACTATAGAGCTTGAGTGGATAATTAGAATGAGAGTAACTAGGGGAAAGGGCTCAATGACAAGGCATATATAAAGCCTATTTTACAAGCAAGAAATTTGGTTAGATGAAAATGTTGAGGCTTATGCATTTTATTATTTGATTATCTTATAATTGATTTTAATTGACTGTTAATTATTTCTGTGTTTTTATTGGGTGCAAGTTGTTTTAAATATCAAGTGATGTGTTCTTTTGTTGTCTGATGAAGAGGCAAAATTTGTCACGAAAGCGCTCACCATTAAAAGTTTTTTACTGCATATTTGCTGTTGTTTGGTTCTACTATATTTTGTCTTTTGCTGATTACTGTGGGTTAGTAGAACCATTTACCTGCACCACACTCTGCTTGTATACTGTTAATATTTTGAATTTAACTTATTCATATAAAGTGCCTAACCACATTACCCAAACATCATCAAGGTAATATTGCCAGATGTTCAGCTGCTTCAAAAATGGATAAGTTCATCATTATATAAATATACTAATAAAAATTAGCCTGTAAATATGTCTGTATAAATTGGTGCAAATAATGCTCCCATTGCAGTTCCCTTAAATTGCAAAAAAAAATGTTGATAAAGTGTGTGCATGTGTGTCTTTGAATGTCTGCACATGTACAGGTGAGTGAATGGGGAAAGTGCCTATGTCAGCGTAATGCATGGGGTGCCAATGGCAATTCCCACTACAAAGTACAGTTTAGCACTAACAGTAATTACACCCAATTCAGAGATATGCAAATTATCCAATAATGAGGTGTTCTTCATCCCAGCTAAGCTTGTCTCTAAGTCACATTTTATAGGACTATGTCAACCGCAGATTTTAGCAACTGCAATTTATGCTCACAGAAGGGGTTTTACCTGAACTCCAAGCTTACTATTTTATAGCTGTAACGCCCTTAGTTTTCCTACACTTTGTTTTCTTCCTGTCTGTTTCTCTGTCTCTCTGTCTCTGTCTCTGTCTCTCTCTCTCTCTCTCTCCCTGCATCGTATGGCACAACATGGAGCAGGTAAATTTCTATATACTACAATGAATTAAGTTTGTGTTTCCTAGTCATAACCTAGTAGTCACATGTTCTTGAAATGTATGTTGTGATTAATCCTTCAAACTTTACTTTGCTCAGTACACAAAGTCAATTTCGTGACATCCATTTATCAGCTTTGTAACACAGATGATTTTGATCAGGTCTCTAATCATAAACATGTTTTGATAAGTCCAAGAAATGAATTTTATGAAATTCACCTTGACAATGAAATAAAAGTAACGCTTGAGATGTGAATCTTAACATCCATCTTAAGAATGTATAATAACTTAATTACAGTCATAGAGGTCTGATCATAATTCTTTGCAATGTATTTAACTTTACCAGATCCATGTACTACCAGTTACAAAAAGACAGAGAGAAAAAAAGAAAGTGATGGGGATCTAAAATGTTTCACAGCTTTAAAAGCTGTAACACACTTAGTGCTGTCAGATAAATTGTAATAGTAAATGAAGCTTTAGCTGTTCCAATGTACTACAAGACAAGGAAAAAAGAAAAGAAAAAAAATCGTGGAAAGAAAAAGTGGCTTACAGATTTGAAAGATGTAAATCTCTTAGCACTACACCGAGGCTAGAAGTGAAGTTAAGTGTAGCTTTCATCCTGTAAAAAACAAGTGTGGCAGTCCAAAAGGTTTTATTTGTAATGTTGCTTTGGCTTCTCCCTCTGCTGGTTTGTGGTGGCTACTTTTTAAACAAGACTAGAGCATAACAGCACTGAAATGTGCTTAGCAAAACTTTGTTAAGTATATTCCTTTCATTAGAAAGGTGCTTAACAAGATTTCCTTTTTCCCAAATTCTGAGTATAATCTCAGCATTCCATTTGCTTACAACATGGATCAGAGACCTGATAATCCTCTATATGGTTGCTATAAGAAAATAGAAACATTTCTACCCGTACCATCTTCTCTGATAACTAACTCATGTTCATTCATCAGGAACTGTAGAACATGCCACATCCTTTATTTATTTGTTTTTGTTTGTTTGTTTGTTTATTTGTTTGCCTTTTGTTGACTTAGTTAGTCTCACTAGTGTAATGGCCACTTGATATTTATACTGACTAGTGGAAATTTTGCTAGGGCACCTGGAAAATTCCCCATACTGCTAGATGGTACTGGAAGGTTGCTGATGGGGCTCTGAGAATCCTGAGATGGAGTAGATAGAAAATAATGTAATAGACGCTACAGCAGCATTTGTGAACAGAGAAACAGTAAGAGATGACACTGTGATTACTGCATGGGATGACAGAAGACTTGAGATGCAAGTCCCGATGAGGCCAATGCAGGAAGCTGAGCCAAATGATAAAGATGAGATGGACTGAAGTATAATCATGGAGCTGGTCCTGGAGGAGTGGCAAAAGGTGAGATACTCAGTAGATTAGAGGATGAACAAAGTGCAGTGTGCTCTAAAGGAAAGATTCTAGGGGTATGCTCCGCTGGAGGAAAAGTCAGTTCTAAGAGCATACTCCTGCAACAGAGTGGCATAACTGTTGGCAATGGAGGACATAAAGGATTGTATTTTGGTATTGTAAATCTAGGAAGGAAAGGAGGAAATTATAAAGAAAGTTAAACATTGGAGAAAATGTAGGGCAACACGTTCAGAAGAACTGGTTTGTGGTAAAAATTAAAATGAAAAATAATCCAAGTATAAACAAATATGATATTATGAACAGTTATTTTGCCATTAGGATTTAATTTAGAAAACATAAGAACACTGCTTCATTTATGTTTGGAGAATTTTTGTAGTGACGCTTACACTTAATTTTTTTTCTTTATTGTAAAGGTTCATGAATGAGGCAGAAAAAACAAATTTGTTGTCATCATAGAATGAATTTTTGTTTTAAAACATAAGTACACAACTAAAAAGAAAGATAAATATACAATTCAGAATGTCAGATATGGAGGATCTTAAGTTAATGACTTTTTCTTTTGCTTTGCAGAAAAGTACATGATGTCAAAAAAAATATATATGATGAGAGAAATGTTTGGAGAGGGGCCTGGAAAGTATGTGTGATACTGGATTTGCATGCGAGAGAAATATAGTAAGTATGAAATGTAATAATGGTGGATGGGAAAAGGGATGTATTAGGTAATGGAGGCAACCTAAAGCTTCGTTTGATTGTTGAAATGAAAAACATTTGGTTTGAAAATGTAATAAAAAAGTGTGGATGGTGTGAAGAATAGTGCATAATGCCAATGATCATTGTACAATTTATAGGAAATGCAATGGATGTGGACCTTTTTGTTTTGACTGTCATTTATTAGAAAAAGAAAGAGTAGATGATGATGATGATGAAAATAACAGAGAAGAAAGAAAGTCAGTTGAAAATATTACTGAATGAATATGTAAGGAAGAGAACTTAAAAACAGAGAAGGAAGAGTTTATTGAAGAAAGGAATAAAATGTTGTTGAAAAAACAACCAAATATAGATAGAAAATAAATATGCTGCTTAGGAAAGTGAAGGAGATGATGATATTTAGTTGAAATGAATGCAGAACAAGAGTAAGTTGAAGAACATATGTGTGAGGAAAAAAGATGCAAAGAAGGGTAAGGGATAACACAGAAGTTATACGATTTAATGTGAATAGGATAAGGAATGAGATTAGGGGTTTGCTAATCCCTGAATGGTGTAAGAAAACAAATTAGCTGTGATATGGTCATTTGATACAAGATGTATAAGAAAAGAAAAAAGAACCCCCCCGGATTCATGAACAGTCCGTGCAAGAATAGTTTATTCTTGCATGGACTGTTCCATGTAGGAATACAGCAGCAGCGTGCCCTACATATTAGTGACGGCATGCTGCTGTATTCCTACACCTACATGATCTATGTATGAGTGCAGGGGGCATGTATAAGTCCTGCATGGATACATAAACATACCCCCTGCACTCAGAAAGTGCTGTACGGCACTTTCAAACAAGGAAGTAGCATAATATTAGAGCCTGGCTCTAATATTATGCATTATTTCAGTGTCTGCGGACACTGAAATGTAAAACTGAGCATGTCAGTGTCCGTGGACACTGAAATAAGAAACAAAAAGCACACAATCCCTAAGTAGCAGCCCGCAAAGTACATGACTGTCCCCGGAATGGCCAGATCCCTGCCAACACATTCCTGCAACCTGCTGATTAATACTTGTAATAATTTATAGTTCATTTATTATTTTCTTTTACAATAAAAAAGAAAGTTTAAGCAGAGCACAGTGGATTTGCATGCCGTGGAGCTTTGCACAACACAGCTTAAATGCTGTTTGAGAGTCAAATAGAATTTTGAAGGAGAAGCCCTTGTTGTTGATGTAGCTTAATGGTTAGAGCACTTGTTTAGGGTGCAAGAAATGCATGGTTTGAATCCCAGCTCAGGCCAGTGGAAACAGGTGTAAATTAATACAGCATATATAAAGTGCTCAGAACAGGCGTCAAGCTGATACAATGAAGCAAGTTAGATTTCAGTTAAAGTATGTAAAAGGTAGTCTCAAAAAAGACTAAAAAAACAGGTAATTAGTTCTACACATTAAAACTTTTTACTGCAAGTGTTTCGTGGATATTATTTGGAATATTTGGAATATTTTTGGAACTTTTTGTGATCTGAAGAGATATTTGAACTGTTTTCTTGGTCTGAAGAGACGTTTTGTAGTCTTTTTTGAGACTACCTTTTACATACTTTAACTGAAATCTAACTTGCTTCATTGTATCAGCTCGACGCCCATTCTAAGCACTTTATATATGCTGTATGACTCATTTGACTTTATATTATTAGCTCAGTATCGAGTTTGTTACATGGTATTGGTGTTTATTTTATTTTTCATTTTATTAGGTGTAAATTAATTGTTATTAATTGGAATGATATTTGTAAGCCATATGCCTCCCTTTTTTTCTTTATTTAAAATTAGCTCAGGTTTAAGCAGACGTAAGTGTCACTTAGCTCTTAGCAAACCTGCTTAAAAGTACCTTAATCAATCTGTATCCAGCGGCCCTTCTTCTGGCCAGCAACGAAATAATCAACCATGCTCAGTCTTGAACCTGGGATGCTATACAACATAGTCACAGCAATTTCTATTTGGCGCCATCTTAGCAGTAAGAAGCTGGAATGTTTTTTACAACATATGCAATACAGTCAGTTTATAATTGGAAGACACAACTATGCAATCAGGAATGAATGTTTTCTACAAATATATACATGAAATAAAATATTTACATATATAGAGAGATAGATAGATATGTGTGGAAATACATATATATGTATAACAATATGGATCTAGGAATATTGAACAAAAGTTCAACAGTCCAAATCCACTTTAACTAAAGCGCTTTCACCAAAAAAGCATTTTCATTAAAGTGCGTTAGAAAAAAAAACAAAAACAATAAATCTTCTTTTATGTAGGGGGCAAGCCCCCCTGCATCCCCCATGTGGGGGGCTGTACCCCCCACACCCCCACTATTTTAATATTCTCACTCTGAGGTCACACTACAGTGGGGAAAAGGGAATTTTACACAGCCGCCAATTACACTACCCATTTAACCCCTAGGGGATAAAGTATCATATTTAAGAATTTAAACTGATTCTGTACATAACAATTCTTCTTTCAGGACTACTACCCCCATGGTGGGAATTATTGAAATGTACAGCTATAGAACTGTCTTCGTCCTCTTCAGTAATATCTGTCACATGTTCTAACAGCCTAGTTTTAAAACACTTCTTACTCTCCCCCACATAAAATATGTTACAAGGGCATCTAACAGCATTCTCCATACACCAATTTTTTGAATGCACAGAGTCCCATATCTTGTCCACCCTTTCCCTTCAGCCGGAATGACAGAACATAATAATGGTAGACCCTACCTATCAACCTCCTACTGTATGGCATCTCTCCAAGCCTGACATAATTTGGGAATGAGGCCCAAAAACATGGCCATACTTGAAATATTGCTGTTATACACTGAGAAAATTGCTAGTGTTACAGGGTTTATTGTAACATAACTTTTATGAGGGATATAAAGTCTGAAACACAAATTGATGTTGTCATGTACTGATTGCAATCACCAGAGCATGCTACTGATTTGCCAAGGACAACACTTGTCTGGGGAACAGAGCAAACATAACAGGCAAACCTCTGGCCATTATGTGGCTAACCCTACAGTTGAGAGCTATGCAGACACAAAACTTTGTCAGACTGAAACCCATGCAGAAGTAGCATGTTCAGACAAACCCTGTTAAACAAGCAGTATTCAAATCATATAACAGCAATACTCACATTCTGCCCCTAGGTCTTGAATCCTCTCCACCATTTAGTTGGCTTGTCTCTACAGGTCTTGTTCTTAGAGGTATTAGCTCACACACCTCCAGGATCTCTTCCTCGTAGGTAAGGGAAAGGGTCAACGCCCACATGGAGTACACAATTATAGGAGTGTGTTGCCATGACGTTGGCTATTGGCATAACTACACAGCTGCTCTGCATACAATCAGCAACTGAGGAACATCAATTGGTGCTCAGGCCATCACATGGTCATGAGCATTACCTACAAAAGACAAGCTGCCACCTATTCAAACCACCTCTATCATAGACAGTCCATCAGTGCAAAGCTGAAGTAGTGTGAGGAAGAAAATAAGAAAGGATATATCTGAGAAATATCCAGAAAAAATGGTGTGTGAAACAAGTAAGCATGTAATTGAATGCAGTAGGTGGTCTTTAATAATGGAAAATAGGAGTGTGAAAGCATATGCTTCAGCAAGACTTGCTGTACTGATGTACTGCTGAACAGCACTGAGGGCCATAGCATGTGGCTCTGTCTGTAGTGACTAGGCCAGCTACTGGGATGTTGTACATATTCATATGTTACCTGTGCATATAACTATGATAAACATTTCGTCTTGTAAATATAAGACAACTATACAGAGCATGTGCAGAGTAAAGTACTGCTGCAGATGTGTGTGTTGAACTGCATGTTATATACTGAGCTCATACCATTCAACTCTCTAGTGGTCTGCACAATGACTATATGGGTGCCTCATATTTGTAGTCATTTACCCATACAGCTGTGTCATGTCAGTCAAATCCTTGCCAAATCTGTGAAGACTGACATTACAACATCCCCCTTAATTGTCCGTTGCCTTTTCCCATTCGGGATTGCCACAGTGGATCATATGTTGCCATTTCTGCCTGTCCTCTGAATCATGCTCTTTAATACCAACCACCTACATGTCCTCTCTCATCACATCCAGAAACCTTATCTGAGGCCTTCCTCTCTTCCTCTTACCTGGCAACTACATCCTTACCATCCTTTCCACAATATACTCAGCACCCCTCCTCAGCACATGTCCAAACTGATGCAATGCTGCCTCTCCAACACTGTCTCATATCCGTCCAACATGGTCTGAGCCTGTCATATACATATTGCTAAACCTGTGCACCTGTATCACACCCAGTACAAAACATAACATCTGTAACTCTGCCATGCGCAGCTCTGACCCATGCCTTTTTATCGATGTCACTGTTTCCAACCCATATAAAATCTGTTACATATCACTCCTGGCACTCTTCTCAACTCTCTCCATCCTGCCTGTACTCTATCTTTCCTCTATAGTCCTCATTACTCTGAAATGTTGATCCCAATCATTTGAACACATCCACCTTTGCCAACTGTACTCCATGCATCCTCAACATTCTGCTATCCTCCCCCTCATTCACACACAGATATTCTGTCCTAGTGCTGCTTCATTCTTCTCCTCCCTAGAGCATAGGTAGAGCACAGATCAAGGTAGGCTGTGTGAACCACCTTGCCTACATCCACAGCTCTGGTGACTGACTCAAAGAAGTCAACCAAGTTGAACAGGCATGATCTACCCTTCACAAAACCAAATTGTGTGGGATCCAGAGTTTGGAGATTCTCTATATCCTTGTTTATTAGGTTCATGATGATGCATTCCATAGCTTTGCATATCAGACTTGTTAGGCTAATGTGGTGATAGTTCCCAGGGTCTGTAGTCACACCTCCTTTGTGGAGATGGATGACTGTAGCAATTCTCTATTCGGTAGGGACAAAGCCTGAGGTGAGGCTGTGATTGAACAGGGCACACAGGTGAGGTGCCAGTTCACTCTGTAGTTCATGTAGCACACAGCCAGGGATATTGTCAGGTCCCATAGAAGCTGTATTCTTGGACTTTAACCTGTGCAGCAGTAATACTCGGTGCCTGGCAAACTACTGTTAATGTGATAGGCCCTTTTAAAGGGGAGAGAGGGGTAAAGCTGGCACTGAATCTGCTGGGCAGTATATGGGCAATATCTGTTGGCTCGGTATAGGAGGTACCATTGTGCAGTAGCTCAGAGCAAATCTGGGAATTGCCATGGAGAATCTTCACATAACTATAGAAAGCCTTGTGGTTGTCTTTAATATCTGCCATAATTCTGTTTTCATAGCTAGCTTTAGAGGATTTAATGAGGGATCTCAACTTTTTGTTGAAGCTGATAAGGGAGTTTTTCCAGTCTTGGGACTTCAAACTTCACCTTATTCTGCATCAGTTTCCTCCTTCTATTGTAGAGTTTGTTTATGGCAGGGGACCACCAGATTGGCTTCCTATTTTTGGAAGAGAGTGTCTTGGTTCTACTGGGTATGGCAAGATCCATGCATTTGTGTACGTGTTCGTACAGTGCATTGGTGTATGATTCAGGGGTCATGCAACTATTCTCCATTTGCATGGGTGCCGTGAAGTTAGCCACCTCTGTTTTTAGGAGCCCAAAGTTAGCT
Organism: Protopterus annectens; assembly: GCF_019279795.1. Classification (NCBI taxonomy): domain Eukaryota; kingdom Metazoa; phylum Chordata; order Ceratodontiformes; family Protopteridae; genus Protopterus; species Protopterus annectens. The sequence continues at coordinate 893,072,058 of NC_056737.1, forward strand.
TTGAAGAAGTTTTTCATGGTGGTTACCTTTGTGGGGTGGGGGGGGTGTGGATTTCCAAGGTGATTAGTTTGTGGTCGGATCTAACCAGGGAGGAGTTGACTATTGGTGTAGAGCAATGGTCACGCATGTTAGTAATGACCAGGTCAAGGATGTTGCTACCTCTAGTGGGGGTAGAAACGCACTGGTCCACGGCATTGGAATTAATGAATCACAGGAAACGTTGGGCAAGTGTATTGGTACATAAGTAGTTTTCCCAGTTAATGGAGGGGTAGTTGAAGTCACCCAGTATGACAGTATTAGGTTGGACCCTAATATTCTCCAGGGTGCTTAGGAACATGGACTGTGAGTCTTGAGACATGGTTGGGGACCTATAGCAGGCTATGACCTGAATCTCTGTCTTACCCAATGTTAGCTGCACCTGAAATATCTCTGATGCGTTATGTTGGGCTACCAGTCTGGAGGTGTGCACATCCTTTATGAATATGGAAACACCACCGCCTTTGGAGCTTCAGTCCAAGTTCTGGGGCCAAAAGGTGTAGAATGAGCTATAGCCTGGTAGTTTAGGGGTGTTAGGTCTCTGTTACAGCACAAATGTCGATGTTCTTCATTTTAAGGAGTGCTTTGAGCGAGTGCATTTTGAAATTTAGACTTCTAGCATTGAGCAGCATGACCTTCAGATTGCATTTGTTTGTAGCTCTTACAGTGGTAATTTGGTCTTTTGAACACTGCCTAAAAAAGGCACTATAGGGGTGGCAAGAGCCTTAGCCAGTATCCGGAAGCCCAGGGATGACAGATGCAGGCCATCTCTGACAAGGCATCGAGGTCTGTCAATCATGTCATCCCAGGCAGACAGATAATGGATCCCCTTAGAATGACACCAGAAACTTAACCAATTGTTGAAATTAATCATTTGCTGCTTTTACTGTGGTATCATTCTGGGTGATGGTAGGATGCTGCTCAGGGCTAGGGTCATACCCACCTGGGCTACATAATCCAAGAGCTCCTCCAGATCTCTTTTCATGTAGTCCAGGGAGGTACATCCCAGGTCATTCACACCCACATGTACAATGACAGAGTCATATTTGTATCTGTTGTTGAGGGACCTGAGTGCAAGCGTTATGTGGTGGATCCTGGCACCTGACAGGCAGCTGATTGTTACTTTATCTTTATTCAACCTAGTGAGTGGGACATCAGTGTACCTCACTATCGAGTCACCTATGACTAGCGTGTTGGGCATGCTGTTTTGCCTTAGGGGCTTTGGTTGAATGGCACACCATTTAGGAGAGTTATGTGTCTCATGATTAGTGTTGTGTTGTGGTGGTCAAGTGCGTTTTTGGCTTGGAGGTCTCTGCTGTTTGGATAGATTTTTATTGAGGACTTCGATGAAGGTGGGTGTGTGGTTTGTGTTTTTATGTGAAGGCAGTGCTGATGTGTGTTCTGGAGGGCTATGTGTTCCATGTGGTGTGGTGCAAGTGTTGACCTTCTCCTCTTGACCAGCTATTCCGGTCTTGGCTGGAGACTGTGTGGCTTCCAATTTGGATATATAAGTGCATCTCTCGCAAGTCTGAGTGTTGGGAGATACGAGGAGAAGGTTGTCTGTGTATGTGAGGCAGTTGCTACACTGCCTCAGGATACCCAAGTTCATCAGGTTAATAGGAGAAAGCACAGGGAACTGACCTTTAGACATGTCTGGAGGGGTGGCCATTAATAATAAGTACTGGAGCTGTTTCCTTGTAGAATGTTTAGTGCTGGTATCACCTTCGTGTGCTAGAATAATTGCTACAAGAAGTCTGGTAAAGTGCTAGACTAACAAGCTAGTAAAAGTGCAGTAGAGGAGAGAACTAGCAGATCTAAGGGAAAAGTTGAAGAGCAGACTTTGGCAACGCTCAAAAGCTTACAAACAGTCCTGGATACAGCAAATCTGTATCTGGACTAGACTAGTTACAGGAAGGGCAGAAACAAGCACAAACATGGGCTTTTAAACCAGAAAGTTGAAAGAGATGGAAAGACTGCCCAAACGGCCAATAAACTACAATGTCTGGGCCAGAAACATCTCCTCTTGTAGTAGATAGGCTACCTAATGTTTACCACTCCCACTGACAAGCTAGAAGGCTTCCTTCTGATACAGAAAGCCTTGGGGGTTCAGAAGCTTACAAACAGTCGTGAATACAGCAAATCTGTATCTGGACTAGACTAGTTATAGGAAGGGTGGGAAACAAGCGCAAATGTGGGATTTTAAATCAGAAAGTTGAAATAGATGGGAAAAAAATACCCAAACAGCCAGTGAACTACAATTTCTCGACCAAAAACCACTCCTCTTGTGGTAGCTAGGCTACCTAGTGCTTACCACTCCTAATGATAAGCTAGAAGGCTTCCCTCCAACACAGAAAGGCTTGGGGGGGGCTCAGAAGCTTACAAACAGTCTTGGATACAGCAAATCTGTATCTGGACTAGACTAGTTACAGGAAAAGTGGAAAACAAGTGCAAATGCAGGCTTTTAAACCAGAAAGTAGAAAGAGATGGAAAAACTGCCCAAATGGCCAATAAACTAAAATGTCTGGGCCAGAACCCACTCTTGTGGTAGATAGGCTACCTAGTGCTTACCACTCCCACTGATAAGCTAGAAGGCTTCCCTCCAACACAGAAATGCTTGGGGGGCTCAGAAGTTTACAAAACAGTCCTGAATTTCTACCAGGTGCAATGTCACATCACCGGTGGGAGACCTTTTCACCAGCAGAATGCAACCTGGTAATGGAAGCCATAATACAGAACCACATGGTACTGTTGGGCCGAAGCCAGCAACATCTGCAGGAGAGGACCACCCTGTGGGATGACCCTGTCCACAGGGTAAATTAGGTGGGCCTGCACACACATACATATGAGTAGATGCAGCATCATGCCACCAAACTCATACACCATGCCTGGCAAAGGGCTACTGACTTGGCCAGGGAACCTACAACTACAGATGGGAGACCAGTCATGCAGCCCCCACTGACACCAAATGAGGAGCTCCTTGCCAAGCTTGGGCCACCCATCAAAGTACAACACCAGGGTACAAAGCCCCACTTGTTGGAGGTGGGTGGCACCCACACAATGGACAAGGAGCATGCAGGTAAGGTCCCAGTGGGGATTAGTAGACTACTGTATGAGACATATTTGTATCTGTACAGTATCTACATGCATGTACCAGGTACAATTACACTTGTGGATGGGGATTTCTAATGCACAGAAGAGCAAATCTATGGGAAAGAACAGCAAATTGTGTGGTATTGGGTGTTGTACTGTAAATGTACAGACATGCTGCATCCATCCTTTTCCAAGGGCACTTGTGAGTCTTCTGACAATAACTCTCTCCCACAGCTACATAGATCACACTGGTCTGCATATGGTCAGCAGCCTGAAGCTGGTGAGGATGGAATTGTGCAGTTGTGCTTTGGTAATAGCCCAGGCATGTGGAGGACATGCAAGTTACCATGCACACAACTATGACTAATAGCCATATTGCTTTATGTGCATGGTCACTTGTGGTGGGGTTAATTGTATTGCATCACAGTGGTCACCACAGGGGGCTATCTGAAGAGAATGTAACATTCTTGTAACATATCTCACAACCTGTCAGTGCAAGACATATTGTCAGCCACCAGCAAAATGTATTGGACAAACTAACTAAGGTAGGGACATGTGTGAAACATTACTGCTATACAGCAGATATAAAACATATACACACACACCTGTTAAGATGCCATTTGTTTCTGATATATACTGATTAAGACCACAATATGTCAGTCCACACCTTTCCCAACCTTTAATGTGACCTATGACATGAACAGTTCCCTTGGAAAACTAAGTACCTGGACTCATGTATTGAACCTACAAGCCTGGACAAGTGTGAGGGTAGCAGACATTGTATCACTATGCTGTTTCAGTCAGGTAAAATACCTGATGCTGCCATATTGCCCAAATGGCCAATAAACTAAAATTTCTGGGCCAGAACCCACTCTTGTGGTAGATAGGCTACCTAGTGCTTACCACTCCCACTGATAAGCTAGAAGGCTTCCCTCCAACACAGAAATGCTTGGGGGGCTCAGAAGTTTACAAAACAGTCCTGAATTTCTACCAGGTGCAATGTCACATCACCGGTGGGAGACCTTTTCACCAGCAGAATGCAACCTGGTAATGGAAGCCATAATACAGAACCACATGGTACTGTTGGGCCGAAGCCAGCAACATCTGCAGGAGAGGATATTTGACAACTATATCACATACATGGACATTGTTAAGGCAGACAGAACAATAATAGGTTCCAAACATCTGGATGTTCCAGACACATCTGTACAGAGGACTGGTATGGCCTGTACAATGGTTTCACATGCTGCATGTGAGGCAGATGCCATTACCACACTATATAAAGTAATGGCATCAGGAGGTGGCCACCTGCCATGTATGGTACACACATCAAAATGGTATTAGCCACACAAGATATGATCTACACACACCAGTATTGAGATTAGAACTCCTAACTATCTATTTATGTGTACTATAGTGTTACGTAGTTATCAGATGTGCCAAGGAGCTTACACAATTTCACCTCATCCAAAGGTACTTGTAAGGTGAATGACACCAAAAGGACTACTTAATTAGGATGGGTATGGTGGTACACAACTCAAAATGGTATAACATTCACAGTACATGACTTACACATAAACACACACACACACACACACACACACACACACACACACATACACAGTTGCCAGTACTGAGATTAGAACTCCTGCCTGTCTAGTTATTTGTATTATGGTATTACGCAGCTAGCGGATGCACCATACAGCTTACTCAGTTTCACCTTGTCCAAAGGTACGTCTAAGGTGAATGACAATGACAGCAGTAGTAAAGTATGGTGGGGCAAATGTAATGGGTGGTACACAAATCAAAACTGTATAAGCCACACAGTATCCAATTCACACACACACACACACACACACACACACACACACACACACACACACACACACACACACACACACACATACACACGCACACACACAGATGCTAGTATAGGGATCAGAACTCTTGCCTATCTAGTTATGTTTACTATAGGGCTACAGAGTTATCAGATGCGCCACAGAGCTTATACAATTTCCCTTACTCCAAAGGTACTTCTAAGGTGAATGACATCAATAGGACTACTAAATTGGAGTACAGGGAAGTGTAAAGGGTGGTAGACAAGTCAAAAATGGTATAACCCACACACTACATGATTCCCACACACACACACACACACACACACACACACACACACACACACACACACACACACACACACACACACACACACACACACACACACACACACACACACACACACACACACACACACACACACACACACACACACACACACATACAGACAGTTACCAGTATTAAGATTAGAGCTCCTCTGTATCCAGTTATTTGTACTATAGTGGTACACACTTACTGCAAATGCTACAGAGCTTACTGGACTTACAACTGACCAAAGGTGCTGATAACTGCACAGCTGAGATAAAGTATTACAGGTGGCAGGAAGTCTACCTTCAGTTTCTCCCATACATCTTGCTAGTTCTTTCTGTCTTGCACTTTAAATAGCATTATAGCTTTTCACTTCAACAGGTTATTGTATCAATAAGTGTATCACACCTGGGAGCCATCAGCAGTACTCATTCATCACAGAATTAGCCCCAGTACTTACTACTTATGACCACCACTCCTGGCATGATTGAAGTGCATTTTTTTGTGCTTTCACCCATTAACCTGGTGCACTTGTCCATTCTGAAGCACTGTTGTAACTGTCTCATGTACACAGACAACTCTCTCCTCGAAACTCCAAACATGCAGACCAGTGAGAGTTACCCCTATATCATCAAATGTGTAACTATGCACTCCCCAGCAAAGATTGGACTAGCTGGTCAAGAGGATGAGATCAATACCTGCACCACACCATGTGGACCACATAGCTTGCCACAACACCCACTATGACAATCCTGACATACATTGAAAAGCCACACACCCACCTTCACAGTGGCGCTCAATGGACATTTACACAAACAGCACAGACCAGCAAGACAGACCCCCACTCAGACATCATGACATAGCACATGCCAAAGGACTCATATCACATGCACAGTGTGCCCCTCAATCTAAGCTTCTAAGGCTGACCACCTTGCACAATACAGTGATCATGGGTGACTCAGTACTGTGGTACACAGATGTCTCACTCACTATGTTGATTATGGAGGAGGTAACAGCCAACTGTGTATCACGTGCCTGCATCCAACACATGACACACCCAGTCAGGCCACTCCACAACAGCTACAAGTATCACTCTGTCATCATCCATGTGTGTGTGAATGACATGAGAAACACCTCCCTAGACTACATGACAAGAGACATGGTTGAACACTCAGATTATGTGGTCCAGGCAGGTGTGACAGTAGCTCTGAGCAGTATACTGCCATCACCAAGAATGATGCTGCAGTACTTTCAACAGATAATTGACTGCAATATTAGTTTACATTTTGTGTGTCATTCTCAGGGGATCCAGTATCTCCCTGCTTGGGATAACATGATTGACAGACCTCAATGCCTGCCAGAGATGTCCTAGATCTGTCAACCCTGGGTTTCCAGGTACAGGGTAAGTGTCTTGCCACCCCTATAGTGCCTTATTAGGCAGTGTTCCAAATCAAATTACCACCATAACAGCTAGACACATATGCAATATGAGGGTCTTGCTGCTTAACAGTAGACATCTACCTGTCACAATGCAGTCACTCAAAGCACTCCTCAGAGTAGAGGACATTGACATTTGTGCTGTAATGGAGAGGTGCTTCACAGCAGCAGACAGCAGCCCTGCACTAACAGGCTATGACACATTCCACAGCTGTCAATGCCAAAACATGGACCACACCTCCACAGGTGGTGTTGTCTCCATATTCATAATGGATACGCACACCTCCAGACTAGTATCCCAGCATAATGCATCAGAGGTACTTCCGGTAAAACTGACTTCGAGGAATAGTGCAATCCATACCATAGCCTGCTATTATTCCCCAGCTATGTCCCTAGACTGTCAATGCATATTCCTCAACACCCTGGCATCTATGAAGGTCCAACCCAACACTGACATAGTAGGAGACTTCAACTATCCCTCCATCACCTGGGGAATGTAGTCAAGCATCAGTGCACTGGCCCAACGCTTCATGGAATTCATCAGTTCCAACTCCCTGGACTGGCACTGGCTCATACTGACCCTCAGTAGAGGATGCAACAACCTTGACCTGTGTTGATTACTTACATATGGGATTGTTGCTCGACCACAGTTGTCAATCCCTACCTGGTCAGATCCAAATATCTCACCCACACCCTTCACAAAGATAACCACCTTGCAAAATCTCTCCAGTGCTGACATTCCAGTCATAAAAACAGTGGTGGATGGCTTCACTGTGCTCATGCTAATGGGAAATAGCTGCATGACTGTCGCATCATACACATATGCACTGCACAAACATGTACATGGATGCATGGTACTAGCCATAGCCAACAGAACACAGACACTGTCTTCCAAACACTGGAAGCCATTGTGATGGTCCCCTGCCATTACTGATGTGTACAACAGAGGGAGGACACCGTTGCAGAAAATGGTGGTGTCCAAAGAATGGTGAACCCCCTTATTAGCCTCAAACACAACTTGGGATCCCTCATGGAATCACCTACAGGCAGCTATGAAGGTAGATTTGCAGCAGACACTGACAACAATCACAAAAGCCTTTGATAGTTATATCAGCAACCTCCACAGCAATAACCACAAGCGCTGTGAGTTACTGCACAATGCTGATTCCTATCCTGACACAGCAGATATTGGCCACAGTCTTGCCAACACATTCAGTGCCAGCTTTACCCCTCTAACCCCCAAGTGGAAGATCACAATGGCAGATGAATGCCAGGCACCCAGCATTACTGCAAGCCAGGTTAGACCTGCATTGTCCACAGGCAAGAATACTGCTTCCATGGGACCCCAACATATCCATGGCTGTGTTCTACATGACATACAAAGAGACCTGGCACCACATCGGTATGCCCTGGTTAGTCACAGCCTCACCTCAGGCTTTGTCCGTCCAAAATGGCACACTGCCACAGTCATCCCTCTCCATGAAGGTGTAGCATCTACAGAAACTGGGGATTATTGGGCCCTTAGCCTGACAAGTCTACTATTCATGGGTATGGGCGCATCATCAGAGACCTGATTGACCAAGATATGGGTGATCTCCCAACTCTAGACCCCACACAGTTTGGCTTTGTGAATGGCAGATCATGCCTGCTCAACCTGGTTGACATCTTTCAATGAGTCACCCGGGCTGTGTATGACAGTAAGGCACTGCATACAGCCTCCCTCAATCTGGCCAAGACTTCTGATACCATTCCTCAGTCATGGGTTATTAATAAGCACAACAAACTAGGCATCAACCCCTATATCAGTGGGTGGTTTGCAAATTGGTTCACAGAACACACAGTGTAACAGTGGTAAACTTCAAGTCAGACTGGCAATCAGTCACGAGTGGAGTCCCACAGGGATCAGTACTGGATAGTGTCCTGTCCAGCATCTACTTCTCAGGAGTCCAGCCCCAAACAGAGGAACTCTGGCTGACCAGGTTCACAGAGGACTGCAAGCTGGGAGCTATCATGAACTCCACAAGTGATGCAGACATCCTACAGAAAGGCCTCAGTGAGACCAGTGAGTGCTGTGGAAACCATGGCCAGAAGCTTAACACCGCAAAATGCATCATCATCCTCTTTGGTAAAACACTCAGTTCCCAGTAAGTTCCACATCAATGGGAGCCAATGAACACTGTAGGCATTATAAAAGTTCTGGGGACACAGGTTGACAGCAACTTCTCCTTCAAGCACCACATTGCCACTGTGGTCAGGAAGTCCTTCTATATGGCACATTGCATTATCAAGGGTTTTGCATCCAGGAAGACAGAGGTAATGATCTCTGTTGACTATTCCCTCATTAGATCACTCCCCAAGTATCATGGCCCATTTGCCATGTACCTCACTATACACTTGTTACAGAAGAGAGAAGCCACAGAAGCACCTCACAAAGGGGTTTCTGGGCATTAAACACACATCCTACACAGACAGACTCAGAGGACCCAAGCTATTCTCTGTGTCATATCACCTAATTATCAGCTATCTGTGCTTGACTTACAAAGCCATGTCTGACCCATCTGGTTTAGAAATGCTACATATAAATCCATCCACACCACACACTGTAGAGACCTCTACCTCAGTACCACAATCACCACATCATGCTGGTAGGACAGGTCCCTCACTAAGAGACTGCACATGCCCTGGAATACACTTCCCATACATGTCATGCAGAGCACCTAGCTGACCCTGTTCCAGAGAAATCTTAATGACTGGATGGGTAATAGACAGTTCAACCCAAGGATCACTGCAGTGGCTATACTTGATACAGGCACTGGGACGTAACATTGGGTGGCACAATGGCAGGACCCTTCCATGTGCTAGGCTTGTTGCCATTACCTACTACACACTTGTGAACCTATAAAGGGAATGACATCAGCAGGACTGATAAAGTAGTGTATTTGGTCTTAAACATATTAAAATACTTTATCCTACAAACAGGATGCACACTTGCCAAATGTGAGAATATAACCCCTACTTACCTAGTGATTTGTACCATAGTGTTATACAGTTACCACACATGCTACAGAGCTTATTGGGCTAAGAGATGGTCAAAAGTGCTGATATGGGGAATAACATCAGCAGGACTGATAAAGTAGGGCAGTGGGTGGGAAACGTATCAAAATACTTATATTTACACACATACATACCCACACACACATCTGCCGGATACAAGAGTAGAATCCCTGCCAAACTAGTTATTTGTACTATAGTGTTAAGCATTTATCACATGCGCTACTAAGCTTATAGGGCTAACAGCTGGCCAAGGCTGCTGATGAGGGACTGACATCATCTGGACTGATAAGGTGAGGCACTGTGAAGTGTCGTGGGTGGGAATGGCATAAAACTGTTTCACCTATAAACAAACAAGATCACAACTCCCTTAGTTTTGCACACACAACTGTCACACTCACTTCTGTATTTGCCAGGATTGAGATTAGAACTACTACCTAGCTAGTTATTTGTACTATCATGTTATGCAGTTATCACATGTGCCACAGAGCTTATGAGGGTGAGGCCTGATGGAAGGCACTTCTAAGATGACTGATATCTGCAGGACTGCTAAAGTAGGGAAAGGGGAAGTGTACTGGGTTGGAATGGACCCAAAAGCGTTTAGCTGTGAACACCCACATACTCTTACATTTGCCAGGACTGAGATTAGAATGTCTACCAAACTAGTTACGTGTGCTATCGTGTTATATAGTTATCACACATGTCACAGAGCTTATGGGGCTGGGTCTAACAAAAGTGACTTCTATGATGACAGGCGGGTCAATGGAAAGTGCACTGGGTGGAGAAGGCCTGTTCATTCCTAGATGCTACTGACATTTCCAAGTGTATGAGCATGCCCAGTGTGTCCTTCTATAATACATGTGGAACCCCATTCCAAGGATTGTTGTACTCCAGTCCATTTTGTTTTGTGCTACAGCCATACCTCTCAACTTGTTGGTGCAGGATATCTGGAGATAGCCTATCCAATTGTGGGAACAATGGGCCATACAATGGTTGTGACACTTTCTCTCAGTAATGTATGGGTTGCTAGGGTTACAGGGCTTGTTTTGGCAGACATCTGTCATATATGCCATTTGACAGTGTCATGCATTCTTTCAGTACCTGGTGACATACCTCCTCAGATCATCACAATGATTTACCAGAGGAATACAGGATGGATGATGCACACACGAGGTGTATGGGCCAAATGCTATGCACTCTTGCACAATCCAGCCAGTTGAGGGGTGTGCCTACAAGCAATTGACTGCTGGTGCTGTAGAAATGGTCCAGCACCTTGGAGATATATTACAATAGGGGAATCTCTGTGCATTTATGTTCTGACCTGGTCTGATTTCCAGTCCACAGTTGGGTACTATAAATCAGACAGGACTGTGAATCCCCAGTACTGTATTGCATGCATCTGACATAGTCAGCCCTCAAGCACCACCCTCACAACAGCTGCAGGCACAAGGTAAGCCAGTGTCTGTAACAGATTAAACTAATGGAGTGGAATTTTCTGATAGCATATCTATGGTATTGATCAAGCATGTAAGGGATTCCAGATAGATTTGTAGGGGACTCCAGATAGATTTGTAGGGAATAGGATATGTGGGGGGGGGGTGTCTTGGGCAGATACATTTGCCTATAGCTACCAGCACTTTGCATTGGGCTCTCCTCAATGGTTGACTGCACTTGAAGAGTCTTGTGTGTGTCAGACTGACCAGCCTGGAGGTGTGTGTTTGCCACACATATTTGTATGGCCCATCTCATTTTGATTGGATGGCCACATGTTGGGGTCATAATGTTGCATAAGATGAGTGATCAGGTTGGGGTGTGTTACTCCCCATGGCTGTGGCCCAGGGTTCTGTGGGTGCGGATATGTCACCATCTTCCAGAGTTAGGCCTGCCTGCAGTGAGTGCATTCCCATGTTTAAACTCATAGCCCTGCCTGTCGACTGTCAGAGTATCACAGAATGTCCGCATCCATGACTTGTATATCTTGTTGGTTACCCAAACAAGTGTGGTTTTCCAGAAAAAGTGTTTTGCAAGTCACTCAGGGTTGAAGTCAGATATTACTGACAGTTGACATTGCAGTTTCAGACTTCATACCCATCAGACATTCCATGCTACTACAGATCATTCAATCAACTTTATAACATTATTAGAGCAGTATTTCACAGGTGTCCTTCTCTTTGGACCTTCATCACCCCATTATTCATGGCTTTGTCCCGATGTCTGGCTTCCTGAGGCTGGCAGGTTTGCTTTTAACAGTTGTCAGCAAGGCCTTTCTTTGCATTCTGTGGACTGTGTTATGTTGGTGTTATGGAGCCCGTGGCACTCCCTAAATTGCACTGTGGGTGAGGCATAGGCATTTTCCAGAAGCCTGTAGGCCAGGTGTGACAGATGCAGGCCATCTGTAGCAGGTCAGTGCATTCTGATGATCATATGTTCCCAGGCTGCCAGCAGGAGACACCCCTGGGATGGCACCAGTAAGTTGACTGTGGGTGTTACTGACAATTTCTTTGTCTTACTATTCACTCTGGGTGACAGCTGGATGCTGCTAAGTCTAGGAACATGTTACTGCATTTCTATGGGACTATGGGGGGGTGACATGACTGTACACGATACACATCTGCACAGACTGTGCTGATATTTGCTTAACATTTTGGTCCCATGTAGCATAGTGGTATGCCCTATCTGTCAGACTACAGGCATAACAGTATCAACCACAGGTCAGATTGTTCTGGCATAGACATTTGTAGTTTCAGACTTCTTACCTTTCAGAGCCATACTGCCACTGCCAGACCTGCTGTGATATCACTGTGTAAAAGTCTGTGGGTGGGGATTTCATGGATGTCACCCTGTGGGGGCCTTTACCAGGCATTTCTATATGGTTGTCTACAGCTGATCTGCTGTGTGGGGTTGGTGGTGGGTATGGGACCCCCACTTTGACATTCATACATGTGTCCTATGACCCCCATACAGTTATTTGTCTCACCACATATACTGCAGTGGTATTTGTTGACTAGGGTGGTACTGCATGGTGTGAGTGGAGCAGTACTGGGGATTCACAACCTGCTGTCCCATAGAGCTGTCAGATGTCTGCTGTTATCCCAGTTAGCCACCCCATTCCCTTACATGCTTGATCAATACCATAGATATGCTATCAGAAAATTCCACTCCATTAGTTTAATCTGTTACAGACACTGGCTTACCTTGTGCCTGCAGCTGTTGTGAGGGTGATGCTTGAGGGCTGACTATGTCAGATGCATGCAATACACAGCCTATACAAAGTCAGGTATAGGTGGTGTGATGTCTTGCATCCATTTCACTGTGTGTGCGAGTCAGACAGAGATAGAGATCAGTCCTTGGGGCCCCACAGTGTCAGTGTATGTGCTATGTGTTGCCTCTTTGCCAAGGCCAGGGCATACTGGGCATGCCTCCATTTGCCTACAGAGGTAGGCTCAGGATGTTCTTCTTCTTCTGAGTCTCTCTCTGCCTGTGGAGACCTTGGCAATGGTGGTGGGCTGTGTGGCCCTTCCACATTTTGTTCCTGCTGCAGCTGATTCTGCAGGATCATATTGTATAGCATGGCACATACTATCACCATGTGTGCACATGTGGCTGGAGAGTACTGCAAGGCTCCACCGGATATGTCAAGGCAGCAGAACCATGACTTGAGCATCCCAAACACACTCTCTATAATGATCCTGGTTTGTGCATGTGCCTCATTATGGCATTATTGTGTGGGTGTGCGTGCATTTCTAATGGGTGTCATCATCCACGGCTCCAGTGCATAGCCAGCATCCCCCACTAAATGGCCATATGGGATGTCCCCCTTGGCAAACCACTGATACATTACTATGAGGAATGCCAGATGTGGGAGTCGTGATAGCTTCCAGAGCAGCCAGCACACACATTCATGATAATGCCCTAGGCATCGCACACGACCTGACAGTTAATGGAGTGGAACCCTTTGCAGGTTATGTACACCCTACCCCGGTCAACAGGTGGTGCTTTGATGTGGATGTGCATGCACTCTATGACACCCAAGTACCTCAGGGTAGTCTGCTACATGGTAGAAGAGTTGCATATCGTGGGTCCCTCCTCATGGGTGATGGAGAATTTAATGTGCTCCTTGGCATGTGGTCGCATGGCATCCAGGACCAGGTAGAGTATCCTGGATGCAGGAAGGAAGGTACCTGTAGCTAGTATTCTTAGAGCTACACATACCTCGGTATCCACTGGGATGGGTTCCCGTCTGTTTGTACTGAATGTGAGGCGAGGCCAGCACAGTTCCACAATTTGCTGCAGTATGTCCCTGTCCACTCTGTAGCGTTCTACTATCTTCACATCATGTAGCCCCGGGTAGGTTACCCTGGGGCTGAACACTCTTCTCATCCTCCTCATAGGTTTGGGGCAATTGTCAGCATTGTCCTCTTCACCACCCTCAGTCTCTTGCACATACTGATGTATGAGAGCAAAAGCAGCCCCTAATATTTTGTTAGTTTTGTCAGATAAAATTTCCCCGTCTGTGTACACTGGTGGTGTAAAGTTTGTGGGAAAAAACAGACTGAAAGGTGTTTGCATAGTATATAGTCGTGGGCTGCAGATGTTGCCTGTGTGATTGGCTGAGTATGATACATTCCACCTGCCAGCTCTATTACTTGTATTTGAGTGCCTCTATTCTGCTATTTCCCTTTTTTTCATGTTCCACTTGTCATTTCCTGTATTTTGTTATTTTTGTGGTTTAAATCCTGGTGGGGGCCACGCACACCTGTTTAGACAAGGCAAACAATGCTATACAGCCTCGGACACACCCCCTTGCTTACATATACACAGTGCTACCATTTCCTGTGGGTTTTTTTTGTTTGTTTGTTTGTTTAAGTTCCAGTGCATGTCATGCAAACCTGTTTAGCTAAGTTAAAACACATTTTAGCAGAAATGTCTCTCCCTGGATGCGAACATGCTCTTCATTTCATGGTGTAAGACATTTCAGCCTCAGACACACACCCTCGCTTCACTCTGGTTAACTAAACACAAACCCGGGCAACGGAGCTCCAGTGTGCTTACAGCAAGCATGACACACCCCTTTTTCATGTTAGTTGCTCCTCCTGCCAACATGATCCTGTTTTAGCACCTACATGATTAGGTGCAGGTTTTGGAATTAGAATATTCTGTGATTCAGTAAAATTCCCCTCATTTGCATACCCCACTGCCTTAGCCCATAGATATTGCACTGACATGTAGCCTTTCCCTTGACAACCACTGTCCCCTGGTATTGTTTTGATTTTGCATGCCATAGACTATAATGGCAAAATGCAGATTTTCTTTAAACTTGGGTTTTTAAATTTTTTTATTTTCGGCACAATTGTGCTTGCGCGCCACTGCGCTATGCTTAAATGGCTGAGATCAGCCACAAAAAAAGTTATTTTTTATTAAAAAATTTGTTCGTGCCACTGGCCAGGTATTTGGCTATTGGCATGCCTACAGATGTGAATACGTCCTTGTATTTGTGCTTTCATGCCTCCATTTTCTTTTCTGCAGAAATGTGTTCAGTTAGTAACTGAACACATTTCTGCACTGACACTGTTCTTGCACAGAGATCTGGCAGCTTCCTGAATCACTAATTCACCTCATTTGCATGGTTTTCACCAGCAAATGAGGTGATTAGCATGTCACACAGTCTTCCATACAGGAACAGTGTAGACAGGCTTGTGCACGTCGGATCAGCTGTTTGCTGAATCGGTCGGTGGCCGAACTCCATGCAGGAGTTGCTACACTGTTCCTGCATGGAGTTTTCCCTTTTCTGAATCCCGGGAGAAAAAAAAGGGAAAGAAATGAGTCTATTTGAAAAAAAAAGATTATACAGCCAGTCAGATGAGTATTGATAACAGATGATGAAATAAATAATTTCAGATACAACAATTCTGAAACTTGGAAGGGCAGTAATAATATGTGATATAAGAAAAGGGGAAGCTGCGTTAGACTAATACTAGTAACATGTACTTATACAAAATATGTCTGGAAGAATGAAAATGTTCCAAGAAGTAAAAAAGTATGCAGTGGCGAATATGCCATTAGTAAGGATATGGAATTTTACATGTAAGTTGAGAAAAGAAAAGAAAATGGAAAAATACCACAAAATGTGAAGGCTATGGAAGAAGTAACAAAATAAATACGGAGGCTTAAATATAAGAAAAACAAAGAGTGACTGTAAAGAAGGGGAACTTTAAAACTGAAAGAAATGATGTTATGCATTCAAATGATATGAAAGAAGTGGTGGTAGAAAGGGTGGAATTTTTGAATCATAAAGTAATATGGGTCATATTGGGAGATGATAAAGACTTAATAAAGGAAGGACAGGGAATCAAAAGCGTAACTGGTGAGGTAATGAAAAGGAAAAAAATAAAGAAAGACTGTAGAAGGTTGTTGGAAGAACATATAACAATGAGAATATATTACAAGGTTTGAATCCCCTGGTGGGTAATGTTTAAGTAAAAAAGAGAAAGTTTTTTTTTGAAGATGAAAAAATAATGAAAAAATTAAAGTAGAATATGAAGAAATTATGAAGGATTATGAAAATGTGATAGAAGAAGGAAGTGATAGAATAACAGAAATAGAAAGGGAAAAGAAGAAGCGTCTCACTCTTTGGGGAAGGGAGTGAATCAAAGAGAAGGAAGGATGGATGTGAGTTTAGATGATGGCAATGTAAAATATACATAAAAGGAAATTATGGAGGTGGTGGAAAATTTGCAGTAAAAATGTATAAAAAGGAAGAGATAGATGAAGAAAACTGGAGTGTAAGAAAATATCTAAGTTAGGAGAAAGTTTAAAGGCAGGATTACAATGGGAAAAATTTGAAGAGGCAATATGAGAGGGATGAGTGGATTCAGCACAAGATTTTGACAGAGTAAGTTATGAGTACTATCAGGGAATGGGTGGAATTGAAAATTGAGTCTTTGTAGAAGTATTAAATAAATGGTTAGAATGTAGAGAAGATAAAGATATTTGTGTATGGAAAAAAGATGAAAAGAAAGATATTAAGAATTTGATGACAGTAACATTTGAACATTTTAATTATAACATTTTATGAAAATAATACAGACAAAGGAATGTATAATGTATTGCAAAAGGATATAAGAGATGGTGGTTTGGGGTAGAGGGAAAAAGGTGAAGGAAATGCTGCTAATAGTAGAAGAGGTAATAAATGTTATTTTAAGAGAAAAGAGGTAAAATTGGTGGTATGTGCTGTATGTAGAAAAAGCATTTAATACAGTGGGTCATGAGTTTTGTGAGAAGTTCTAGAAGAATATGGGAATGACAAAAGTTGTTGTTGTTTATCATTCAGCTTTTCCCGGTTAGGGGTCGCCACAGCGGAACTCTGGTCCACTAATGATTGGCAGTAGTTTTTTTTTGTTTGTTTTTTTTGTTTTTTTATGGTGTCGAGTTGCAAGCCCGATGCCCAACCTTCAACGAAGGCACACCCATTCAACGCATGTCTTTCGAACGCGCGGAGGACATGCAGACTCCACACAGAAGGCACTCCCAACCCAATCCGAGAATCGAACGGGAGAACCTCTTGCTGTGAGGCAACAACACTACCGCTGCACCACCGCGGAAGTAATAGTTGTCTAAGTTGAACCTACCATAACAGTCCATCTTCAGTTGATCACTGCTTTAGTAGCCTCATCTATATGTGTTATATCTTGCCAAGGATATAACAGCCAGCCAGCTTCAGAAGTTTCAGGGCACCTTCCATGTGCTCAAACTGTCAAGCAGCTTAAAATGAGCAACTAAAAGGCAGCTTTGGGCATGAAGCCCTACAGTACTTTCCTGCCATCAAAGAGAGAAAGGCTGATCCATGAAAGTACAACACTAGGAATAGCAAAAAATAAATGGCCATATCCTGGCATAAAAAACATACTACACACAAGGGGGACGGATGGAAGAACCAGCTACTGCAGCAGTGTTCATTCAAAGATCCACTACTATGATAAGTTCAACTTACACAACTGTATTATGTTCTTAATATTGATTGCTGCTGCAGTAGACTTAGATATATGACTAGATTACCATAGCTAACTATATTTCGGAGATGGGCAGAGAAGGGTCTGGAAGCTCCTGCGATAATGGTCCTTACAAAGCATGGTCTAGACCTAGAGAAGGAATCCAGTTTATAGTACTTTGTAAAAACATGTACTTTATGTATGTAGCCAAGTAGCAGCTTCTGGAATACTTCTAGAATCCAACTCTTTCCAAAAAACTAAACTCCAAACAGGCAAAAAGCAAACTTTGAAATATAACACAAGGACAAAAACTGCGGAACAGCACCCAAAAAGTATACCAGGTGTTTATTCAAGTTAAGCGCTTTTCATTTGACAAAATTGCAAACTTCTTCAGACATAATAAATCACGTGTAAAAAATATTTAAATACAAAAGCAATTAACCACTCATTAATCACTAAAAGCATTTAAAGGAATATGTTCGTTTAAATTGCTTTAACGCACCACTCACTAACTAGGTAAAAGCTTCCTTACTACAACTCAACCCTAAACAAATGTAGATATAATCTCAAATTTACTATAAAAATAACATTATATTGTATGTAACTCAGCAAAATATTATAGAATAAAATTTGTAACAAACTAAGTAGCTAAAACTTTATATATCATCTAGTGAGACTTTTAAATTTAAGAATGCTGCTAATTGAGCAACATTCATTTAACCCTGGTGTATTGTAAGCATTCAACCTAATCTGCCAACTTAACTCCAGTTCTTCCAACTTTAACATATCTGGGCCACCTCGGGGATTCTGAAGAACCTGATCAATCACCATAAATTTGAAGGTGTGATTAGGGTACAGTGAGGTATGTTTAGCCAAGGCGTTCTCAAGTTTGTGTTTTCTGATGGCGTAAATGTGCTCATAAATACGGTCACAAAGCCTCCTCTCTGTTTTACCAATGTAGAAGGCCAAACATGACTGGCACTGGGCTAAGTAAACTACCATTTTAGAATTACAGTTCACTCTCAACCTCAGATTGTACTGTTGGTCGTGAACCATGAATCTATTGGTTTCGGTAACATACTGGCAGTAGTTGCATGCCTGGCACTTAATCATACCCACTGTTCTTACAAGTTTAATTGGGCATTGTTCAAAGTATGCCTTAAGGTTCTTAGCTTTCTTATAAACAACCACTGGGTGTTTACCTACTCTTTGGAAGACATTCTTGTCACTCTTGAATAAAGCCCAATTTTTACTCAAAATCTGGAAACAGTCTTTACTGTTAAGATTGTAAGTGGTTACAAAAGTGACACCCATTGGTTCAGACAAATGTGACACTCCAGACACTTCACACACCTGAGAGGGAGTGTTGTCTACTTCACTATGTATAGTATGCGCATTACTCAAAATTGGTCTGTAAAAATGTCTCAGGCGTTTACTTGTTAACTCTTCTACAATCTCATCAACCATATGTTCAGGGTAACCAAGATGTAAAAACATGTCTCTTAAATATAAACATTCAGCATGAAAATCCTTGTCTAATGTGGTAATACGGGCTGCCCTAACAAGTTGACCCTTTACTATAGCTCGTTTCTGATGAAGGGGATGGCAGCTGGAGAAATGTAAAAATGAATTCGAATATGTGCTCTTTCTGTAAATAGTAGCTATAAATTTTTGAGCAGAATGATCCTTGGAAAGTAAAATGTCGAGGTATGCTATGGACTCTGTGTCAAAGGTGGAAGTGAACTTTAAGAAGTAGGTGGTCTGGTTGAAATACTCTACCACTAAATCACTAAAAGACCTGTCACCATCTAATAAGATAAAAATATCGTCCAAGTAACGAGTGTAAAAAATTAACTTATCCTTGAACTCACAGTTGTTAAGTACAAAAAAGTGTTCCCAGTGGGCCATAACCATGTTGGCCACACTGGCACCACAAGGAGAGCCCATAGCAACCCTGACTTTTTGGAGGTAAAAGTTACCATCAAACAGGAAATAGTTATCTATGATTAAATCCAACAATTCGTGGACTAGGTCCAACTCATTACGATTGCTGCCTTGTAACCTTAACATTTGCTCAACCCACTCAAGTGCTATGTCGTGTGGAATACAAGTGTAAAGGTCCTTGATGTCAATGGTAAGGAAATTATAACTTGTGTTAAACTCTAACTTATTAATTTTATCCAAAAACATCCAGGAGTCTTTACAAATGTGGTTAAAGTTAATCAGGTATTTTTGTAAAATAGAGTCTACGACTTTTGCACAAGGGTAGGTAGGGGATCCCCTTCCATCAACTAAGGGTCTCATAGGGGGATTACTTAAATCCTTGCATATTTTAGGTATTACAAATAGGCAAGGAAATCTAGGGTACATTATTGACATGCAATTGTAAATGTTCTGAGTGATTCTTCCTTCAATAAACATATCCTCTATAGAGTTCTTAATAATATGGTAAGCATTGTTAACTTCCGATCACGAACTAACCGAATATGATGGACAGTCCAATAACTGAGACATCCTTGCAATGTAGTCAGCCCTGTCAAATACAACTACTCCACTACCCTTATCTGGTTTACAAAACCGTATGTCATGCAATTTAATAAATTCAAGACCCTTTTTCTCTACTTTAGAGTTTTTACCATAGATGACACTATTTTGTGGAATCTGGAATTTTTGACGAATGTCCAATTCGCAAACAAGTTCAAATACTTGTAAAAGTGGGTGAAGTGGAGGGTTAAATACACTAGGAATCCTAAAGGTGTTATTATCAGGCATATTGCTGTTACCCATCATTAAATTAAGGTTAAGTTTCCTAGTAAAAAGCTTTAAGTCAATGATTGTTTTGACAATGTCTAGTTTCTGTGCTGGAACATAAGTGTGACCTTTAGACAACAACTCAACCAAGTCAGGTGAAATATCAACAGAAGAAAAGTTGTAAACACTAAAATCTCCGTTCATGTTGTTAAGTATAATCGGAGTATTAGTTGGCAAATTACTAATTTCTTCAGTTGGTACATTATTCACTTCAACTTCCAAAAAGTCAGTTACATTAGAACAATCAACGATCTCAGGTGGTATAGCAGAAGCACTGAAATCAGGTAAATGGAAGAAACAAATAGAGTCTGTTGAACAATCAACACAAGACAACAAGTCCTCAGTTATCTGAACTTCTGCTTCTTTTTCTGATTGTAATGACCTGTCTAGTGCTTGGGTCTTGCCCCTAAAATATTAGGGTCATTTGATCTCAAATTATAATGACCTGACCTGTTGTTGTTCTGTGGGGCCTCACTCGTTCTTAAATCTGTTTGTGGTGTTTCATCCAAGCAAGTGTCAGGAAAAGTAGGAGTATCCAGAACTTGATTGTTACCTGTGTTAGATGAGTTAACTCTATTAACAGGTAGAGAGTAAACTGCTCTAGTTGGCCCTTGCCAGACCTGCGCTGGGGGCGGCCTTGGATACGCCATCCCTTCATTGTATGCTTTAGTGTCTCTATCAAGTTTTTTAGTTTTATTATTCTTAAGTTTATTGAGGTACTGGTCAATGCTAGAAAAAATCCTACTATACTCATATTTGTAGTGAAAATATTCAGTGTCGAGTCTAATTTGTTCATCTAAATCACAGACTTGTTTGTTTAACATATCCACTGACAAGGAGTAGTGTTTAATCATTAAATCTAACAGTTCAAACCCTTGGCGGTCGAACAAAGCAAGTAAGTCATTGTGAAAAGATGAATTCGCGACTAGTCCAGTAGGGTATTGATAATGTCTTAAGCCCTTAGGAACAATTTTGAGCTTAAGACATTCCTGAAAATAAGAAATTTCCAACTGTGTCTTCTTTAATTTCACAAGTAAACAGTCCAAGGTCTTAAGATTAAACGAAATATCAGTTTGCTCACTATCATTACTTATACACTGTTGTGCTGAGTTAATCTCAGATGTAGAAAAAGTAAATTTATCAGCCAACCAGTTGTTAATATTAAAACTCAAGCCGTTATTTACCATGTTGGGAGCTTGTAATGCAGTCAGCGATACACTGGAAAATGTAGAAACAGTTGGAGTAACAGTTGTGATATTCAAAGTGACTGAAACTCCATTATCTCTTTGTGGACCTTCCATACGGTCGGTAGCTACTACATGAACCTGTCGATTATGTAACTCAGATGTTCCACTGGCCGGAATACTCCTCTGCCCTGGTTCAACACTTTGTTGGTTAAAAAGTAAAGGTACAGCCGGACCCTTTACTCTGTCCGTATCTGTTACAGCAGGTACATTCAAAGAACGAAAACCAAGTGTAAGCGGTGCTTTACCCATGCTGTGCTGACGTTCTAAATTATCCAATCGCACCATAAGGGAATCCAAACGCAACAACAGCGTATTCAAAACATTGTTGCTCTCTAATTCTGGAGCCTTCGTTTTCGAAATGTCACAAGTCCCATCAACATTTTTTTAAAATTTCAGGAGTGTTGTTAAAAAGGGTGCCTGTATCCTCAGCATTTAAACCAGATGCCATAAATACAAACTAAACTCCAAACAGGCAAAAAGCAAACTTTGAAATATAACACAAGGACGAAAACTGCGGAACAGCACCCAAAAAGTATACCAGGTATTTATTCAAGTTAAGCGCTTTTCGTTTGACAAAATTGCAAACTTCTTCAGACATAATAAATCACGTGTAAAAAACATTTAAATACAAAAGCAATTAACCACTCATTTAGTCACTAAAAGCATTTAAAGGAATATGTTCGTTTAAATTGCTTTAAAGCACCACTCACTAACTAGGTAAAAGCTTCCTTACTACAACTCAACCCTAAACAAATGTAGATATAATCTCAAATTTACTATAAAAAGAACATTATATTGTATGTAACTCAACAAAATATTATAGAATAAAACTTGTAACAAACTAAGTAACTAAAACTTTATATATCATCTAGTGAGACTTTTAAATTATGCTTAATAATGGTCCTTACAAAGCATGGTCTAGACCTAGAGAAGGAATCCAGTTTATAGTACTTTGTAAAAACACGTACTTTATGTATGTAGCCAAGTAGCAGCTTCTGGAATACTTCTAGAATCCAACTCTTTCCAAAAAAACATAGAAGAACACAAGATCCTTGCAGACTGGGTAGGGTGACTCACCATATGAGGCTGCAACTCAGACACACTTCTTGCAGAAGTCACAGTAACCAGTAAAACTGTTTTCCATATTAAGAACATCAAGTCAGTCAGACTAGCTGGTTCAAATGGAGCAAGTGTTATCTTCTGTAACACAAAATGAACATCCCAAGAAGGGACCACCAGTTTACTTGGAGGCCTCTTGGGCAAAACCCCTTTCAAGAATATTTTGTCATAGAACTGCCTTGAAATAGGAGGATCCATAGGCAGACATGTTGAATGGCTGATAAATGAACCTTGACAGAGTAATAAGAAAGACCAAATAGTAACTCACAAAAATATTGTAAAACCAGAGAACAACTAACCCTGAAGAGATGCTAGTTATGTTGTTGGCACCAACTAGAAACCCTTTTCCATTTGCTAATATTTGATTTTCTAGTAGCAGGCTTTCTTGCCACCATTAGTACCTGCTGCACGTCCTCAGAAAACAGGTGCCTAAAAGGAATTAAGGCCCTATCATCCAGGCAGTCAGCTGAAGATGAGTGTTGTTGAGGTGTCGCAAACAACCCTGTTCTTGTGTGAATAGATCAGTTCTGTGAGGGATCTTGTGCTAATTGTCCATGGCCATTCCCAAAAGAAGGGAGAACCATGGTTGCCTGGGCCAGAAGGGAATCACTATAATGATCTTGGTGGATTCCTTCTGACTCTTTAGAAGTGTCCTGGATATTAGTGGAAAAGGTGGGGAGGCACATAGGAAAATTCCTGTCCAAAGAAAAGAAAAGGTATCTTTCTTTCAGGCATTTTTGCAAGGAGTCCTGGAAAAGAGGCATACTAGAGGAACTCCCCACAGATTAATCAAATCTTGGAAACCCCCTGACCTAGTTTCCATTTGTGACGGTCTGCCATGGCTCTGCTTAGCTTGTCTGCTACATAGTTTTGATCTGAAGGACTGCAGGATGCCTGCAGAGTGAGATTGTGCTGTGAAGCTATATTCCAAGCTAACATGGCTAGTCTGCAAAAGGGGAATGACCTGGTTCCCCCTTTCCTCTTGATGTACTACATGACTTTGGTATTGCCCGTAACCACTTGAAGAGGTCCAGTGGACCAAAGATGGTTCAGACAGTTGAGTATCTTGATCACAGCAAATATATCTCTGATAATTATGTGTTTGCATCTATCCTTGGTGTCCCACACCCCCTGCACTTTTATCTCTCCTGAAATCATTCCCTAAGCAGAGTCTGAAGCATCTGTGTTGACTGACTACTTTGGCATAGGGAAGGAGAAGAGGAGTCCTTGATTTAATGATATCTGTTGTCTCCACCAAGTGATTTCTCTTCTGGCAAACCCCAGCACTGGGATCTGAAAAGATAAAGGGTGTTAATGCTGGGACCAAAGAGATTTCAGATACCACTGTATCTTTCTCATGTGGAGTCTTGCCAAGGGTATCATGAGAATCTCAAATGCCATGAGACCCAAAATCCTAAGGTATTACTTCACAGACTGGAAAACCTTAGAAATAGCTCTAAATAAAGATTTTTCTGTTTTCCTGTGGAAGAAAAGCTCAGTGGAACAGAGTTGTCTAGTTGACATCCCAGGGGTACAATCCTGAATGAGGGGAGTCAAGAAAAACTTTTGAGTGTTCTCTTGGAATTCCAGCCTGAGCAATAAATCTTTCACCCAAGAGGCAGAGATTCCTAACATTTTGAAAAATACTCTACAAAGATAAGCAAGTTGTCTAAATATGTAAAAAATGGATACCCTGTAGCCTGCAATGAGCTATAGCTGGCACTAGATACTTTGTGAACACTCTTGGTGCAGTGGATAGTCCAAAGGGTAAGGCAGAGAACTAATAATGTGATTCACACACACAGAACCTTAAGAAACACATCACATTTGGATGAATAGAAATGTGATGAAAAACATCTTTTTTTAAGTCTAGTGTTACCGGGAAACTTGAAAGAGGAAGAAAATGTAACAGGTTGTGAAGTGCCACTTTTTTGAATTTTAGAAAAAAAGATCCGGAGCTGGTCTTCAAGCTTTTTTTGGGGGGGGAGGGCACTAAGAATATCCTTGAATATAACCCTTTCCTCTCCTGGGAAAAAGAAACTGGTACTATCATTCCTTGGGACAGTGTGTGATGAAAAACAGGAAGAAACAAAAGAGTCTGATCTGAAGAATGAGGAACGACCCCCACCCAGGAAAGGAGGAATTTCTTCCTACTGCCATCTGTAACCCTGATGAACGATTTTTAGAACCATTTTGTCTAAAACAATCTGTTGCATAGAGAAAAGTGAAGATTCAGACTTTCTAGAAGAGAGTAGGGGCCAGGGTGGGAGAGGGTCATAAGGTCTCTTGAATCGTCATTCAGGCTTGTTGGACTGTCCTTGGTTTTGGGTGATTTGAAACTTCTTTTTGGAACCCCCTTGCCACTTCTTCTTAAACAACTGTTTATCTGAATTCTGTTGAGACTGTTTCTTCTGTTTTTTTTTTTTTTTTTTTTTTGCAAAAATTGGATGATGAGAAAGAAAATTCCTTGGATGATTTGAAAAAGCAGGGCTGAAAAATCTTAGAGATTCCCTGGATCAGCTTGCCCCTTCCATCACACTTTTTGATCACCTCTGCAGCAGAGGATCCAAATAATAATTTTCTATCTAAGGGAGAATTAAAATCTCATTTTTTTAATCTGGTAGGTTTTGAAAATGCAGCCAAGCAAAGCTCCTTAAAACAGTACCAGTGGCCATAACTCTGGATGAAGTATCAACAATATCATACACAAACTAAAAATAGTGGTTTGTACAATAGAAGAAACTAAGTTATTTAAAGCAGCTTTCCTTCACAAGAAGAAACTGAAGAAAAAATGTCTCATACTTTCACAATAGGTTATAACAAACTTTAACATATGAGCCTGACAGATTAAAATTCTGAAAATCAAAGTTACAGAAGTTTACACTTTTTTCCATACCTATCAATAAACGTCCCATCCTTATTAGAAAGAGGATTGGAATTAACTAAGGGTTTATCTCCAGTGGAGTCAACTAAGGCTATAGCTGCTTTGTCACATTTGGGAACAGTGTATAACATTTAAAAGACTGAAGAACTTTGTATATCCTATCTGCCTTTTTAGAGACAGCTGGAAAGCTGCAGGCAGTAATACACACATCCTGTAAAGCAGACAGCACAGGATGAATTGGTGTAGGTTCCAGAAAATCCTTCTGTAACAACTCCTGCTATTTTCTGAGGGACTGAGAAACCTTAGTGTTCTCCCACTGAAATATTGGAACATTCTAGCAGTAGTATCAAAGGAAGAGAAACCTCCACAGGAAGAATCAGAAACAGATCTTCTATAATTCTGAATCAGAAATCTGTGGACAAAACCCTGAATCTGCCCCTGCATGTTCCTGTTCAGATTCAGAATCTTGAATCTCTTCAGGTAAAGAAGCATCCAACTTTCTTTACCATATACTACTCTACAAGAAGGATCCATAGCTTGAATTAAACCCTGAGCCAGTCCCAGTCAACTACTCCTGTCCAAAGAAATTTGAAGAGGAGTAGATACATGTTTGGTTTTCTGTTTCTTTGTGACAAGAAAAGTGGGGGCAACCATGCTAGTAACGGCAGGTGCTGCTTCCCTAGGAATGAGCACATCATTCTGATATAACAGGGAAACCGTCTCTGTTCTCTCTCTCCCAGGACTGACAAGTAAATGTGGTTATGTTAATATGAAAAGTGCAAATATTATTTATGTGAAACTGACGGTATAAATGCTGAAAATATGAAAGTGTAAATAATATGAAAACAAGTGTATAATATCAAGATGTGGGTAAATAAGGCAATCCCTACTCTTTTCAATAAGTATAGTGGGATCTTTTACATCCTTTTTTAGCTAACACATATTCAGGCAGATAACTGGACATAGATAGGACAGGAGTGCAGCACCCTTAAGATAATACTTCAGTGTCAGCAATTGAAAATTAATCCAGTAACCTTGGTTGGGAAAAGAACCCACAGCCTTCCAATTTTCCAGCAGCAAAGTTGAGTCTGCAGTCTGTTGAGCCATTGACATTGCAATGTAAGTTAACTTTCATATATCTTTCCAACTTTTCATACATTTTTCTAATTCCATGTTTACCAAACTGGTGCATTATTTTTTTATTGTTAACAACTGGTGTTATAAATTCATACATTATTTTCATTCCAGAGAAATACTGCTTAAAAGAGATATCCGTGACATGAACATTTAACTCAGACACTGAATAAGTTGGCAAATTCACCAAAGAATTATGTTCACTTTCATCTAACTTAAAAACAGGCTGTATACCTTCATGTAGAAAAAGAAATCTTTTTCAAGATTAAGTTTTCTAAACACTTAGCTAACATTTATTGTCACTCTAGCAATATTTAACTTTAAAAGTACAATACATTTTATATCTTTGCACAAAGCTTAAATTGTTCCATCAGGTACAGAAAATCCTGAAAGATGAATAATAATAGATGCATTTTAATTTCTTTATATTTCTTTCCTGCAACTTATCTGGTTGTTTGAGTCACAATAAATCATCTGAAATCATATTTCATATAATTCTTTCTTGATTTGGAAAACTTTTTGAAAACGCAAAAAAAATCTCATTGCCATATCAACCCCATCATTGTCTTGACAACCTGACAACATTATTTATGAAAACATCACCTGTTATGGCGTTTTTTTGCTCTTAATTTTTTTTTTTTTATTTTCCTCATACATCTCTTGAACTTTAAAATGAACTTCAGCCCATTTGGAAATTCTCTAACATCATGCTGATGATTTTCTTTCTTTTGTATGAGGAAAGTTTCTTCATAATTCACTAATTTTGGTTAATTAAATACATTTACATTCCTAATGCCACTGGAGAAAACTTTTGATTGAATGTTACTCTGAATACTTAACTGTTGCACAATTTTACTTTAACATGCCTTCAACAGCTTCAGCCACATTATTATACAATCACATGAGGCTCTTTCTCTGTCGTTTTTTTTTTCAATTCCTTTTCCTTTACATGGAGTGGAATTGCAGTGTTTTTAAAAATTCTTAAACCACTTGGTATGATGTTCATTTCAACAAGTTTGAGCAATAAGCAACAACCTCTGTTCTATATATTTAAACTGCATCTCTTTGCATAAAACTGTCTTGGTTCCATTCTTCTATACTTCTAATATTACTTAACTAAGCTTATTTCAGACTCTGGTAACAAAGTGGAGGAGAAAGACAGGTTATTAAATTTATGTGCCAGTGTTTTCTTTCTTTCTTCTAAGGGAAATTTGAAGACACACCCATAATAACCTCCAAGAATTTACAATAAAAGTAAAATTTCCTCATCTCTTTTTTTTTTTCAAAAAAGTATTATTTTACACACCAAGAAAGGAAGACAAATGCCTCTTCATAGTGTCCACTTTTATTAATGTTTATAGTACTTCAGTTTTGTAGCCTTCTAGGAGAAAACACTAGGCATTGCAACAGGCCAGACCACCTCTTTGCCCCTGGGATTGGCAAGTAGGACATATGCAAGAACAAATGAGTGACGTTAAAAACAGAGGAGTCAGGGAATGGGAAAAATCACTTTCAAATGGTATCGCAACCTTCTTTGATAGATCACTAAAAATAAATTAATTAATTAATAATAATAACAGATTTCATAGATGTGACTTAATAAAATATTTGTTGTATTTGATAATAGGTTCATAGGTTCATAGGTAGGTACTAGGCTATCGGCCCTGGGGCCTATACAAGCCCAACCAAAAAGGTACCCTGGCTTTTGCCACCCAAGAAAATTATTTTCCTGTGCCACTGTCGAGCAGAGCCACAGAAGAGATCCCCGGGGTGAATTTCCTATTTCCCATCCAGTCATCAAGAGATTTCTTGAAGAGTGCTAATGAGGAGCTTTGTTTGATATAGATAGGTAGTTTATTCCAGAGTATGGGAAGTCTCTGGGACAGGAATCTATCCCTCCGACATGTTCTGTTTATTGTGGTGCCAAGGTTTAGGTCCCTAGACCATGTAGCTCAGAGGGATTGGGATTTCTTTAATTGGAGCATGTCCAACAGCTCTGGGTTTGACATAGCTTTGTATGTTAGGCAGAGATCACCTCTGAGTAGATGATATGTGACAGAGTAAAGCTGGAGTTTTTTGAGATGGTCTGCATAGGGCATCTGTTTGAGGCCGGTAATCCTCTTTGTGAGGTATTTCTGTGGCCTTTCCAGTTGTTGTAGATGTCTTGTGAGGTACATACCAAAAGGGGCATTGTACATTATAATGGTTCTAATGAGTGATGAGTAGAGGGGAACAATGACCTCTTTTTTTCTGGATGAGAAACCTTTTGTGATGAGGTGTGCCATGTAAAAGGATTTCTTGACTACTGTGGCGATGTGATTATCAAAGGTGAGATTACTGTCCACCTGTGTCCCAAGGTCTCTTATCACACTTTCGGTGCTAAGTATACTACCGCCTATGCTGTAGTTCGTGGGTACAGAGTTTTTACCAAAGGGGATGACAATGCACTTTTTGGCATTGAGCTTGAGGCCATGGCTTTGACACCAGGCATCTGTCTCAGTGAGGCCCTTTTGT
Source organism: Protopterus annectens (assembly GCF_019279795.1). Classification (NCBI taxonomy): domain Eukaryota; kingdom Metazoa; phylum Chordata; order Ceratodontiformes; family Protopteridae; genus Protopterus; species Protopterus annectens. Next base: position 893,101,514 of record NC_056737.1, read on the forward strand.
AGGATGTCCACATCATTAGGAGTTCCAATTATAGCTCCTAGTTTGCAGTCATCTGCAAACTTCATTAGCCAAAGACCTTCTGCATTAGCCTGTACTTCAGAGAAGTAGATGCCAAATAGGAGAGGACCCAGGACTGAACCCTGTGGTACTCCACTTGTCACTGGTCTGAAGTCGGATTTGGAGTCTGCAACTTTCACAGTGTGGGTTCTGTCAGTGAGCCAGTTGGCAGCCCATCTTGTAACATAGGGATTTATGCCTAGTTTAATGAGTTTAGCTATAATTCCAGAGTGGGGGAATGGTGTTGAAAGCCTTGGCAAGATCTAGATAGGCTGTGTGAACCACCTTACCCTCGTCTATGACGTTGGTGACTGCTTCAAAGAAGTCTATCAGGTTTAGGAGACATGATCTGCCTTTTACAAACCTGAACTGGGTGGGGTCCAGAGTTTGGAGATTACCAATGTCTTTGTTTATAAGTTCCATGATGATACGTTCCATGGCCTTGCAGACCAGGCTCGTCAAGCTAATGAGGCGATAGTTCCAGGGGTCCGTAGTGGCTTCCCCCTTGTGGAGTGGGATAACTGTCACTGTGTGACATTCAGCAGACACAAAGCCTGAGGTGAGGCTATGACTGAACATGGTACTTAGGTGGGCTGTCAGTTCATTCTGTAGTTCATGTAGAACGTAGCCTGGGATGTTGTCTAGTCCCATGGATGCTGTGTTCTTGGCTTTGGAGAATGTGTTTTTTTATGTCTGATAAAAAAAGTAATATACAGATTTGTTGCCCTTGGAGAGGCTTTGTGGGTGTTTTCTGAGTTTAAAAAGCCAGGGAAAACTTAAGGTAATTGTAAATATAATCCAAACAGAAAGAAAAAGAATACACAGTTGTAGTGTACCACAAAATTGACATCTGAGACCATTTAATATGTATATTGTCAAGAGACAGGAAAATAAATATTTTCCACCTGATACAAAGATCTGCAAGAATATGTCCATTTTCCAGAAAGATCTGCAACAGGTTGCTATAGAAGCTAAAGTGGAGAATCTGCAAATTAAAAGAATTGCTCAAACGGCTGACTGATAAGATACAATGCAAAAGGAAATAAAAATAGAAATCAGTGCCCCTATGAAACAACAAGCCAACAAACAACTTCATGAGGGAAGGTAAAATTCTGACAACAATGGAAATAAAAAATGCTTTAGTATATTAAAACAAATGATCTTTAGGAGGCTTGCCCCTGTGAGAAAGCAATATGAAAATTAAGGAATTTTGTCATGCTTTTTGAAAATGTGCCATCAGAAATTTTCATAGACAGATGGTAAGAGAACATCTAGAAAAGAGTTCTGAAGATCCCATCTTATAGGTTCATAGGTAGGTACTAGGCTATCAGCCCAAGGACCTAATTAAGCCTAGCCAACAAGGTTCTCTGGCTTACGCCACCCAAGAAAGTTAATTTCCTGTGCCTCTGTTGGGCAGAGCCTCAGAAGTGATCCCCAGGCTGTATTTCCTATTTCCCAGCCACTCATCAAGATTTTTCTTGAAGAGTGCTAATGAGGAACTTTGCTTGACATAGATGGGTAGCTTGTGCCAGAGTATAGGAAGTCTCTGGGACAGGAATCTATCCCTCCAGCATGTCCTGTTTATTGTGGTGACAAGGTTTAGGTCCCTAAAGTGTGTAGCTCAGAGGGATTGGGATTTTTTTAGGTGTAGCATGTCCAACAGCTCTGGGTTTAACATAGCTTTATATGTTAGGCAGAGATCTCCTCGAAGTAGGGGATATGCTACAGAGTAAAGCTGGAGTTTTTTGAGACAGTCAGTGTAGAGCATCTGTTTGAGGCCAGTAGTCCTCTTTGTGAGGTACTTCTGTGGCCTTTCCAGCTGCTGAAGATGTCTTGTGAGGTACATTCCAAAAGGGGCGTTGTACTCTATAATTGGTATAATGAGTGCCGAGTAGAGGGGAACAATGACCTCTTTTTTGCTGGATGAGAACCCTTTTGTGATGAGGTGTACCACATAGAAGGATTTCTTGACTACTGTGGCGATGTGATTATCAAAGGAGAGACTACTGTTCACCTGGTTCCCAAGGTCTCTTATCACACATTCAACATTAAGTAGACTGCCATTTATGTGGTAGTTCATGGGTACAGAGTTTTTACCAAAGGGGATGACAATGCACTTTTTGGTATTTAGCTTGAGGCCATGCCTCTGACACCAGGCATCTGTCTCAGTGAGCCCTTCTGTAGGATTTCCACATCAGTTGGGGACTTGACTATGGCTCCTAGTTTAGTCACCTGTGAACTTTGTTAACCAGAGGCCTTCTGTGTTAGCCTGTACTTCAGAGAAGTAGATACCAAACAGGAGAGGTCCGAGAACTGAACCCTGTGTTACTCCACTTGTCACTGGTTTGAAGTCAGATTTGGAGTCTGCAACGTTTACAGTGTGGATTCTGTCAGTGAGCCAGTTGGCAACCAGTCTTGTGACATATGGATTTATACCTAGATTAGTGAGTTTAGCTATAATTCCAGAATGAGGGATGGTGTCAAAAGCCTTGGCAAGGTCAATATAGGCTGTGTGAACCACCTTACCCTCATCTACAGCTTTGGTGACTGCCTCAAAGAAGTTGATCAGGTTCAGAAGGCATGATCTGCCTTTCACAAACCTGAACTGGGTGGGGTCCAGAGTTTGGAGGTTACCAATGTCTTTGTTTATGAGTTCCATAATGATACATTCCATGGCCTTGCAGACCAGGCTCGTCAGGCTAATAGGGCGATAGTTCCCAGGATCAGTGGTGGCTCCCCCTTTGTGGAGTGAGATAACTGTTGCTGTGCACCATTCAGTGGGCACAAAGCCTGCCGTGAGACTATGATTGAACATGGTGCTTAGGTGGGGAGCCAGTTCGTTCTGAAGTTCATGTAAAACGCAGCCTGAGATGTTGTCCAGTCCCATGGATGCTGTGTTTTTGGTTTTAGAGAGTGCAGCTTTTACATGCATAGATGTGATTACAGGGACTCTGCATTCTTCCTGTATATATATGGGCCCTTTAGGAATGAGAGAGGGTAAAGTTAGCACTGAACCTATCTGCCAGGATGTTGGCAATATCAGTTGGTTCTGTAATTTTTGTCCCGTTGTGCTATAACTCAGAGCAGATCTGGGCGTTGCCATTGAGATTCTTGACAGACCTATAGAATGCTTTGTGGTTGCCCTTAGAATCAGTGTTGATTTTGTTTTCATAGCTAGCTTTGGAGGATCTTATAAGGGATCTCAGATTCTTACTGAGGCTGACCAGGGAGCTCCTCCACTCATGGGATTTTACTCTCTTTTGCAACAGTTTCTTCCTTCTGTTGTAGACTTTGTTTATGGCAGGGGACTACCAGATTGGCTTCCTTTTTTGGAGGATAGTGTCTTGGTTCTGTTTTGGATAGCACAATCCATGCACTCGTATAAGTGCTTATAGAGTGCATTTGTGTAGGATTCAGCAGTCGTAACTGTATTGTCCATCTGCATGGGTGTCATGAAGTTCACCACTTCTGTCTTAGGAAGCATGAAGTTGGCTTTGGAGAAATATTTTACAATGGTTTCCTTAATGGTGGGCGGGGGTGGGATGCGGATATCTAGGGTGATTATCTTATGGTCAGATCTGACCAACGAGGAGTTGGCTTCAGGTGTGGAACATCGGTCACTCATGTTGGTAATGACTATGTCTAGGATATTGTTGCCCCTGGTGGGGGTGTAGATAAGTTGATCCTGGGCATTGGAATTTATGAATTCCAGAAATCGTTGAGCAAAGGAGTTGATACATGAGTAGTTTTCCCAGTTAATGGTGAGGTAGTAGAAATCACCCATTATTAGGGTGTTTGGTTGAACCTTAATATTTTCCAGTATATCAAGAAAAGAGGAGTGGGAATTCTGGGGCATTGTGGGGGATCTGTAGCAAGCTACAATTTGGATTGCAGTTTTGCCCAGAGTTGGTTACAATTGGATAACCTCAGATGCATTATTTTGCGCAACTAGCTTGGAGGTGTGGATATCCTTAATGAATATGGACAAACCTCTGCCTTTGGTGTTCTGGTCCAGGTTAGATGGCTGAAAAGTGTGGTATGAGTTATAGCCTGGTAATACAGGGGTGCTCTCCAGAGCCTTGAACCATGTCTCAGTCACTGCACAGATATCGATGTTTTCCATTTTAAGGAGTGCCTCGAGTGAGTGCATTTTGAGATTTAGACTTCTTGCACTGAGTAGCATTACCCTCTGTTTTTGCTTGATGTTCCTGTTACAGTGGTGCATTTGCCATTTAAATCTTGCCTAAAAAACGCACTATAGGGGCAGCAAGAGCCTTAGCCAGTATTCAGAATCCCAGGGGTGACAGGAGCAGGCCATCTCTGGCAAAGCATTGTGGTCTGTCGACCATGTCGTCCCAGGCAGACATATACCTCCTTAATGAAACTGACATAATAGAGGCTATGCAAAAATGTTCAACACAATCATGCAGGGTCTTCAATAAAGGGCACATGATGAAATAACAGGGGGCTTTTTCACCCTATTCGACCTTACTCATATGTGCTACCTCTATCCCTGCAACTGCCCCTAACCCCAACTCACACATTAATTTACCAAAAAACACACACACACACACACACACACACACACACACACACACACACACACACACACACACACACACACACACACACACACACTTACTTCACATACAGCAACAAACACATGCAACACACAGCTAACCTCACCTTTACTCTACCCTAACCTGGAAATGCTCTCATGCACACTCACATCCTTTAAGAAACATGATCATAAACAAAACAGTAACTCTTTCCCATTCCCTTGGCCTAACTCTAACTCTAACATGCAAACACTCGCTCACAGACATTGCCACATCTAATGATGAAACTTTCCTAAAATTGAAAAGCTTTGCCAATAGAACAAATCCTAACGTAGTTTCACACAAGCACAGTACACACAGTATTTCTAACTTTGACACTCCAACATGTATGCTTTCGTTGAAAAAGCACAGCATTAATCTCTATCAATTAAAAGCTTGTTAGACAGTGTATAATGCTATAAACACACACACACTCACACACACACACACACACACACACACACACACACACACACACACACACACACACACACACACACACACACACACACACACACACACACACATATTCATATATGAATAAACAAACACTGCTGTGATAAAAACAAACTTTTATTCCCTTGTGCAGTTGGAAAAACAAGATAAACTGGTTTCACTTATACAACTTTCATCATATCCATGTAGTGCTGACTCATTTATTCTGCTTTTGTGAGTCCAGATCCAGTCTGCTCATTAGAGGGCTTTTTGTATTTACATAAATATATATATACATATCTATGTATGCACGCAACATATATATCTATATATATATATATATATATATATATATATATATAAATATATATATATATATATATATATATATATATACACACACACACACACACACACACACACACACACACACATCTATATATATATATATATATATATATATATATATATATATATATATATATATATATGGTTCCACTTAAAAATGTCGAAGAACCATGACATTGAACCTGAGAATATAGATATCAGAACTTCACATATTCACAATGTCATAGTTCCTAAACATCAACTCCTAAAACATCGAAAATGGAGACCATAACATCCACAACAAATGATATCATATAACTAACAGTAAAGTATAGAAATATAAGCTGTAATTCATAACTGCAAAGAGACATTCTTCTGCTGTTCACTGTGCTTTTAAACAAAAACTAATGCTTGCTATCAGCACTGACATATTATAGTAAAACTGTAACCCAGATCATCAATGTTTAAATAGTATTACATTAAAGCACTATACTCCACTGTTTAAAATGCTGCCTTAGAACACGTTAACATGGTAGTCATCTCAGGTACTTAATTGTATCTCCTTACATTTACTCTGCATTGTTAGTTTAAAATGAAACCGTTTATGCTAACAGTGTGCTTACCCTTACCAGACTTTGTGAAGTAGTATATGTTTCCCTGTTCTCCAGGGTACAGAATATGCTTTCCGCCATGTTGTATGTACTACAGCCTCTCTCATAAAGTGGTAATGCCAGTGCTCCAGGTTCCCTGTCTCCATATGAAGTGGAGACCAGATGCTGATGGCATATTAGCTTATTCTGCTGTCAAAGGAAAAAACTTCAAAGACCAATTCACGTAAGGTTCAAGTATGGCATCCCTTATTACTTGCAGCAAGGAGACAAAGCATGCAGATACAGGATTTGTCTAAATTACTAGTGAGCAGTATGCTACTTTTATACAGTTCTTTCCATGTTACTCAGAAATGTTGCTTCTATTGCTGACGTAGTTAGACACAGCTTTCTGTATTGTTCTACAGAAAATGTTACTTAGATTTCCTGCTGACATGTTCAGATTTAAAACTCACTATGTGTTACATAGAAAATGTTACATAGATTTCCTGCTGACATGACTGGATTATCGTTGATTTACAAAAACATTTGAGAAAAACAACCTGGCCTTGGGGCTTATTTTTAGCCCACTACAAACTTTCTATTCTTCAATTGTGCAATTCTAATATATGTGTTACATTTTACCTAGATTCAAGGCACATTTCTAGCTTAGGTACAAGTAATGCTGACTATGGTTTATACTTTCAAGCAGCCTTTGTTTTCAATATCAATAGCTTCTAGCAGCTGTGTACTTTCTCATGGCATAAGCAGAAAATCAATAACTCTTTGTTAAGTCTCATGACACTAGTAGAAATACTTCTTATTATTTTCATGACATTAGCAGAAATTAAATGCTTCTTGTTAATTTCCATGGCATAAGCAGATCATAGCTGCACATATTTTCATGACATAAGCAGGATAGGAATGTCTCTAGTAGCTGTGCAGATTCATGCAGTGTGAACAGAATAAATGTATTAACCCTTTTAAACCTCGAATGCACTAAGCATGCATATTACTAATACATATTTTTCTAACATTTCCCCCCCTTTTAATACTTTTATTCTACTTTCAAAATAAGCATAAACAGTTGTTTTCTTCCCCTAACCTCTTCCTACTTAGGATTTGCAGTTTAGTGAGTCATTCAGTTTAAACTTATGAAAGCATTTTCAATTTTTCAACAATTCTTCAAGTTCAACACCTTGGTATAAGGTTTCTGAAACTGACATGTCTATAAAGTCTTTAATCAGTCTTTTCATGCAGGGGATGCAGCAGCAAACACATACCATCAGCAGGATCATTCCTACACAGATGGCAATTAGGATGTTCATCAGGATACTGCCCCACCCCCCAAACAGTCTCTGGAAAAAGTCCGTCAATGGATTTGGTCCTGGCTTGGTCATAGCCGACACTTGCTGAATTACCTCACGGTGATTGTCTATCTCGTGTTTGTGGTCAGGAATATATAAACAGCACTCCTCCTGGATTAAAGCCAAGTACCTCCTCTTGCCGCTAGGGTGAAGTCAAGAGCCATGCGGTTTTGAAGTACTACAGTTCTCATGGCAGTCAGTTCATCAGTCACCAATTCTAGAGCAGAAAAGGTTGCATTGCTCATTATTTCAAGAAGTTTAGACAGTTTTCTCAGTTCCCAGATTGATTTTGTTGCTCCATATGCTGGCAATACATCTGCCCATGAGATGATGGGATCACCCAAGTCCATATGCGACAGTCCATTTTTCCCTAGGCTCACAGCATGATGGTTTTTCCAGCCCGCATTGATTTGCCCCACTGGGTTGACAGGTTTCTTGATTTTCCCCTGAGGTAAAACTGATGTGTGTCATATGGCCAGAACCAGGTACCCCAAATAACAACTGCTGGACCAGTTCTCAGGTAACCACTTGTATGCTTTCCTACCACATACAAAATAACAGTCTTCTACTTTGGTAGTAACTTTACTATGTCCTGGTTCTGGATGAAACTTTTTTTGTCAACTATAATCAGTTGTTTATAAAGGTCAGCATTATGTTTTACTTCATCAGTTGTCCTATGCATCAGTTCAAAACATGAATCATAGCTTGTGTTGCAATAGGAACCTGTGTTATCAGTTTTATTGTAGCATCTATAGGGAACAGTCACATTGCAATTGCTCCAACCCACCTGAACTGTATCATTTTTGTAAAAACACACAGTCCCCTTCTGTCAAACAGACAAGTGCAATGATACTTTATCTTGTGATGTAACATCTGATGTATCATAGACTAAATTTTCCCAGGTCTTGTTGGCTCCTAGGGGGACTGAAGTTAGCAATAACCCCCCCTTATGCTGTTGGCAAAGCTGTGCAAATCCAGCAATTCGAAACATTGAAGGTCCCAGCATACACATATTTGATTGCCTGGTAAATGTTGAAGTTTGGGTGCCACTCTATGTGCAACTCTCCACGTTTATTCAGTTCAGTTTGTGTGGCTGGAAAAAGGAATGGCCACAACAAAAAGATTATTGTCACTAGTACAGTTAACAGAATGATTATGCAATACATCTGAGGAAACTGTTGTTCTGCATTCTTGTTTTCTCCGACTCTTCCGAATAGGTACATCTGGATCTTACTGGATCCTGTCATCTTTATTTCAGACATGCATTCTTACTCTCTGCCCTAATAGGACCACCAGCACTGATGGTTTCTTCACTGGGGTTGAGACGGATCAGTCCTATTGATCTGACCCCCCCCCCCCCTTTGTAGCCAGACTTTGTGCTGAGGGCCCCGATGGAGAGGTAAGATTTTTGTCCAGTTCAAACTTCTTAACTAGTTTGCAGTGTGTCAGCTGGATCCACGAGGCTCACTCTGCGATTTTGACTGCAGTGGGTGTTGAAAGTAGCACCTGGTATGGACCTTCACACCTTGGTGACGACCAGTTTTTCTTTCTTATATTCTTCACCCACACCCAGTGCCCTGGGATCACTGCCACTTCCGATGTTTCGGTTTGTTCTTTATCTGAAACAGAATTTGACTGCAACAAATGTTTAGAATTCAACAAATTTCTCATATATTCAGCTAGTGTAAGATAAGCCTCCTGGTCTGAGGACATGAGAAGTTTCCACTGGGGTGTATAATGAGCCCTTCCAAATAGTTTTTCAAAAGGAGTCAATCCTCTTGCAGTCAGAACAGTTCTCATGCTCAATAGTGCCAGGAGCAAACAATATATCCAGTTCTTCCCTGTCTCAGCTATTAACTTTCTTAATTTATTCTTTAATATACCATTATGCCTCTCAACTAGCCCTGCAGATTGCGAATGGTATGCACAATGATTTTTAAAGAAATACCAAAATGTTTACTTAACTGCTGTATGGTTTGGTTTACAAAGTATGTACCGTTGTCACTGTAGATCCTTTCCAGAATGCCAAATCTAGGGATGATTTCTTTGCCAAGTACTTTTGCCACCATAGCTGCATCTGGATTTTTGGTTGGAAAGGTTTCCACCCATCTGAAAAACATATCTACAATGACAAGACAATACTTCTTATTTTCACATTTGTTCAATTCTATGAAATCCATACAAATAGTGTGAAACGGATATGGTGGTGCAGGGAAACTCCCTTGCTTGGCTTTAATGCCCCTTGTGCATGATGTTTGTTACAAATTTGGCACATCAAACAAAATTTTTTAGAGTAGTTTGTAAATCCGTACGTTGTGAACACCTGGTTCACCAGCTGTACCATCCCCCCTGTTGAGACATGGCACAGCCCATGGCTCAACAAAGCTGCATATCTAAACAAATTAGATGGTGGTATTAATTTCCCATCTTTAGAGATGTACAGCCCCTTTTCGAGAATTGCTCCTCGTTTTACCCATCTTTGTTTTTCAGCTTGCGTAGTGAGTGTCTGCATTGTTTATAACATTTCTAAGTCTAAAATCTCAGAGGGTTGTAGTTCCTCATTTAAAAGAAATACTTCTGAAGCTGCTTGTTTTGCAGCTGTATCAGCTCTTGCATTACCTTTTGAAATCCTGTCTTGTTGCTTGGTGTGAGCTGTGCATTTACAAATAGCTACTTTCTGAGGTAACTGGATAGATTCTAAAAGATCTAAAATAAACTGTGCATGATTGATAGGTTTGCCAGTAGATGTTATCATTCCTCGGTTTTTCCACTGTTGCGCAAAAACATGTACAGTAGAAAAAGCGTACTGGCTGTCAGTAAAAATGTTTACACATTTACCCTTTGCTAAGATACATGCCCATATCAAGGCAATCAATTCTGCTGCCTGTGCAGATAAGTTGTGTGGTAAAGGTTTTGCTTCTATAATCTCAGTGTCAGAAACTACTGTATATCCTACTAGGTTCTGTCCTGCAGGACCCCTTTTGCACGAACCATCCACGTAGTATGTCACCTCGGCATCATCCAAGGGGACATCCGTGAGATCTTTTCTAGGTAGTGTCTTTTGCTCAATTATCTGCAGACAGCGGTGTGGTGTGCCATCTGCAGGGGTTGGGAGCAAGGTAGAAGGATTCAAAGTCGTGCATCATTCAATTGTCATGTGAGGTTGGCTGAACAATATGGTCATACAGGAAAGATGCCTAGCAGGGGAAAGATATGCTACCTTCTCTTGCAGTAAAATAATCGCGACTGCATGAGACACTCTCAAAGTGAGAGGGTGGAATAAAACTACTGAGGCCGAAGCCTGCACTGCCATTGCAGCTGCAACTACTGCTTGTAAACAGTGAGGTAAGGACCGTGCCACTGGGTCTAGTTGTGATGAATAGTAAGCAATGGGGCATTGCTTGTCCCCATGCTGTTGTGTTAACACTGATGTCATATAACCATGCTTACACTCTACAGTTTGGAAAAAACATTTATGGTAGTTTGGTAATTCTAGAATTAATGAGGATGCTATTAACTGTTTCAGTTTGCAGAAAGCAGATTCTGCCTCTGGTGTCTATTGTAACAAATCCTGTGCTGCCATAGGCTTTTTATATATCAGATCAGTCAGAGGAGCAGATTCCAAGGCATAGTTTGGAATCCAGCTCCGGCAAAAATTAGTTGTACCCAGGAAGGACATCATTTCCTTCTTGGTAGTGGGTTTTGGTGCTTGCAAAATTGCTACTTTTCTGTCTTCATCTAGTGTTCTACCTTCCTTGGATATTACATATCCTAGGTATTTGACTTGTTTTTTCCAAAGCTGCAGTTTATTTTTGTTTACCTTATGTCCTTCAGTGGCTAAAAATCGTAATAGCGCTATGGTATCTTCTCTACAATCTTGCTGGGTGGGGGCCACCAGCAAGATGTCATCAACGTAAAGTAACATCTGACTGCCCCTTGGTGGGGTAAATCCCGCCAAGTTGCTTGCCATTTCTTGTGAGAATATTGTTGGACTTTCACAATACCCCTGTGGTAGTCGCTTATATGTATACCTTTTCCCCTGAAATGTGATTGCAAACCAATAGTGGCTGTCAGGGTGTATCGGTATCAAAAAGAATGCATTGCTTATGTCTACCACAGAAAAATACTTCTGTTGAGGTTTTAAATCATTCAACAGGGTGTGTGGGTCTGGCACCGTAGGTGCCCTTGGTATTACTGCATCATTTACAGCTTGTAAATCTTGGACCATACGCTATTCTCCATTTGCTTTTTTACTGGAAATAAGGGTGTGTTACATGGTGAATCGGAAGATTCTACTAGTATCCCTCCTTTAAGTAAGGCTGCTATAATAGGCTTTATCCCTGCCTCTGCATCTTTTCTTAAGGGATACTGTCTTTTCTGTGGTTTAAATGCTGACTTTGGTGTGATAGTTACTGGTCCCACTGTACGAATAAGTCCTACATCTGATTTTCCTGTTGACCAGAGAGTTTCTGGTATATTTTGTAAGGCATTCTCTTCCTCCTTTAATAGGAGTGCTAATCAGCTGTCCTTGCTAGACTGCAAGTGTACAGCTGGGTTTGTCTGAGTTATCCAATTCAGCTTCTGTATTTGTATTCCCTGTCCTGACAGTTCTAATTCTGTCTGTTTCTCCCATCTCATGACTTTTTCTCCTAGGTCTGCCCATTCTATACTTTTGTTCTTGGTTAAGCTAACATGTGGTAATCGATTAGATTTATAAAGTGTAAAGAACTCCTGGGGCAATGAACAGCTGGCTACACTGTTCCCTTCTGTGTCCCAGTACAGGTTACATAATATCAATCTGTTTGCATGATTTTTAAACAATTCTTGCTCATATTCCTTTTCAGGTCCTGGTGTGTTACAATAATACAGGGTACAGTGCAACAGGTGTTGCTTATCAATGTCAAGGGTGGGGAACTTGCTGATGGCTACATTCATTAATTCTTCGGTCACAGTCTCTAGACCAGTCATAACCAAGTCCTGGCTGTACCAATAAAACATTTCACCCTCCGATTGCAAAGGTATCAATTTGTCACTGTGCTTCCATACCCTGCATGGTTGGGACTACTGCTATACTAAATAGCTGCATGAGGTCTCTGCCCAAGAGGTTTACTGGGCATTTTGCAGAAACAACAATTTTGCTTTTCTGAGTCAATCCTGAAACAGGATCAGTTATTGCAATGTTACGGGAGAGGGGCTCCCGATACAGCTGTCCATTAGCTGCTTTTACCAGTATGTAATCAGGTGACTCTGTGTTTTCTGCAGTTTGGAGGGATGTATCAGGGTTCATGATGCCCCTGAGTCACACAAGAATTTGACTTCCCTCCCTTCTACCAAGAGTGTAACTTCTGGTTTCGTGTCTGCCAAACAGAGCTTCAAGCTCAATAAAGCTAGGTCTGATATTTCATTTTCTTCACTGTCACTAACTTCTTGCATTTCCTCTATTTCTTCTGTCACATCTTCTACTCCCTCTATCACATCCTCATTTGTCCATTCCCTGCTATCCCCTTGTAGTGATTCCTGACCATATAGTCAGTCCTCACTCTCCTTGTCTTCCGTATTGCCTTCTTATTTTTCCTGCAATCCTTTGCCAAGTGTCCCTTTTTACCGCATTTGAAACATTCACCCCTTTTCTTTCACCCTTCAAAGTCCTCTGATCGCTGATCAGATTGTTTGTTTCCCTGTGAATTTTTCTTGCCCTTTTTCCCGGACTGTACTACATAAACTTCTGCTCCATCTTCTACAGAAAATACGTGAGCTTTCTTTTTCTTTTTGCTATTAAAATGCCTTTCGGCATGCCTACCATATTCAAGTAATGACTGTAACCTGCTTGTACGATGGTCTACCATGTGTTTTGTAATAAAACTGCTTATGGGTGCAATACTACCTTTTAAAAATGCATTCTTTAACTACTGTTCATATGGAGAATCTAGTGTTTGATCTTCAGGAACCTGCATTCCACAGTGGTTATTAAAACATTCTAATAATCTGGCATAATATCGGTCAATAGTTTCACCTTCTTGTTGGATGCATTGATTAATGCAAGTCCAGTCTGCCCTAGGCTTCCATTTTTCAGAGATGCAGTCCTTTTATTCTGTTGTCTAGTTCTGCGTTGTTATGTGGGAGGGGTCTGTGTGCAGCGTCACGGGGATTCCAGTTGCTACTAATCATGTGCCAATCTGGCCCCACAATTTGTCTAACTACTTTTTCTACCTCTTCTCCGTTTAAGTTATAACTCAGCCTCATTCCTTGCAAATCTTCTGAGAATTTTCTAAAATTAACTTTTGGATGGGGAATTCCCTCAGTGGCTTTCCGGATATCTTCCGGAGTCCAGGGTCTATACACTAAAATAGTTGGGTCCTGATTATCTTGTCATGCCTGAGGATTAGGTACTTCTATAAGTGGGCATATTTCTTCTTCACTCATAGATCGTGAATTTTTAACCATTTGATATAACTCAATGCCTTCATTTGAGTTACCTGCCCTTGTTCAAGACCTGGTCCCAATGGGATCTCTAATATACAGTTTTATTTTTACAATGTCTCTATTTTTAGTGACAACAGGATATCGTGGGGGTGGACTAACCTGTTCACTTGCTTCATATTCTGGTAAGGGAGGCAGAGGTGCTGATGCTATTGCTAAGTTATTGTCCTCCTTATCTAAAAACATTGTTTTTGAATTGTTGTTCTTTTGTTCCCTACGGTTTACTTCCTCAATCCACCCGTGTGCCTGAGGAATTCCAAATTTGCGTTGCTTTTTTACCCGAACTTTGGAATCGGTTTTGAGCTGTTTGACAAGTTTGATAAGTGAGGATTTTTCTAATTTTCCGTCAAATTCATATTTATTAACCCATTTTGAATAATATTTAATATTGTCGGCACGCTGCGACTGCATGTATTTTGCGTCTTCTGTTAACGGCGGATTTTGGGGTATTTTTGTGCAATTATTACCCATTTTGTTCTACCCTTTTGATCGTTATGTAACTTCTCTTATTTTTAACGTGGTACCACGGATTTTGTTATAGTCTCTTCAGAATGACTGCCTACTTATTCTATTTCTCCTGATCTATGACAAGACAGTAATCTTTTCTGTCCCTGACTTGTAAAATACAGTCTTGACAAAAACAATACAAATCTAGTCCCTGATCTAAAGCAGAAAACAGAAAAAAGTAGATTCACCTTACCTGAACCCACATGGTTGATCATCAATTCAGAGACCCGTCCTTCAGTCGCAGATCAGAAAGTGGCTGGCCTCTTCTGTACGACAATTCAGTCGGAGGGCTTTTCAAATAAGAAGAACCGATTTTGTTTCTTGCCCGTACGGTTTCAACCACCTGGCCCGTCTGATCCAAGGCGAAGAGAGGGTTCCAGTCCGAAGGACCAATCTGTCAAAGGAAAAAACTTCAAAGACCAATTCACGTAAGGTTCAAGTATTGCACCCTTTATTACTTGCAGCAAGGAGACAAAGCATGCAGATACAGGATTTGTCTAAATTACTAGTGAGCAGTATGCTACTTTTATACAGTTCTTTCCATGTTACTCAGAAATGTTGCTTCTATTGCTGACGTATTTAGACACAGATTTCTGTATTGTTCTACAGAAAATGTTACTTAGATTTCCTGCTGACATGTTCAGATTTAAAACTCACTATGTGTTACATAGAAAATGTTACTTAGATTTCCTGCTGACATGACTGGATTATAGTTGATTTACAAAAACATTTGAGAAAAACAACCTGGCCTTGGGGCTTATTTTTAGCCCACTACAATCTTTCTATTCTTCAGTTGTGCAGTTCTAATATATGTGTTACATTTTACCTAGATTCAAGGTACATTTCTAGCTTAGGTACAAGTAATGCTGACTGCGGTTTATACTTTCAAGCAGCCTTTGTTTTCATTATCAATAGCTTCTAGCAGCTGTGTACTTTCTCATGGCATAAGCAGAAAATCAATAACTCTTTGTTAAGTCTCATGACACTAGTAGAAACACTTCTTATTATTTTCATGACATTAGCAGAAATTAAATTCTTCTTGTTAATTTCCATGGCATAAGCAGATCATAGCTGTGCATATTTTCATGACATAAGCAGGATTGGAATGTCTCTAGTAGCTGTGCAGATTCATGCAGTGTGAACAGAATAAATGTATTAACCCTTTTAAACCTCGAATGCACTAAGCATGCATATTACTAATACATATTTTTCTAGCCAGTATTCAGAATCCCAGGGGTGACAGGTGCAGGCCATCTCTGGCAAAGCATTGTGGTCTGTCGACCATGTCGTCCCAGGCAGACATATACCTCCTTAATGAAACTGACATAATAGAGGCTATGCAAAAATGTTCAACACAATGATGCAGGGTCTTCAATAAAGGGCACATGATGAAATAACAGGGGGCTTTGCCACCCTATTCGACCTTACTCATGTGTGCTACCTCTAACACTGCAAATGCCCCTAACCCCAACCCACACATTAATTTACCAAAAAACACACACACACACACACACACACACACACACTTACTTCACATACAGCAACAAACACATGCAACACACAGCTAACCTCACCTTTACTCTACCCTAACCCGGAAATGCCCTCATACACACTCACATCCTTTAAGAAACATGATCATAAACAAAACAGTAACTCTTTCCCATTCCCTTGGCCTAACTCTAACTCTAACATGCAAACACTCGCTCACAGACATTGCCACATCTAATGCTGAAACTTTCCTAAAATTGAAAAGCTTTGCCAATAGAATAAATCCCAACGTAGTTTCACAGAGGCACAGTACACACAATATTTCTAACTTTGACACTGCAACATGTGTGCTTTCGTTGAAAAAGCACAGAATTAATCTCTGTCAATTAAAAGCTTGTTAGACAGTGTATAATGCTATAAGCACACACACACTCACACAAACACACACACACACACACACACACACACACACACACACACACACACACATATATTCATATATAAATAAACA
Organism: Protopterus annectens; assembly: GCF_019279795.1. NCBI lineage: Eukaryota > Metazoa > Chordata > Ceratodontiformes > Protopteridae > Protopterus > Protopterus annectens. The sequence goes on from NC_056737.1 coordinate 893,117,871, forward strand.
AACACTGCTGTGATAAAAACAAACTTTTATTCCCTTGTGCAGTTGGAAAAACAAGATAAACTGGTTTCACTTATACAACTTTCATCATATCCATGTAGTGCTGACTCATTTATTCTGCTTTTGTGAGTCCAGATCCAGTGTACTCATTAGAGGGCTTTTTGTATTTACATAAATATATATATATACATATCTATGTATGCACGCAACATATATATCTACATATATAGGTTCATAGGTTCATAGGTTCATACTAGGCTATCTGCCCTAGGGCATTTATAAGCCTAGCCAGAATGTGTTTGGCTTTCGCCACCCATTTTAAATTTATTTTGCTATGCCCTTTTTCGAGGTTAGTATACTGTGCCTCTGTCTAACAGTGACGCAGAAGTGATACCCGGGGTAAACCTACGATCTCCCATCCACTCATCAAGATTCCTCTTGAAGAGAGTCAATGAGGGACTCTGTCTAACCTGGACTGGGATTTTATTCCAGAGTGAAGGGAGCCTCTGGGTTATGAATCTGTCCCTCCAGCATGTCCTATTTATTTCAGTGCTGAGGTTCAAGTCTCTCGAGCACGTAGCTCGATGGGATTTGGATTTTCTGAGGTGCAGCATGTCCATTAATTCCGGGTTGGACATGGCTTTATACGTCAAGCACAGATCGCCTCTGAACAGGCGGTATGCCACTGAGTAGAGCTGGAGTTTCTTTAACCGGGCAGCATATGGCATCTGTTTGAGCCCTTTGATCCTCTTGGTGATGTACTTTTGGGGTCTATCCAGTTGCTGCAGGTGTCTGGTAAGGTACATCCCAAAAGGGGCATTGTACTCAATTATGGGCCTGATGAGGGATGAGTAAAGAGGCACGATGACCTCCCCTGTTCTAGATGTGAATCCCTTCATGATTAGGTGGGCTATATAAAATGTTTTTCTAACCACTTTGGCCACGTGGTTGTCAAATGAGAGATTGCTATCAACTTGGGTCCCCAGGTCCCTAATTACTTCTTCTGTACTTAATGGATTACCACCTATGTGGTAATTTGTGGGCACTTTGTTTTTGCCAAAGGGGATGACTATACACTTTTTGGCATTTAGCTTGAGGCCATGGCTCTGGCACCAGTTGTCTGTTTCTATGAGGCCCTTTTGGAGGATGCTTGTGTCGGCTGGAGAGTCGATTATGGCGTATATATATATACACACACACACACACACACACACACACACACACACACACACACACACACATATATATATATATATTTATATGGTTCCACTTAAAAACGTCGAAGAACCATGACATCGAACCTGAGAATATTGATATCAGAACATCACATATTCACACTGTCATAGTTCCTAAACATCAACTCCTAAAACATTGGAAATGGAGACCATAACATCCACAACAAATGATATCATATAACTAACAGTAAAGTATAGAAATATAAGCTGTAATTTGTAACTGCAAAGAGACATTCTTCTGCTGTTCGCTGTGCTTTTAAACAAAAACTAATGCTTGCTATCAGCACTGACATATTATAGTAAAACTGTAACCCAGATCATCAATGTTTAAATAGTATTACATTAAAGCACTATAATCCACTGTTTAAAATGCTGCCTTAGAACATGTTAACATGGTAGTCATCTCAGGTACTTAATTGTATCTCCTTACATTTACCCTGCATTGTTAGTTTAAAATAAAACCGTTTATGTTAACAGTGTGCATACCCTTACCAGACTTTGTGAAGTAGTATATGTTTCCCTGTTCTCCAGGGTACATAATATGCTTTCCGCCATGTTGTATGTACTACAGCCTCTCTCATAAAGTGGTAATGCCAGTGCTCCAGGTTCCCTGTCTCCATATGAAGTGGAGACCAGATACTGATGGCATATTAGCTTATTCTGCTCTCCATTTTCGATGTTTTAGGAGTCGATGTTTCAGCAATACGATATTCTGAATATGCAATGTTCTGATCTCGATATCCTCAGGTTCGATGTTATGGTTCTTCAACATTTTCAATATATATATATGTATATATATATATATATATATATATATATATATATATATATATATATAGGTGGACTGTATGTCTGTGTGTCTGTGTGTGGTTACTCTTCATTATATCAGCAGGAAGGGGGATTTTCCCTTTCCCCACTGAAATGTAATCTCAGTGTTGGTGTGTGTGTGTGTGTGTGTTTATATATATATATATATATATATATATATATATATATATATATATATATATATATATAAAGTAGCAGGGTAGTATGAGGGGGCAGGGGCACTCTGCATAAAACAAGAGATTGATTTTTTAGTGTGCTCTTCAGTGCTGTGGATTTTGGTCTTTCTAGTTCAATGTGTTGACAGTTGGGGATTTGTGTTTTTGCTGTAAACATGTTTGTGTGTTGATATGTATATCTATGTATATTTTTTCAAATTTTCTAGCTCTTTGCTGTTGCTGCACCACAGTATCTGTCAACCACCAAGCCCTCCCTTAAAGGCCGGACTGATTTGTTAATCTTTGTTAGCTACTCTGCTGTACTGCTTACCTACTAAAGACCTTTGATTCTGCTGGAAATTCCTTCTCTTCTTACTCCCACTACATGTCAAAACTACACAACAACATTCTTACCCATATTAAATGAGTAAAAAGGGTAAACAGCTTCAAAACCTTGTTCAAACAGTATCTAAACCAGTCCTTGCTCTGCTGATATAGTACTGGGGTTAGTCTTCCTCCAGTCTTTTCTACTGTATGAAATCAAACCTCGTCTCCATCCTACATTCTCTTTCTGCTATATAACCATTATATGCATTCCTATACTTCCTAGCACCCATCTCCTAGCTATAACTACCCCCTAACTAAAATGCTACCCACTTTTTTCCTTTGCTCTGTTTGCATATCCTCCATCTATCCCTACGTCATCTACCATGCATCCTTAATATTAACTGAATTCCTATAATATTTCAACTGAACAGTTCTGATTATAAATATATTGCATAAAGTTATACAACTGCATAACTGATGGCACTGAATTATATTTCTATAAAATCTTTTCACTGAACCTATTTTAAACTCCACTGTAAAAAAATCACTAATTATGAATTCATGTAATTTTGTGGTGCTTTTCTATCCAGGCCTCCTCTGAAACTTGACATTGTCAAGTTAGACTTTCCCAGTCAACTAAAACAAACAAACACTAATAAACAAACATAAATGAATATTTCCTAGTGGCATCAAGAGATGTTTGGGGATGCCATCATACAGGTAGGCCTAGAGTTTGTTTATGCCCTTACTGGCATCCCATATTTAACATAGTCCTAACCCTCCCTTGTATGGAGGGCAAGTGACCCACTTCTCTGATGGAGCCACTATGCCTCACCATGGTCCTGTATACTTACAATAAGGACCTTCAAATTTACAGCTCAGTAGCTAAATACCTCAACCTGGGCCATACTTTAACTTGGTGCCTGTCCTCTCAGGGATTTTTGCATTGCAGTGCCCCAGTCTGTCCCCATACAGAAAGGTGAGGCCATCATCCCCATGCCAAGTCCAGCAGATGCCAAAGCAGCTAACTAAACTGAGGTCATCTGGGTCACAGTCAAGGATTCTTCCCTCTACAGCAGTACAGTTGGATGCCTTTTTGTCTCTTTATCTGTCTTTATCAGTCTGCATCTCAGTAGCTGTTTCACTGTAGTTCTAGTTTTCTGTCTGTATCTCTGTCTTGCTACCTCTTTAGCTATGGGTGTCACAGTGTGACATTTGTACCATACCTCTCAACCTGTTAGTGCAAGAAATCTGGACAAAGCCTGAAAAAATGGAGGGACAAAGGTCCAAAAATAGGGACATATTTTAAATGTTGCTCTTATAAACTTAGAACATTGCTAGAGTAGCAATGTTTGTTTTAACATATATTTTCTGAAGGAGTTGAAGTCTGAAACTCAAACATATGCCATTATTTAGTGACTTCAATCTTCAGATCATCCCAGTGATTTGTCAGAAAACCACAAAGTTTATGAGGAACAGATAAAAATATGAGCCAAAAATCTGAACATTCTGCAAAACCCTGTACAATTAAGAGGTATAATTTGTAGACTAAATGAGCACAAGTTACAAGTGTCTGTTTTTGTAAGACAAAGAATTAGTAAAACAGATAATGGCGCAATTCTCAGTAAAAGCAACTCAGTTATATAAATTTGCATCATTACAAAATGCAAGCATTTTTGCAGCAGGGTAAACATAATGATTAAGAGAATTTAATTCTTGACTTTACACTTCCCGGAACAGAAGATTCTATATGGAGCTCCATAATATTTTTTCTAATTGAGTTTCGTATCTCCCAAACTGTGTCAAAGTAGCTTAGACAAACATAAGCATAAAGGTATAACTTCAGCTGTCCTGCCATGACTGTAAGGACAGTGTTGCACAGGGCTTAGATGATGTCAATCATAGCAAGACAATGCAAACCCACAGAAGGTTAAGATTTTGAATTATTCCAAAGATAATGCAGCAAATATAAGAATTAGCAATGCTGCTCATCTTATTTCTACTGTTAGTATAGTTCATCATTTTAAACATTATTAATTCTAGTCTGCAATGCACAATGGCTTTACCGCTTAGTAATGTATGGTATTAATTACTGAATGGGTTAATGTTTACTTTGTTATTTTATGCTTGCTGTCCATCATCTAAGTAATCAAAAGTATATTATGAAAACATGAAATACAAGCAAATCGCATTTAATCGATTTTTATAAATGTGGTAAATTCCTGGAAAATAATATTATGATCCATTTTAGAGCTATTAGTGAAAATGCATGACACTTGTCCATTTTCAGTTTTGGCAAATGTTATTGTCATCAATGAAAGGAGGGAGATTAATATGAAATCATTCTGCACCTATGAACAAAAACAACAATTGCATGCAAGTTGTATGTGGCTCGGATGTACCTTTAGTGTGATACAACAGTGACATCTACAGAGATGTATGATGTAGCAGCTTGCCCAAGTACAAACTCACAAACTGAACATTTGCATTGGTTATTACAGTGCTGACAATGATTTATGTGCAGCTGAAATTCCCTAATGTATTTCAGTAGCAATCTACAATAGTTAAATCTTATTTTCTTGTGTTTCATGCAGTCTCTGTATTTACAAGCATTTTCTGATTTTTTTTTTTTATTTTAACATGGTACATATCTTCTGAACAAAGCAAAGGGTGCTGCATCAGAATAATTTCCTTTGAAAATATGAAATATATATATATATATATATATATATATATATATATATATATATATAAAATAGAACATGTACAGAAAAATATTGATTCACAGAAGAAGTCAGCTTTGACAATCCAGAGAAGGCACCTTTATCATACATAAGCTTCAGAATGCTTTAGAATTTACTATTTTTACATTTTATAAATACGAAACACTGAGCCTTGACAACAGAAAATAACAAAATATGCTTGCCTGCTTTGTCCAGTTTATCTCACAAATGTGTTTTATTTTATGTTAACATTTTACCCAGGCTAATTCTTATTTCTAAATGTGACAGCAAAGATATTTTAAAACTAAGTGTTGTATCAAGATTGCTTATGCCGTTTCTAAGCTTTATTAGCACTCTCATACGATAATACTTTGTTAGTTATTCAAGTTCTACATTCTAGCAATTTGTACATTCTATCCAAGAATGGACTTTACATTTTGGTATTATTCTGAGGTTTATTCTTTCTCAAAACACAGTTCAAGTCACACGCTGTATATTTTTTGAAATTTAGTTCAGAAACTATTCTTTATTATGCAGTAATCATTTTCCTTAAATATAATTCCTAACCCACATCCCTCTGATAAAATAGCCCTTCTAATTCGAAGGAATCTCAAACTCATGGCCCTTGAAAGGGTAGGAAAGCTATTACACTGCATTCCCAGCTTCATCGACTACCCTTCTTTTGTTTTGGAGACACTGAGTGACTAGTTCTCACATAGTACTTGTGATCATTTGAGTCTGAGACCCCTCTATACAGTATACGTATGCATTTTGTACACATTTACACCTAAGCATTCTAAATATATAGCTATCCTGTTTCTACTGCATCAGCATGTGGAGGATATTAGCAGACTACTATAGTTTCACATTTTTATAGGAAACTAAGGTATACCTCAATGCTAATTGATCATCCTTGGCCAAAGGTTCTATCCTGCCCACATCCAGTAGCTCCCACCCCATATACTTCCTCGTCTTCTTCTTATTCTTCTAATTCAGTGACCTGTGCATTATATAAGGCTCTCTGATATGCATACCTGTCTCCCCATCTCCAGGACTCACTACCCTGGCTGCATGTCTTGAGAAAAAAATGCCATGCATGATCGTGGAGAAATTTTCCATTTCACTACTCTACAGCTATGTTTTATAATGTTTTGAAAAAAATAATGGCAACTGATATTGATATTTTAATTTATTTAAAAATATATCAACATACACAGGACTCTTTTGAGGCCCTATAAGAACAGGATTTGATTCTGACCTTGAGTTATTGGCTAGGGTTAAAATGGCCCTTCAAGGCAGCTAGCCTAGTATTCAGCTATGAACCCATGAACTTATAATCTAACAGAATGGAATCTTTATTCTGCCCAGTCAGTAAAAACTTTATTACCATTGGATGCACTAGAAATCTGTAGTGTACTCTAAGACACAAAGTGAAGGCTAGTTGTCTGTATTGAAACTATCATACTGCAATGAATTAAAAAGCTGCTACATTCATTTAAGGTTAATTTCATATTATAGTATTTGATAATTTGTGAAAGGTGACTATAAGAACCTGATAGCAAAATATCTATTCATAAAAGGGCAACAATTTTGTAGCATTCTGTCTTATAATTGCTGGATTATTTGAGACGTGGAGTACTTTTACGGGGTTGTGTATATTGTGGAATCATATATATCCTGTAAGGATGCTCTACATGTTTATCTTCTGTTTATCTGTTTTTGTGGCTTGTCCAATAGTAGTTATATAATAATGCCCAGTATCAATTGCTATAGTGCAGACACTGATAATATCATGATAAACCTTTTATCTGCCACATGATGCATCGTTTCTGAGCAAGCAACTCATTGACTAGCTCCCAACAAGTTTCTGGACTTAATGATTGACTCATTTTTGACTAAGTACCTTCAGTCACAATTTTTTCTTCCCAGTTTGATTATATCTTCAAATCTCTGGTCCCCATACATGTTGTTCATAGGTTCATAGGTAAGTACTAGGCTATCTGCACAAGGGCATTTATAAGCCTAGCCAAAATGTGTTGGCATTCGTCACCCCCTTAGATTAGTTCCCTGTGCCTCTGTCCAGCAAAGCCATTAGTTCACTGCGCCACTGTCCAGCAGAACCACTGCAGTGATCCCCGGGTAAATTTTCTGTTTTTCATCCACCCTTCAAAGTTTCTCTTGAAGAGTGTTAGTGAGGGGCTCTGCCTGATGTATATTGGAATCCTGTTCCAAAGCATGGGGAGTCTCTGGGACAGGAATATATCCCTCCAGCATGTCCTATTTATCGTTAGGGTGAGGTTTATATCTCTAGACCGTGTGGCCCTCTGGGATTTGTTTTTTTTTTTTTTTTTTAGGTGAAGCATGTCCATCAATTCTGGGTTGGACATGGCCTTGTATGTCAGGCTGAGATCACCTCTGAGTAAGCAGTATGCAACTGGGTACAGCTGGAGTTTCTTGAGTTAGGCTGCATAGGGCATCTGTTTGAGGCCAGTAATCCTCTTGGTGAGGTACTTTTGTGGTCTTTCCAGCTGTTAAAGGTGTCTTTTAAGGTACATCCCTAATGGGGCATTGTATTCTATGATGGGTCTAATGAGTGATGAGTAGAGAGGCACAATAACCTCTTTTGTTCAGGATGTGAACCCTTTTGTTATTAGGTGGGCCACATAGAAGGATTTTCTAACCACCTTAGCATTATGATTATCAAAGGAGAGATTACTATCTACCTGGGTTCCCAGATCCCTTATTACATTTTCTGTATTTAGGGGACTACCACCTATGTGGTAGTTTGTGGGTACTTTGTTTTACCCAAAGGGGATGACTATGCACTTTTTGGCATTTAGCTTGAGGTCATGATTTTGACACCAGGTATCCGTCTCAGTGAGACCCTTCTGGAGGGTGTCTGTATCAGCTGGAGAATCAATTATGGCCCCTAGTTTGCAATCATCTGAGAACTTGGTCAGCCCTAGTCCTCCTATGCTTGCCTGTACCTCTGAGAAGTATATACCAAACAGGAGGGGTCCAAGGACTGAGCCCTGGGGGATGCCACTTGTAACCGGTTTAGAGTCGGATCTAGAGCCTGCAACTCTGACCATGTGGGTTCTATCCATGAGCCAGTTGGCAACCCATCTCATGACATAGGGGTTTATGTTCAAGCTGGTGAGCTTGTCTGTAATACTAGAATGGGGAATGGTGTCAAAAGCCTTTGCAAGGTCTAGGTAGGCTGTGTGGACCTCCTTTCCCTCATCTAATACCTTGGTAATTGTCTCAAAGAAGTCCACCAGGTTTAGGAGGAATGATCTGCCCTTAACAAAGCCAAACTGGGTAGGGTCCAAGGTTTGGAGGTTCCCAATGTCTCTGTTAATGGGTTCCATGATGATGCGCTCCATGATGATGCGCTCCATAGCCTAGCAGACCAGGCTAGTCAGGCTTATAGGGCTATAGTTCCCAGGGTCCATTGTGGCTCCACCTTTGTGGAGTGGGATAACTGTTGCTGTGTGCCACTCTGTGGGTATGTAGCCTGTAGAGAGGCTGAATTTGAACAGTGTGTTTAGGTTAGGGGTTAGTTCATTTTGGAGCTCTTGTTAGACACAGCCTGGGGCACTGTCCGGTCCCATTGAAGCTGTGTTTTTGGCTTTGGGTAGGGTTGTTTTAACCTGTGTGTCAGTGATTGATGGGGCCCTACATTCTTCTGGTATGGTTATGGGCCCTTTAGGGGGTGAGAGGGAGGTGAAGTTTGCACTAAACCTGTCTGCCAGAATGTTAGCAATATCAGTCGGTTCAGTGTGTTTTGTGCCATTCTGCACTAACTCGGAGCAGAGCTGAGAGTTTCCACTTAGGTTCTTGACATAGCTAAAGAATGCTTTGTGGTTATCTTTGGAGTCATTGGCAATTTTTCTTTCAAAACTAGCCTTGGATGATTTAATGAGGGATCATAGTTTCTTGCTGATACTGATCAGGGATGTCTTTCCTTTTTGGGATTTTACTCTTTTCTGTACTAGTTTCCTCCTTCTGTTGTATAGCTTGTTAATGGCAGGTGTCTACCAGACTGGTTTCCTTTTCTTGGAGGAGTGAGTCTTAGTTTTACTTGGGATAGCACAATCAATGCATTCCTGCAGATGCTCAGAGAGTGTATTTGTAAAGGTTTCAACAGCTTGGACAGCATTGTCCTTTAGCATGGGGGCTGTGAACCTTTCCACGTTGGTCTTAAGTAACGTGAAGTTTGCTTTTGAAAAGTTTTTCATGGTGGTTTCCTTGATTGGGGGTGGGGACGGAATGTGGATTTTCAGAGTGATTAGTTTATGGTCTGATCTAACCAGCGAGGGGTTGACCTCCAGTGTGGAACATCGGTCGCCCATGTTGGTGATGACCAGGTCCAATATTTGTTCCCTCTGGTGGGGGTATTGAAAAGTTGATCCAGGGCATTCGAGTTTATAAATTCTAGGAAGCATTGGGCAAGGGAGTTAGTGCTTGAGTAGTTCTCCCAATTTATGTTTGGGTAATTAAAATCACCCATTATTAGGGTGTTTGGTAGGACCTTCATATTTCCCAGTGTCTCCAGAAATGCGGAATGGGGGTCCTGGGTCATGGTGGGTGATCTGAAGCAAGCTACAATTTGTATTGCAGTTTTGCCCATTGTTAGTTGCACATGGATGATCTCTAATGCATTGTGCTGCGCCACTAACCTGGAGGTGTGGGTATCCTTGATGAATATGGATACACCACTGCCTTTTGTGTTTCGGTCCTGGTTCTGTGACCGAAAGGTATGGTATGAGTTATAGCCTAGTAGTGCTGGGGTACTCTCAGGAGCCTTAAACCAGGTTTCTGTTACGGCACAGATATCAATGTTCTCCATACTGAGGAGTGCCTCGAGTGCATGCATTTTGAGGTTTAGACTTCTGACATTGAGTAGCATTACCCTCAGTTTTTGGTTAGTTGTGCTAGTTATGCTGGTGGGTTTGTCTTTTGAGCCTTGCCTAAAAAAGGCACTATGGGGGTGGCAAGAGCCTTGGCCAGTATTCGAAACCCTAAGGGTGACAGGTGCAAGCCATCTCTTGTGAAGCAACGTGGTTTGTCGAGCATGTCATCCCAGGTGGACAGATACTAGATCCCCTTTGAATGACACCAGAAACTTAGCCAATTGTTGAAATTGATCATTTTTTCTTTATACTGTGGCATCATTCTTGGTGAGGGCAGGATGCTACTCAGGGTCAGGGTCATACCGACCTGGGCTACATGATCAGAGAGCTCTTCCATGTCTCTTTTCATGTAGTCAAGGGAGGTATGTCTCAGGTCATTCACACCAACATGGACAATGACAGAGTCATATTTGTACTTGTTCTGGAGTGACCTGAGTGCTTGTGTTATGTGGCGGATCCTGGCGCCTGATAGGCAGCTAACTGTAACCTTCTCCTTGTCCATCCTAGTTAGTGGGACATCAGTGTGCCTGACTGTAGAGTCACCTATTACTAGTGTGTTGGGTATGTTATTTTGCCTTAAGGGCTGTGATTGCGTGGCACACTGATTATGTGAAGTATGTGTTTAATGGTTGGTGATGGGGTGTGGATGTTGCTTGGATGTCTGCTTTGGAAGTCTCTGTTGCTTTTGCAGGTTTTTATTTAGAGCCGCCGAGTATGTTTTCATGTATTCATGTGTGTTATTTGCTGGTGTTGGTTTATTAGGTCTATGTGAGACTGGTGGTGTGTTGCAAGTATTACCCTTTTCCTCTGGACTGTCAGTTCCAGTCTTGGGTTGAGAGAGCTTTGCCTTCAGTTTGGCTGTATAATTGCATCTCTCGCATATATTAGTGTTTGGTGGTAGGAGGAGAGGGTTGTCTGTGCACATGAGGCAGTTGTAACATTGCCTCAAAATGCCCAGATTCACCAGTTGGACTGGAGAGTACACCAGAAATTGCCCTTTGGACATGCCTAAATAGGTAGAGTAAGCTGTTTTTCTGATTGGCTGGTGGGGACGAATAGAGAGCCTTGTCCTTCTAGACAGTATGGGGGGTCTAGTGCTAGGGTTAATTAGAGCTTGCTATGAGTTTTAAGCAAGTGCTTGACTGTGAAATGAATGGTTTGAGTGCTAAAGTTAAAGGTCTGTCTAGTTCCAAGGGAAAAATTGAAGAATAGACTTCATGGAGCTGAGAATAGTTTAGCTCTAGCTAACCAGCACTGCCCAGTGCGCAAAACCGCACAAATGCGGATTTTATAGCAGGAAAGTGAAAGAGATAAAAATTAGCCCAAAATGGTCGATAAACTACTAACATCTGGGCTGAAACCACACCTACAGGGACAGATAGGCTGCTCAAAGCTCCCCTCTCTCACAGGTGAATAGACAAACTTCCTTCTATCCAAGTAAGGTATGGGCAGCACAGAAACTTGCAACACAGCCCTGGATTTAGCAATAACCTAAAAACTGGACTATATTAGTTCAGAAAGGTGGGGAAAAGTATATATATATATTTTTTTTTGTTTGTTTTATTTTCAGAAAATAGAGCAGATACAATCAAAAGTAGCCCAAAATGGCCAATAAACTACTAACTTCTGGGCTGAAACCACTCCTCCAGGAACAGATAGGCTGCTCAAAGCTCCCTTCTCTTACAGGTGAACAGATAAACTTCCATCTATCCAAGTAAGGTATAGGCAACACAGAAACTTGTAGCACAGCCCTGGATTCAGCAATAACCTGAGAACTGGACTATACTAGTTCAGAAAGGCAGGAAACAAGTATTTTTTTTTTGTTTTTTTGTTTTTTTTTTTCAGAAAATAGAGCAGACACAATCAAAACAACACTTTAAATGCATAGAAAAGGCTATCACACATTAGTGTGTAGCCTACAACGGTTAAACAGATTATTTAAACACAAAAATGACTTAATTCAAGTGCAGGCAGCAAATAAGTACAATGTGTAGCAATAGCAAATTTTTTAAATCACAGATTCGTTAAAAAAACTGGCATTTTAGGCGGAATTAGTTAAGACAGCAAGAAAAGCAGAAAAGTTATACTTAATCACTCCAAATTCTCTCTTTTGTCTCTCTGCTGCTGTAGACTCTGCGGAACACCTGGAAGGCACTTGCCGAGCGGAATACAAGCGCAAAAACTGCGCAAAGGCGGTTTTTATAGCAGGGAAGTGAAAGAGATAGAAATTAGCCCAAAACGGCCAACAAACTACTAACTTCTGGGCTGAAACCACTCCAGGGACAGAGAGACTGCTCAAAGCTCCCCCCTCTCACAGGTGAACAGAGAAACTTCCTTCTATCCAGGTAAGGTATGGGCACACAGAAACTTGTAACACAACTCTGGATTCAGCAATAACCTGAAAACTGGACTATACTAGTTCAGAAAGGTGGGAAACAAGTATATATATATTTTTTTTCAGAAAATAGAGCAGATACAATCAAAATTAGCCCAAAATGGCCAATAAACTACTACCTTCTGGGCTGAAACCACTCCTCCGGGGACAGATAGGCTGCTCAAAGCTCCCCTCTCTCACAGGTGAACAGAGAAACCTCCTTCTATCCAAGTAAGGTATGGGCAACACAGAAACTTGTAACCCAGCCCTGGATTCAGCAGTAACCTGAACACTGGACTATACTAGTTCAGAAAGGCAGGAAACATATATATATATATATATATATATATATATATATATATATATATATATTTTTTTTTTTTTTTTCCAGAAAATAGAGCAGATACAGTCAAAACAACACTTCAAATGCTCAGAAAAAGCTATCGCACTTTAGTGTGTAGCCTACAACAGTTAAACAGATTATTTAAACACAAAAGTGACTTCATTCATGTGCAGGCAGCAAATAAGTGCAATATGTAGCAATAACAAACTTTTTTAAATCACAGAAACGCTAAAAAATAGTTAAAACAGCAAGAAAAGCAGAAACATGATACTTAATCGCTCCAAAGTCTCTTTTGTCTCTCTGCTGCTGTAGACTCTGCAGAACACCTGGAAGGCACTTGCTGAGGTGGATACAAGCTATATTCATTGTTTCCTTTCTGTTGTTTCTACATTATTATCTACTACATTAAAGTCATTCCACAGACATTCCATCACATCCATTATCATCTCCTTTGTTTCCCTTAAATTCTGTCTGATCTCTTTCACTTGTGTCCCACTGGACTCTGTCTGTATTACTCTGTATAGTTCATTTAAATTTCTACTACCTTTGTTGGTTTTAGTTTTAAGATCATTTCAGAAAAGAACAATGGGAATAAATGTAGATCATGACATTTGTTTTCCATTTGCAGCCTGGTTACCTGTATTAATTTATCTTGCTCCAAGTTAGACACCTTGCTTTTTGGTTTACCATTAAGCTAATTGATTGATAATATGCTTTATTAAATATTTAATAACTGATGACAGGAAAGGCATAATGAATGGGGATTATCCCCAAATCCCCCTTACGAGCTAAGGAATATCAGGGATGAAAAATAAATGCATACTAGCACACCATGATACGTGAAAATCGCGGGTAAGTATAACTTATATAAGTGATTCATATCTGCTACAGCTTCATGGTGAAAAGGAGCATCAAAAATAAAGCTGTATGAAATAAAACATAATTTGATGGCAAATAAGTAGTGCATGGTCATTTGCTTGTTATTTGGTGAATCAGCTTCAAGCCCTACATATCCCACAGACCATTCTCCAACAGGCTACTGGTTATGCATATTCCATATCATATTTCCCAACACACCACAATCACTCTACTACTTTTAAGGATAAAAGCAGCTTCAAATAACAAAACAGAACCACAGTATGGATGAACCAAATTAATAAAAATATTTATATGATGGTCTTGTACCTAACCTATACATTCTTGTATTAGGTCACTAACTTTGAAACTATTGCCTCTTCAGGAAGACTCTTCCAGTCACTATCACCCTTTTTGTAAAATAATGTTTCCTCACATCTTTCTGGAGCTGCTACATTGTATCATCAAACAGTAGTCTTTTGTTCTCACACACTCCATTTTTGAAAGTGGCACCACTTGGATTTGTTCTTGAAGAATCTAAAAGTGTTTACCATGCTCTCAGCTTGCTTTTTTCTCCCTGGATATACTTGTCCAGCTATTTAATGGTGCTTTCTATTTATGTGATTTCTGATTAAAATCAATGCACCATTTATTGTTCTCATCTGGATTATTTCTATCCTTTTACTGAGGAAGGCTTTTGAATTGCATATAACACTCTAAACTTTCAAGTATGTTAGTAAGATTGTAATTTCTCTGCAGCAAATTTTTTTTCAACATATCTCAGACTTCTACCAGTCTTTTTTAATTTATTTCTCATAGCCTTTCTATACCAGTAGGTCATTTGCTGTGACTACCCACAAAGCACACAAATGCATACATGCATGCACACAGACACAAACACAGAGTGTATTTCTTTTTATTTGTTCAATAGCAAAAGTAAATGATAACTCTATTTAGTCCATCTTTACACTGCATTAATCATTCCACATCCTTTCCATTGATAACTTCTCTCTGAAATCTTTTTTAAAGAGGAGACGTTGCCCCAAAAACAGAAACTAAGTCAGAGATTATTTGTAAAGGACTGACTTTTCAAGTGTCACACTTTCGTTGTGTAGCTCTTAGCTAAGCTTAATATGGCACTGAGTCTTATTGGTGAGAAAATGTAGGATGTTAATAATGAATCAGCTTGGACCTAGGTTACCATATGATTCCTTTTTCCCAGACGTTTTGCTATGTTATGTCCACATAAACTGACTGTTATTGGCAAGACAATTTGGGATGTTGATGGAATCAGCTTTTACCCAGGTTATCATATCATTTATTTATTTATTTTATTTATTTACATTTGTTGACCGGGAGTGTCCGACTGGACGTAGGTCCATTTTCAGTGGAGGCCCAGGGAGAAAAGCTCCACAGTTAAAATAAACAGACAGTAGTTACATTGGATTACATAGTGATTAACAATTTAACATAGCAATTACTTACAACATATTTACAGATGAAGAACATAGCACATCAGTAGACAACTAGAATCTTTATCTGTGAAGTACATAATAGACATTAACAAATGTTACGATAAGAAGTTCCTGCTGTATAATAAGTACTAGGCTTATGAGCATCTGAGCTTGCTATAATCAAGGTTGTTAGTGGAGTGGAAAGAAAGGTAGTGGTTGGATGGGGTGGGTGATATTAGAGTGGGAGTTGCAAGGGTATAGTCAGCATGTTTTTAAGTGTGCTTTTAGTAAAGTTTTGAAGTGGGTGCATGATGGTATGGAGGTAATTGTGGGTGGGAGGGAGTGCCATAATTTGGCTATGGTGCAAGAGAATAGTGCTTCACCAGCAGAGTTATTGGCTTTAGTGATCTGCAAGTGATTTTTGTTGCTGGATCTTAGTGGTCTAGTGGTGCGATAGGGTTGGAGTAGATTCTGGAGGGATGGGACATTTAGTAGATGGTTTGCTAGTTTGTGGGCGAGTGAGAGTTGATACCATTGAAGGAGGTGAGGGAGCTCAAGCCAGAGGTGAGGGAGTTCAAGCCAGCCCAGTTCAGCAAGTGAGAGACAGTGGTGACTACGGTAGGATACCCCTGTGGGAAATTTGGCGATTTTGTTGTAGCAGGTCTCTAGCTTGTTTAGATCGCATTGCCTTAGGTTGGTATATATTGGAAAGGCATAAAGTAGGGTGGAGATAAGGTGGGAATTTGCTATTGAAATCTTTGCTGCTTTGGTGAGAAGTTGCTTATTTCTGTATAACGCTCCTAGTTTTTTATGGACTTTTTTATGGTCATGGATATGTGAATGTCAAATTTTAGTTTATTGTCTATTTCCACTCCTAGCAATTTGGTGTGTTCAGTTGTGTATATAGTGGTGTTGTCCATTGCTGTGATGTTAAAATGAGAGTTGTTTTGAGTATGTTTGCTGGATTGGAAGATGAGTAGTTTAGTTTTGTTTGGGTTGTGTATTAATTGGGCATTGGATAACCAAGTTTCAACAGAGGAAAAGGCTTCCTGTGTGACTTTTTGCAGTTTGGGTAGGGACTGGGCTGAGCAGATTATGGTTGAGTCATCTGCGTATTGTATGAGTGTGCCATGTTTGGTGGCAGAGGCTAGATTATTGGTGAAAACAGAGAAGAGTAGGGGTCCAAGGATGGATCCTTGGGGAACCCCTATGGAGACAGGTAGTTGGGGAGATATGTCATTCTGCCATACAATGGATTGTTGGCGGTCAGACAGGTAACTCTGAAACCAGTCGGTGACTGATTGAGAGAAGGATAGGTTATTGAGGACAGAGATAAGTTGTTTGTGTGGGACCATGTCAAATGCTTTAGATAGGTCTAGGAAATTAGCAGAGGAGAGATAGCCATTGTTTTTATGCTGAAGGATAGTGTTAGTAAAGGAGAGTAAGGCAGTGGTGGTGCTATGGTTTGGTCGGAAACCATGCTGAGTAATGGAAAGGAGGTTGTTAGTAAGGAGGTTGTCTGAGACCTGAGAGTGTATGCATCTCTCTAGTATTTTGTAGAGTGGTGAGAGAATAGCTATGGGGCGGTAATTGGTTAGTTCTGTGGAGGGTCCGCCTTTGTGGAGGGGAATTATATGTGATACTTTCCACAGTGTGGGAATGTAACTTTCTGACAGAGATCGGTTAATCAAGATGGATACTGGGTAGGCCAGAGCATCAGCTGCGATTTGTAGGTATTCACTTGGGAGGTTGTCTGCTGCTAATTTGGTGGGCTTAAGTTTAGTTAAGAGTTTTTTTATGTTGGAGGTAGATACAGGAAAAAAAGAGAAGGCAGTGGGGGGATTACTAGTTGAAGGTGTGGGTTTGAGGGGAGGGGGTTGTGTTGTTTAGCTAGTGATAGTATGGTTTGTGTGAAGTGTGTGTTGAATGAGGTAGAAATATTTTCTGAGGAGTGAGGGATGTTAGGAGGAGGGGTACTGACTTTACCCGGGTGGAGGATGGAGTTTATGGAGGACTAGAATTGTTTGAGGCTGTGTTGTGAGGAGTCTAGGGCAGACTGGTAGTATTGGAATTTGTCCTGTTTTATTAGCTTTTTGACTCTATTGCATAGTTCTAGGAATTTCTGTCTAGTTGAGGGGGGGTTTGGTTTTGCACCAGTGCTCCCAGGCTTTATCCCTGTTTTTCATTTCTGACTTAGTGGTTTTCTGTAGCCATGGGGAGGGTTGTGTTTTGGTTCTGGAAAGTCTTATGGGGGCATGGTAATTAAGGATGCTCAGGAATGTAGTATTAAAAGATTCAACTGCGTCATCAAGACTGAGGTAATTTAGAGGATGCCAGTTACATTCTTTGAGGGATGAGATGAATGTAAGTGAGTTAAAGTTTAGCTTTTTACGTATTTGACGGTAGATGACAGGTTTAGCTTGGTATAGGTATTTTTTGAGTAGGAATGTTGGGGAGTGATCACTGAGGCTATCTGATAAGCAGCCTGTTATATATGGCTGGGGGCTCTTAATGACTAGTATCCAATCCAGGGTAGTGTGCTTGCTGGAGGTTTTTTTTATCCTGGTTGGCGACTGGACTAGTTGGGTGAAGCCATGAAGGTTTACATGATGGGTTGGATGGTTGCCAGAACACGATTGCCAGTCAATATTGAAATCACCTAAAATGATAGTTTCTTGGGGGAGATGGTGGGTAGACCAGCTGAGGAGGTTTTCTAGTGGACGGTTGTTTTGGCCAGGTGGGAAGTAGTATCCAATTATGTTGATGGTTTTGTTTTGGTTTATTTTGAGGTTGGTATATATTATTTCTTCATTGCCTATTTGTGGAGCTGATGATTTTAAGATCTGGATGTTTAGATGCTGTTTAAATATTATAGCTACACTGCCTCCTTTCTTGTTTAGCTGGTCTACTCTTAGTATGCCGTAACCTGTAGGGAGTATTTGCTCACTGGTAATGTGAGGTTTTAGCCAGGTTTCTGTCAGGATGACTATATCTGGGGAGTACAAGTCTATGGTGGCATGGAGTTCATGGACTTTGTTGGATATACTTCTAATATTTAGGCTTAGTAGAAGGAAGTTACTTGGCTTTCTACTGGCTGTAATATGGGAGAAGTTGTGGTTTCTAGTCTGATTATGAGGATTGGGGTTGGAGATGGTAGGGCCAGGGTTGGGGTGGATGTCTCCACTTAGGGCTAATTTTGATATGCATGATGTTATTAGTTTTCTCAGTTTTTGAATGTGTTTGTTTATAAGGGAAACTTTATAATTGTGCTCTGTGGGTAATAGGTATGGTGGGAGGGTTACAATGTTAAGTTGTAGGGATGCTTTATGTTTGAGTAGTATAGTTTTTTGTAGACTTAGTAGACTTAGACAAAGCATATGACAGGGTGCCTGGAGAGGAGTTGTGGTATTGTATGAGGAAGTCAGGAGTGTCAGAAAAGTATGTAAGAGTGGTACAGGATATGTACGAGGGTAGTGTGACAGCGGTGAGGTCTGCGGTGGGAGTGACGGATGCATTTAAGGTGGAGGTAGGGTTACATCAAGGATCAGCTATGAGCCCTTTCTTATTTGCAATGGTGATGGACAGGTTGACAGACGAGATCAGACAGGAGTCCCCGTGGACTATGATGTTTGCAGATGACATTGTGATCTGTAGTGAGAGTAGGGAACAGGTGGAGGAGACCCTGGAGAGATGGAGATATGCTCTAGAGAGAAGAGGAATGAAGGTCAGCAGGACTAAGACAGAATATATGTGTGTGAATGAGAGGGAGGATAGAGGAATGGTGAGGATGCAAGGAGTAGAGGTGGCGAAGGTGGATGAGTTTAAATTTTTTTTTATTTATTTATTTTACATTTGTTGACCGGGCTAGTCCAGCTGGATAATTTCCATTTTCAGTGGAGGCCCGAGGAGAAAAGCTCCACAGATGAAAACAAGGTTATAGAAATTAAACATTTACAATAAATGCCTGTGACACAGACAGTGAGCAACAATGCATACATATTAGTCTAGATCAAGTAATAAAAAACACATAGTGCTATCTACGTGTTGAGAAAGGCATTAATTCTTTACCTTTTTTTTTTTTTTTTTTTTTTTAATATGAGAACAGTAGTAACAGTACAGTCATTAAGTCATTTGTGATCACAGAGAAAGGTTGCAGTTTTGAAATGAGGAAATATGATAGTAGAATGAAGATAGTAGATTAGTCTGGATTGGTACAAGAGCAGAGCCAGAAGTTGTTCAGATGTAAAAGAAGTTGTTTTTTAAAAAGATGAAAGGAGCCTAGAGAGGTAATGTGTGAGGGGAGGTTATTCCATATTTTGCCTACTGAGTTGGAGAAAAGGCAGTTACCTGCAGAATTTGTAATTCTAGTTGTGTTGACTTGTAGCTTTTCGGCGGAGCGCAGCTGTTTCAAGTTATTATAGGGGGTCAAGAGGTTACTAAGAGCAGGTGTCTTTGCTGGTTGATATAGAATGTTATGTGTTATTAAGAGTTGTTGATAGATAAGTTTGTTAGGAAGTTCCAACCAGTGTAAGTGTTTTAAGTTTAGACAATGGTGAGTTCTATACTGGGATGCTGTGGCAAAACGAGCTATATTATGGTAGGATGTAGTCAAGTTTCCTAAGGTTGCTTTTAGAGAGATTAGTGTAAATAGAGGAAGCATATAGTAGGGTAGAGATAAGATGAGATTGTGCTAAGGTGGTCCGTGCTTCTGGTGTAAGGAAGGGTTTAATTCTGTACAGTGAACCAATCTTTTTATTAACTGCTTTTATAGTATTATTGTTATGAAAATCATAGCTAAGATTATTATCAATAGTAACACCAAGCAGTTTGGTAGTAGAGTCGGGGGAGATGAGGGAATTATCACTTGCAGTAATAATGAAGTTTAGTTGAGAAGATTTGTGGGTAGGTGAGAATAGTAATAGTTTTGTTTTCTTGGGGTTGAGGAGAAGACATCTTTTTGAGAACCACTGTTCGACGGTAGAAAAGGTAGATTGTGTCAGTGACTGGAGTTCAGATTGAGTGGAAGCTGTGCAAATAATGGTAGAATCATCTGCATATTGTATACAGGTAGTGTTTTGGATAGATGATTGGAGATCATTAATAAAGATAGAGAATAAGAGTGGGCCTAGTATAGATCCTTGAGGTACTCCTAAAGAGATAGGTAGTAGAGCAGATAGAGAATTTTTCCATAGTACTGCTTGCTGTCGATTTTCAAGACAGGATGAGAACCAGGTTAAGGAAGAGAAATCCAGGGCAAGGGATTTTAATATGTGTAGAAGAAGTGTATGGTTGACCATATCGAAGGCTTTTGACAGGTCTAGGAAAAGAGAAGAGGTTAGTTTGTTGTTGTTATGGTTACAGTTGATGGTGTTGGTAAAAGAAAGTAGTGCAGTGGTAGTACTATGTGAAGGTCTAAATCCATGTTGAGTGTTAGCTAGTAGGTTGTTATGAAGGAGATGGTTAAGTAGTTGTTTGTGTATACATTTTTCCATGATTTTAGCTAGTGGAGATAATAGCGCTATAGGGCGAAAGTTTGAAAGGTCAGTGGATTTGCCTCCTTTGTGTAAGTGTATGATGTGTGATATCTTCCAGATTGCTGGAAAAGTACTTTATTTTATAGATCTGTTTATTAGGATAGAAACAGGGTAGGCAATAGCTTTAGCTGCTACTTGAAGGAATTCAGCAGGAAGCTTATCTGCTGAGGGGGTAGTGGGTTTAAGTTTTTGTAAAAGAGATTGTATGTAGGAGGTGGGTATGGGTTGAAGTTGAAGGGGAAGAAGGGAGTTGTTGATGTTACTTAAGAGCAGTTGGGAAGCTTCAGGAGATAAGTGGTTAGCTAGACTTTGTATGGAAGTAGTAAAGAAGGTATTGAAGTTATTGGCTATTAAAGAGGGATTATCAGGGTCTAAATTCTGTGGGTTGGGTGTAACTACTTTGCCTGGGGTAAGTAGATTATTGATAGTAGACCAGAACTTTTTTGGTTCTTTTTTGGTGGATTGCTGGAGTTCAAAGTAATAATTCTTTTTATCTGAAAGGATGGCTTTTTTGGTATTGTTTCTGAGCTCTCTAAAGGTTTGATGATCTGTTGGGTTTCTAGAGGAACGACATTTTTTCCAAGATTTATTTCTGAGTATAATTTTTTGTTTAGTATTAGAGGTTAGCCAGGGTGCTGTTTTGGTCTTTGTTCTAATGGTACGACTTGGGGCATGTTGATTTAAGATTGCAAGGAATGCTGAGTTGAAATGTTCAACGGCATTGTTAAGTGAGAGGTGTTTTAGAGGGGTCCAGTTGTATTGTGAAAGTTCTGTTTGAAACTGTTCGGGATTAAATTTTTTTTTTGAATATAGTGTTCTATGAGAGGTAGGTAAGTTTAGATTAGTTTTAGCTCTAATGACATAGGTGAGGGAGTGATCGCTAAGGTCATCAGGAAGGATGCCAGTTTGGTAGGTTTGAAGGGGGGAGTTTGTAAGAATCCAGTCTAAGGTGGTTTCTTTTTTGCTCTTATTATTTATTCTAGTGGGACTATCAATTAGTTGTTTGAAACCATAAAGGTTTATATGGGAAGTAGGGTTAGCATTGTTACAAGATTTCCAATCAATGTTAAAGTCCCCAAGGAATAGTGTTTCCTGAGGGAGGTTATTAGAGAGTTGTTCAAGAAGTTGTTCTAAAGTGGGGATGTTATTTCCAGGGGGGAGGTATGCACAGATGATGTTTATTGCTTTAGTAGTGTTAATTTGAATTTTGGAGCAGATTATTTCAGCATTATTGTTTTGGGTAAAGGTTAGGTCAAGAAGAGTAAGCTTCGGGTTTGTTTTATATAGAATAGCTACTCCACCTCCCTTCCTGGAGGTGCGATCAAGTCTAACAATGTTATATCCAGGTGGGGTAATTTCAATGTCTTTAATTGAAGGTTTTAGCCAAGTTTCTGATAAGCATAGAATATCAAATTTGTGTACTTCTTATAGGGCATGGAGTTGACTAATTTTGTTACAGATGCTACGTATATTGAGATGGGCCAAGGATAATAAGTTAGAGGGTGTAGTTGATGAAAGAGAGAGGGGTTTGATATGATATTTGTGTGTTTTGGTAGTAGTAGCTTGAGGGCCTGGGTTGGGGTGTATGTCACCATCTAGTAGTAGATGGAGTAGTGTAAAATAGTTTTCAAGTTTATGTTTTAGGAAGGTGTCGATTATTTTCTTTGTTTTAGTTTTTAGTAGTTTGCAGTGTAATAGCCTGTGGTATTTGGCAAGTAGGTAGATGGATTGTGAGGAGGTATGAAAGAAGGATGGAGGTGGAGATGTTGCAGGTGTACTGGTATGTTTTGAGGGAAGTGAGAGAGAAATAGTTATGGAGTGTTCATAGGAGGTTAGGAAGTAGGTAGTAATGAGAAGAAATAATAGTAAGAAGGAGATAGGTAATTTCAGTTGTGACTGGAGGATAGTTGTAGTAAATACTTGGGGTCAATAGTTCAGAGTAATGGTGAGTGTGGAAGAGAGGTGAAGAAGAGAGTACAGGCAGGATGGAGTGGGTGGAGAAGAGTGTCAGGAGTGATTTGTGACAGACGAGTATCCGTAAGAGTGAAAGGGAAGGTCTACAAGAGGGTAGTGAGACCAGCTATGTTATATGGGTTGGAGAGAGTGGCATTGACAAAAATGCAGGAGTTTGAGCTGGATGTGGCAGAATTAAAGATGTTAAGATTTGCAATGGGTGTGATGAGGGTGGACAGGATTAGGAATAAGTATATTAGAGGGTCAGCCCAGGTTGGAAGGTTTGGAGACAAAGCCAGAGAGGCACGATTACATTGGTTTGGACATGTGCTGAGGAGGGATGCTGAGTATATTGGGAAACAGATGCTAAGGAAGAAGCTACCAGGTAACAGGAAAAGAGGAAGACCTAAGATAAGGTTTATGGATGTGGTGAGAGAGGACATGCAGGTGGTTGGTGTGACAGAGCAAGATGCAGAGGACAGGAAGAAATGGAAACAGGTGATCTGCTGTGGTGACCCCTAACGGGAACAGCCAAAAGAAGATGATGATGAATATAGTTGGTAGAATATGTGGGGGGTGCATAGGGATGGTTCTTGAGTTGGTGGGAGATGAGCTGAGTGAGGGTGAGACATGAGTGGTGGTGTGAATAGTAGTACAGTGGTAGTGGTTGAGTGGGGGAATGATGGAGCTTTGGTAGGATGTAAGGTATGCAAGGAGAGTGCATGCAGTGAGCATAGGTAAGGTATGCTTGTACATGTCAGTTGAGGAGGTGTGATAGTAGTGGAAAGATGGAGGAGGTAGTGTTGGGTTAGCACTGGGGTTGGCTATTGGAAAGATGGGAGGGGTTTGTGAGTGTAATAAAGGTGGGATCACCGGGGGCAGGAGGTAATAGGGGCCGGGGTGGGGAGCAATGCGGGTAGAGACCCTGTTAGTTGCTCTTATGAGGGGGCTGGAAACAATCAGGTAACAGAGTTAACTGATAAATGAACATATGATAGTGACAAGTGTGGTTGTAGTTTTAAAAATGGTGCCTGCCACAGGTAATATTTATTAACTTTGGGATTGTCTTAAGGTAATAAACAGGGAAGGGGGAGGGGAGAACAAGGGTGTGATCAGGCAGTTCTTTGTACTGCTGCTAATGAGCCAAAGCAAAGACAAGTTTGTGTTTAAGAAACAATCACAATTGCCCAAGGACTGCTCTGAAACTGTAAGTCATTTCTTAACCATTTCTCAGGTGGAAAAACAGGATAACCTTGTATCAGTAGGCTACTGTGGTCTCAGTTTAAATTAACAAACACACAGTATTGATCAGTTATGGATACTATTTGCTAACAGAAGGGAATAAGACAGAAAGTGGAAGGTGTGTGTGTATGTGTGTGTGTGTGTGTGTGTGTGTGTGTGTGTGTGTGTGTGGTGGGGAGGCTGCTTACAAGCCAAATCAGAGTGCTCTCCAGGGGAAAATGAATATTGGCTCAAACAGGTAGACACATACTCAAAGTTAACTTTAGCTGTGTGCAGGCAGTTCAGACCTGGACTGTGCTTTTCTTATAAGAATGATAAAGGTGGTACCACAGTTGAATACTTAAGAGTGGTGTTAGGTTCAAAGTTAACTTTAACTGTTTGCAGACAGTTCAGACCTGGACTGCACTTTTCTTATAAGAATGATAAAGGTGGTACCACAGTTGAATACTTGAGTGGTGTTAGGTTCAAAGTTAACTTTAGCTGTTTGCAGACAGTTCAGACCCGGACTGCGCTTTTCTTATAAGAATGATAAAGGTGGTACCGCAGTTGAATACATAAGAGTGGTGTTAGGTTGGAGAGACACTGAGCTCCTCATGGGGCCTGTAGCAGAGTGGATTGTCATATGGTTTCTGTTTTCCAGAAGTTTTGCTATGTTATGTCCGCATAAAGACTGCATTTGTCTGCAAATTTGACATGGTTCTAATATATTTTGTTTTAATAAACTTATGTATGTATGTATTTATTACATGTGTTTGCAGTAATTTTTGTTTTTGTTCAGAAATTTTATAGTTTGCTGTAGATCATATGTTGGTACCTTTTGGGTATTTTCTCTTTATTAATCCCTATCTGTCCCAATACTCCTTTTCCTGCAATCTCTTGCTGTCTTAAATCTTCCTCTTCTTCTTCTTCTTTCAGCTTTTCCCGGTTAGGGGTCGCCACAGTGGATCATCTGTCTGGTCATGATTGGCAGTGGAGTTTTACGGTGTCGAGTTGCCAGCCCGGCGCCCAACCTTCCACTTAAGGCACACACATGCACACACTCACACCTAGGGCTAATTTGGAGTGTCCAGTCCACCTACAACATGTCTTTGGGATGTGGGAGGAAACTGGAGCACCCGGTGAAAACCCAAGCGACCACAGGGAGGACATGCAGACTCCGCACAGAAGGCACCCCAGCCGAGGATAAATGGTTGTCTACATTCCCTCTCCACTACCTACACCTGTAGTCTAATCCATGGGTTCACAACTTTCCATGAAGAAGTACTTTTATAGATCCAGTGGTCTACCTGGTCCTGACAATGTGCCACATGTACCTATTCTTCATTATGAATAACACTTTCCCATCTCACTGACAAGAATATGTGCACCCATATCATGCCCACCCCCCACTCAATTTCTTTAGGCCTCTAGTAAAAAGACTTATGGCTCCTTTAGTCATAACATTTCCCTTACATCCCATGCACTTTTCTGCTAGGTTTCTTCTGTAGCCTGATGCCCATTTCCTTGTATGGCTACCAGAACAGCACATAGAACCCACGGTGTGGCTTGAGAAAGGCTGACTAGAGTGGGGGCATCATTTGTTTGTTTCTCAAATCTATCCACCTGAGGAAAGCTCCACACATACAGCCTCTTGCTTGCTGTCACTACCCTCTGACTATACTCTTGTTGGTCTAGTCTACATGTGCTCAACACATACAGCCACTTTTCCTGCTTTGGGATTAACAGTTCTACTCTCACCATGTGATAGTTTACACCTTGTTTGTTGTGGCCTGGATGTAGCAGCCTGCATTTGAATGCAAAGAACTGAAAATAGTTCACCTTTTGTTAGCAGTCATATTATTTATTTATTTATTTATTTATTTGCATTTGTTTACCAGGATGATCCATTGGGCCATAGTGAGCCCGTTTTCAGTGGAGGCCCAGGGAGAAAAGCTCCACACTAAAATACACACTGCATACAGTATACAGCATACAATACATGCAATACAATAGATCAGCATGATCAGTACATTCGATGCATATGCTGCAGCCGATAATAGAATGAGTATGGGGAAAACCTAAGTACAATGTTAGATTATAATATTGTGGATAAAGTGCTTTACACAATTAGAACACAACAATTTAGGATATAACAAATTAGAATAAATTACCCATGTGAGTAGTTTGGGTTCTTGCTACATAGTCTGAATAGTTAACACTTATGAAGTCCTAAGCTTAAATGCAGGTGAGCAAATATAGCAGATGGTACCAGCACTGTAGTTAAATAAGTGTTTTGAGATATAAAGAGTAATAACAGAGTAGTAGTTAAAGTGTATGGGTAGTAGGGAAGTAGTAGAAGAGTCAGGTTATGGGAAGTGCAGTTTTGGCACATGTGCACTGCCATAGAGAGGAAAGGTGTTGTCTCAGAGATTTGTTAAAGAGAGCTATATTGCTGGTAGACCTGATTGATGGTGAGAAGGTGTTCCATAGTTTTGCAATTGTAAAGGAGTCCAGCATCTGATCAGCTGAAAATGTGCTTTTTTTACGTTCAGGAGCAGTTGATTATTGGATTGGAGAGGTCTATTTGGATGATACTGAGTAAGTATAGAAGAAAGGGCAGGGCAGTTTAATGGTTTAAATATAAACTTGTGTATAGTGGTTAATTAAATGTATGTAAGATGTGGGCGTTCCAACCAATTTAGCAGGTGTAATAAGGAACAATGGTGCAGTGACTATTTTGCATTGGTTATACATTTAGCAATTTTATAGTAGCATGAGTCAAGTTTCAATTTCAGAGAGGACTAAACATTGGTAAGGAAAGGGGCACTAGAAAGAAGAGATGGTAGAGGAAAAGAAGAGGCTAGGGATAGTTTTGCAGAATGATTGAGAAAGTATTTGTGTCTATAGAGGTTGCCCAGTTTTTGATGTGCTCAGGTCAAATGTCAGTTTTCATCTATGATGACACCTAGTAGTTTTGTATTTGGTACAACTTTAATGACGGTGTTATTTTGAGCATGAATCGAGAATTCTTCCTTGCTTAGGGAAGTGTTTTTGGGGGCAAAAAGCATAAGTTTAGTGTTGTTGGGGTTTAGAGCAAGATGGTTATTGGTCATCCATATTTTGGTAGAAGTGATGCCACTTTGGGGTGAGTTGCTGTAGTTCAGATGAGGAATCAGCAGCACAGATGATAGTAGAGTCATCTGCATATTGAATGATAGCACTTTGATGGAGTGGTGTGGAAGTCGTTGATAAAATACTAAACAGAAGGGGCCTTAGTATGGATCTTTGGGGAACACCTGTGGTTATGTTAAGGAATGGAGAGAAAGAATGTTGCCACATGGTTGATTGTTGCCTATTTGTGAGGTAGTCTGAGACCTAGTGTAGGGTTGGGGGTGAGATGCCTATGTTAGAGAGTTTAGTGAAAAGAAAACAGTGGGAGACCATATTAAAGGCATTAGAAAGGTCATGAAAGATAGAATAAACATTTTTTCCACTGCTGTGACCCAGCCTAAAACCATGCTGAGTGGGAGAAAGGATTTGGCTGCAAAGCAGAAAATAAAAAAGTGGAGAGTGAATGTATTTTTCCAGAATCTATCAGATGGATGAGAGGATAGCAATAGGTCAAAAATTGGAAACATCTATGTTGTTACCTCCTTTATGAAGAGGCAGAATATATGTTTTTTTCCAAATTGTAGGTACATGGGACACCTAAAAAGATCTGTTAAGAAATATGCTTATGGGATAATAACAGAGTTGGCAGATATTTGTAGGAATTCAGAAGGTAGGTTGTCAGGGGCACTGGTGCCAGGTGTGAGTTTAAGAAGCAGTTTTTTTATAGTGGAATAGGTGAAAGAGAAAAGTTGGGTAAAGGGGGATTATAGGTATTTTGTGTGGATTGATTAGAAGGAGCTGAGTTAGTTTGTAGAAAGGTGGCAGTTAGATTGACTATAGTATTGATAAAATATGAGGTAAAGTGTGAGGCTATTTCAGTGGGTGTTTTGTTTGGATTTGGACAGGGATTATTATTTGAGCCTGGGATTAGTAAAGAATTGATGGAGCTCCAGAATTTTTTGGGTTTTGCTTATAGTGGTGTTGTAGACTAAGATAGTGTTCTTTTTTATTTTAATGATTAGGCACTTTACTTGATTACGAAGTTGTTTATATTAAGTGAGGTAAGAGGGATTTTTGTTTTCGCCATAATTTTCATGCTTTGTCCCTGACAGTCATGAGTTGGTTAGTGGATCTAGTAAGCCAACTGGCATGATTTGTTTCTACTCTCTTGTTGGAGTGGAGCTAGATTGTTTAGGACCTTGAGAAATGTTGAGTTGAAGAATTTGACAGCTTCATCTAGGGTTGGAATTTTAATGCATTCCAGTTGATGCTTTGTGCAGTTTCATTAAGTTTGGGTGGGCAAAAATGAGATAAGTCTCTATTTTGCTTATAATGGTGTTTACTGAGTGTTGGGGTCATTTTCGTAATATGAAGGCAGGTTGGTGGTTACATATACTATTAGGGAGTATTCCTGTGGAGGCAATTCTATTTATTTATTTATTTTATTTATTTATTTATTTATTGACATTTGTTAACCGGGTTTGTCCAACTGGGCTTGTGACCCATTTTCAGTGGAGACCCAAGGAGAAAAGCTCCAGTAATGCATTTTAACACAAGTACAATTTTAAACAATATTGATATAATAGCAGTTATAGCAAAATGAGTCACATATGTTGGGTTACATGCATAAAGATAAAGTTGCATTAAAAAGAAGCTAAGTAACAATTTTACATTGATATAGTTCAATAGGTCAACAATAAACATTTTTTTGATTGTATAAAATTGTGCAAATGCATAGTAGACACATTGGAGAGAGAGGTGTAATGAGGTACTAAGTATGGTCCTTTTGAGGGTACATAAAGGGAAGGAAGACTAGGTATGGTCATGGCAAGGGCAGGTTCTGGAATTGAGAAAATAAGCTTTTAGTTCATTTTTAAAGTGTGAGGTGTGGGAGATTGAACATAAGTCAAGGGAAAGTTTGTTCCAAGCATGGGCAAGGGAGTGTTTGTAGAGTAGTTTGCCTACTGATCTTTTTGGGTGGTAGATATCAAGTAATTGTTGGTTAGAAGTATGGAGGGTCCGGGATGGGATGTAGATGATGGACAGAAGGAGGGTTTATAAAGAATAGAGTGTAGCATATGAAACTGATAAGATAGCAGAAACTGGGGAAGTTCAAGCCATTGAAGAGAGTTTAAAGAAATGCAGTGGTGTGAGTTATATGGGGAGTTAGTAATGAATCTCACTATTTTATGGTAAGTCTGTTGCAGTTTGTTTAGAGTGGAGGCCTGGATATTGATAAGAACTGGGGCGGCATATAAGAGGGAGGGGAGGAAGAGTGCCTGGCCCAGGGTAAGTCTAGATTCAGGGGTTAGGAATTTTTTGTTCTGATGTAGCAGACCTAGTTTCTGTTGAGTTCATCGATAATGACCCCTAGGAGTTTTGTGTGGGTGTCAGGTTGGATGTCTGTATTGTTAGAAGATGTAATAAAAAAGGAGGTTTTGTGATGAGAAAGAGAACGGGGAAGGAAAAGTAGGAGTTTGGTCTTTTTGGGATTTAGGATCAATAGGTTGTGAGAGAGCCATTGTTCAGTGGATAGTAGGACCTGTTGGGTCAGAGAGTGTAATTCAGGAATGTTATTTGAGATGTATATAAGTGTGGAGTCTTCGGCATACTGAATAAGGGAGGATTTGTTGCATGAGCTGTAAAGATCATTGGTGAAGATGTTAAACAAAAGGGGTCCCAAGATGGAGCCTTGGGGAACACCAGTGGAGATGGGAAGGAAAGGTGAGGAGGATGAGAGCCATTTGACAGATTGTTCCCTGCCAGATAGGTAACTATGAAACCAGGCAAGTGCGGAGGGGGATAGGTGGAGATTTGCGAGTTTGGATAGTAGTAGAGGACGAGAGACAGTATCGAAGGCTTTGGAGAGATCTAGGAAGAGACAAGAAATGCATTTATTGCTGTCTAGGGCCTCTGCAATGATATGAGTGAAGGAGAGGAGGGCAGTGGTGGTGCTGTGATGAGGATGAAATCCATGTTGGGTAGGGGTAAGTAAGTGGTGTGTGAGGAGGTAATTGAGAAGTTGTGAGTGAAAACATTTGTCTAATATCTTGGAGAGGGGGCACAGAATGGCAATGGGGTCGGTAGTCTGAGGGGTCAGTGGAGTATCCACCTTTATGAAGAGGGATAGTGAAGAAAGATTTCCAAAGGGTGGGGACAGTTGATTCCAGAATAGATCGATTAATTAGTATAGATACAGGATAGGCAACTGTGTCAGCAGTAAGTCTGAGGAATGTAGGAGATAGATTGTCAGTGGAAGGAGAGCAAGGTTTTAGCTTGAGTAGTAGAGATTTAATGTAAGTAATGGGAACTGGCTCAAAAGAAAACAAAGTTGTGTTAGTGTGACTTGGAGAGGTGGGTGTTGAAGTAGAGTTTGGCTTAGAGGTTACCAGATTTTGGATGGAAGAGATAAAGTGTTTATTCAGGAGGGTAGTTGTTTCCTGAGAGGAAGAGTTAGGGTATGGGGAAGGATTAGAGAGCTTTCCAGGATAGAGGATGTTGTTGAGAGTTGACCAAAATTTTCGAGGATTGGATTTGTTGTTAAGCTGAGCAGAGCTATAGTATAACTTTTTGTCATTAGTTGTATTTTTTTGGAAGGTTCCTCAGTTGCCTGTATTTTTGAAGAAAAGGTGGTTGTTTAGTTTTAGTTCAGGTTTTCCAAGCATGATCTCTTTGTTTCATAAGGGACCTAGTCTCTTTGGAGAGCCAGGGAGCATGGTTTGATTTTACTCTGATCTTCCTAGAGGGAGCTAAGGAGTTTAGAGTATTCATGAATATGCTATTGAAAGTGCTTACAGCATCGTTTAGGGGGAGGTGTTTTAGGATGGACCAATCTATGTTGTGGAGAATGGAGTTAAATTGGGATGAATTGAAAGTCGATAGTTTTCGACAGTCTTTGATAAGGTGGGGTTTAGGAATATGGGAGTAGTGTCTTAAGATGGTGGTAGGGAGATGATCACTGAGGGAGTCAGGTAAGGTGGTGGGATTGTGGTATTGGTGGGGGGAATTGGTAAGGATCCAGTCTATGATGGAGCTGGAAGTGGAATTTTTATGGAAGCGAGTGGGAGATGTTATAAGTTGGTGGAAGCCGTGTAGGTGGATACTGAGTTGGGGGGAGTCAGTTTGGACCAATCAATGTTGACATCACCAAGGATAAGTGTCTCATATATGTTGTGGGAGAACCAGGATAGGATGTTTTCAAGAATGGGCAGATTGTTACCAGCAGGAAGATAGATAGAGGCAATTGCAAGTTTTTTGTGGGGATTCAGATGGCAGCTAAGGATGATGATTTCAGCTGGGAGGAAGTCAGGAATTGGGGAAGGGTATGGTGAAAGGTTAAGAATGTTTGATGGCCACGCCACCACCCTTTTTTACAGGTCTATCAGATCAGAAGATATTATAACCTGGTGGGAGTATTTCACTATTTGAGATTTGTGGCTTGACCCAGATTTCAGATAGGGAGAGGATGTGAGGGGTATTGAGAGCTATCCATGAGTGCAGCTCAGTGACTTTATTTGCTAGACTCTGAATATTCAATGATTAAATAGTTAAGTATTTGGATGGAGATGATTGTTGTGACTGAGGTTGGTGACTGTTAGAGGAGTAAGATGGGGGCAGCGTAGAGGTAGTTTTGGAAAGAGAAGAGAGGCCAGGGTTGGGATGGATGTCTCCAGAACAAAGTAGGTTTTTAGTGAGGAGAGAGTGTGTAGTAGATGCTAGATGGAGTTTGTATAGTTTTGACTTAGCTTTGTGGGAAGGTTTAAAAACCTGTATTATGGATAGTTTATATAGACTTGAGGAAGAGGTAATAAAGAGATTAGGGGAGATAGTAAAAGATGAAGTAGTTGGATATATGTTGTATGAGTGAAAAGTTGGTGAACATAGTAGTGGGTCAGAGAGATTGGAGTGGTAAGAGGTGGAGATAGAGAGAATAAGGAATAGTGTAGAAGATATTAGAAAATAATACATGTTGAAATAAAATATGGTCAGATAGAGTAGGTAGAGGCAGTGGTATAGATGAAGTGGTGTTGACAAGATTGACAGATTAGTAAGGTGGTTGTGACAATAGGCAGGAAGTGGAATTGTAGTGGCTAGTGAGAAGGAAGGGGAGGGATAGTTAGATATAAAGGTAATTGTAATTTGGGTGGGTGGGAATGGGTGTAGGAGAGCGAACGGAGTGGGGCTAGCACCCTGGTCAAGATGAAGTCATAGAAACAATCAGAAAAATATAGTGAAAAACTAGCTTGAGAGACAAGGATATAAAGTTCCTAAAGGTATAGTCACCAGAAATAAAATAAAAAGAAATAAAATATGAGCAGAAGTAAGCTTACAAAAGGACACTGGCCTCAAGTTACACAAGTAGATTTACTTGAAGCAAATCTAGTGCTGTTCCTATATATCTAAGATATCTATTTGGGCCAGAGATCATAATCCAGTCCAAGAGTGAGCCACTATCATTGTTTTTGTTGGGTGTAGTTATATTGCTAATTAGCTGGTTAAAGTTATATAGGTTGATATTAGAGGCAGGATGGTGGTGGAAGATATCTAGCCAGTTAATATTTACATTGCCCAGAATGATTGTTTCATTTGTTATAATATTTAATGTCCAGGCAAGGGTTTCTTCTAATATAGGAATGTTATTGCCTGGAGGGATATATAGGACTGGAATATTGAAGCTCTTGCTATTATTCTTTTTTAGGAAGGAAATTAATATTTCAGCTGTGGAAAAATGTGAGGTAGACTTAGTGTATGGAACTATAGTAAAGGTATTTGAGTATATTAGAGTGAAACCTCTACCTTTTTTACAGAGTCTATCTGATCTAAGACAAGCAAAGCCTGGGGGTAGGAATTCAGTGTCTTTAATCTAGGGTTTTAACCATGTCTCCATAGTGGCTATAATATCATGTTTGTTGTGAGCTAAACAGGCATGTAATTCTGGGATTTTGTTTCTGATACTTTGAAGGTTAATAGTTGTAAAGTTTAGTGATTTATAGGAGTTAGGAGGGGTTAAGAGGGACGAGATGGGACTGGGGTTAAGCTGTATGTATCCGCATTGGGGTAAGTTAGAATATCCATTTGGGAGAGTATTGGATTGCTGTTTCTTTTTTGCTTTGCATTGATAATCTAAAGCAAAGTTTATTTTGCTGTTGTCCTGTAGGGGAAGGATTTTTACTTTCATGCATAAATTTATGTCTGTTGCATATAGGCTAGAGGATAATTCAGAGAAGCTGGTAAAAAATGTGTTTGTATAGTTATTGTAGATGCAGGTTTGTAGAAAATATAGATAGTCTGGATTTAAGTTAGCTGTAGTAGGAGGTAAAAGGAAAGAGAGGGGGTGAGGAGTATTGTATTAGAGATAAGTGACATAACAGAAAAAGGGGGGTGTTCGTGCTAAGGAATTACAAGTTATTGTAAAATATAAGTAGTGTTAGAGGAGAAAAGTTCTGGGATAAAATGGTGTGTTTAAAGAGAGGATTAGTTGGCAATCACTATGTAGTTAATGAGACTAAAGTGATGATGAGGAATGACTTAAATTGGGAGTGATTTGTAGATAAATGTGATTGGATGAGTTGTATTGATGGGAGGAGCTATGGTGAGAATAAATGTAATTGAAATGGGGTGGATGGTAATGGGGGTAAGGTAGAGGAGCGGAGTGAGCAGAGCTGCGAGAGGCTGATAGTTTAAAGAAAAACAGATGAGTAGTATCTTGGGTGAGTTGTTGGTGTCTTTCAGCCTTTCCCGGTTAGGGGTCGCCACAGCGGAACTGCAGTCCGCTAATGATTAGCAGTAGATTTTCACGAACGCCGAGGTGCCAGCTCAACATTCAACCTTCAACGAAGGCACACCCATTTACACATGTCTTTCGAACGCCCACCCAACTGCGGGGAGGACATGCAGACTCCACACAGAAGGCACTCCCCACACTCTAGCCGAGAATCGAATGGGAGAACCTCTTGCTGTGAGACAACAACGCTACCGCTGCACCACCGTGAGTGATATAGCTTATTAGAAGATACACAAAAAAATAGAATTGGAGCTAGGTTTGGAAGGGAAGGACTTGATCATAATTACTTAAAAGAGAAAGTCAATACAAGCCAGTTCAGTGAACCTAGAACTGATGAACTAAGAAGCAGGGAGTAGTAGTTCCAAAAGGAGAGAGGATTCTACAATAGTAGGTAGATGTGGCAGGAGAATGGAAGGGGGAGCATAGCTAAAGAGGTGACTGAGTTAGTGTGCATGCCACTACCTTAGTTAGCAGCTTTAATTGTACAGTATAGTGAGAACATTTTTAAGTTTGCTAAGAATGTACACTGAGCAGTGGGCATACATGGGTAACATGCTTGGTCACTTTGGAACCTTGAATGTGCATTTCTAGGCAGCTGGCTATCAGAGAAAGGATGTGAAATCACTTTTCATCCAGATTGAGTAGGCTGAGCAGTGGGCGGGCTTGGGTAACATGCTTGGTCACTTTGGAACCTTGAATGTGCATTTCTAGGCAGCTGGCTATCAGGGAAAGGATGTGAAATCACTTTTCATCCAGATTGAGTAGGTTAAGCAGTGGGCAGACTTGGGTAACACGCTTGTTCACTTTGGTGCCTTGAATGTGCATTTCTAGGCAGCCGGCTATCAGGGAAAGGATACAAAATCACTTTTCATCCAGACTGAGTAGGTGGTGAGCACCCTATTACTCACTAAGCCAGAGGTCGCGACTTGATCTATGCCTGATTGTATTTTAAAAATGTTATCAATAATCATATTCTCCATCTCACCTGAAATCATTGTTCCCTAGCATTCAGCCATGCAAATATTTGGCTCTTTGTCATGCTCCTGCCCCCAACCCCTCAAAGACACTTGTGCAGGAATATGGATACTTGGGGTCTTCTAAGTGAATCATGTCTGCCAGTGTTCCCCTAACAAGTTTTTCTGTAATAGTTAGAAAACTGGATCAGGTTTTATTACAACTTCTGCTGGCCATTAATCTTTATTGTGTGTTGTCCTGGAGAGTGTTTTCTTTAAGAAAAACAAGCATCTTTATCTGTCAAGATTCATTCTATGACTTTCCACATCACCACTGTCTCCTAACCTTCCTTTGTGCAAAGGTATTACATTTGATTTCTTCCATTCCCCAGATACCTCCACAGTGGCCAGCGAGGCACACCATGCGGTAATTGATTTATCAGCAATTTGGTCACATTCTTGATAACCCTGCATGACTGCTTATCTGGACCTTGGACTTCATCTTTTCTTAAAGTATATTGCTGCACATCTCACACTACTTTGTTTAAAGTTAACCTCACTTCTGCTTACATTCTTCATGTTAGAGCTACAGATAGTTTGAAAAAATAAATGCCATGCTTTTTGATGCTTTATTTTCCCTGCCTAATCATTTTTTTATATATAGGACTGCACTAACAAAATGATGACAATGTATTACCAATAATAGCCATACACTGGAAAAGCATTCTGGGTAATCAAAACAACATACTTCTTGAAAATATCAGCTAATTAGTGGCATTATGGTTTCACTACAAATCATCACGCATTCTAATTTTCAATGCAGGGTGTTATACCCTAAAGATGTAGCTAACAATTTGTCTTAGAAGATATAAGTCTCCTGTTGCTGCAATTTGCATGGAAATAGAGTAGCTTCTACACTAATTTAGATAGTGAGGTATTGTAGAGTCAGTCTTTCACATTGTCATTGCAGAGGGGTTCAGCTGCAGGGAAATTTTCAAGGGGCAATCCTTATCAGCAAAGTTAAATGCAAGCATTAAATTTTTTTGCATCGACCCTGAGACTGCTCAGACTTAAGTAAAGGGATTTAACCATGATTAAGGTTTGTTATAAAGTGCAGAAATACAATTTAAGTAACACATTTCCCTCTCATTCTCACCTCTTTATAAGTTTTATATCTTACATGCAGTCGACAACTAACTGATTACCTGTTATCTCCCCCGTCCCATTTTCCTGAAGTTCCCAGGCCCCAGCTTCTTTCCTATCACTTCAGTTTACTAAAGGATAATAGTTCATGTGGCTAATGTTTTAACCCTTATAAAGTGTTTCTCCTTCTGCTTCTGCTCTCACTGTACTCTAAACCATATAGTTGCATAGTCACTTTTGTTTAATGCAGCCATGAATTGGATATCCCTGACTCCTACCACATTGGTTATGACCACATTCAGAATTCTGTCATTTCCAGTATAGTCCTACACCAGATGAGTCCTTCATGATACAAGAAATCAGTCAACTTCTGATCTCTTTCTACTCTGGAAATCAGAATCTCATGGCCTCTTTCTTCTAGATTCAGACTCCCCCATGACCATAACCCTGTTCTGCCTATTATGCTACTTTATTCTCTCTTTCAATTTCTCATCATCCTCCCTTGACATGTCTGTTGGCCAAGTCACTGTGTTGATCCATCCATATCCCCCCTTCTCTCACCTTAATCACCACATACATTACATGACTGCTCCCTTCCTTCTTCATGTGATGTTGTTCCTCTTCCTGACTTCACATTTGATGCACTCATTTATGTAGATCACTATTCTTCCTCTTCCTCTAGCCCTCTGTTTTTCTAGCATTTTTGAACAACCCATTCTCAAACGCCTCCATTTTCTACCCCCTTTTGTCACAGATCCATATGTCCTTGATACAGGCATGTTGTCCCTTGCCTTCTGTATCACAGCATACAGCTTCTCCATCTATCTACCTGGACTCCTTGCATTTCATCCCAACACTACCTAACATGCTTTGAGTCATCCTTGTTGCTTTCCTAAGAACTAAGTACTTACCTCTGCATGAATCTACTGCACCCCTCTCCTAATGTCTTAGTTAAAAGGTACATTCATATGTACCTTTCCACCCCCCTTTTGAGTTCCCCTGTCCTTTTGTGGCCTCTGATGTAGAGCTGGTTTCCCTACCTATTTTCACCTTTCCTCCTACTAGTCCTAAGTCTTACTACCTTAATCACTGCCACAGACAGTCATATATTCCCAAATCCTCTCCTTTCTAAGTGCACTGGCTGCTGGCACAGATAATACCTCTGAGAATATATGCTTAATGCCTCATCTTGGCATCTGTCTGTCATCTCCCTGATGATTCTTGCTGCTACCTCAGCTGTTGTCTTTGATGGGTAAATGGTGCCTACCCACACCACAACAAATATCCACCCATCCTTTTGTGAGCACTTTTGTTACATCCTCGCATATATTATGCAGTCTGTGCCCGGCAGGCTTTGCTGTAATCTGGCCTTTCTTGCTTCAGTATTCAGTAGTTTTCAAAATTGCAAAAGCAGACTCTGAGAAGCTAAAACCTCTTGTGGATGTTTCGTATCAATTTCAAAGCTTGCAGAATCTGAACTGCATAGA
Organism: Protopterus annectens; assembly: GCF_019279795.1. Lineage (NCBI taxonomy): Eukaryota > Metazoa > Chordata > Ceratodontiformes > Protopteridae > Protopterus > Protopterus annectens. The sequence continues at coordinate 893,155,264 of NC_056737.1, forward strand.
AGCACAAAAATAAAATCCATGCTAAGCATACTGGAAACAGAGGAAAAATGAGACTGCTTTCACTAATACCACAAAAATACAGAAAAGACACAAAATTCCACCCTACCTCAATGCAGGAAGATACGTTCCCATAACTATACCAAATATATTAAATCCTGAGATTGTTGGAACTTCTGAAAAGGGATATACCCAAATGCAGTATATTCAGATTACAACTCTCACTTCTGCTTAGATAAGAACAAGTCTTCCTTTACAATTGTACTTCCACTGGTTTCAATTTCCTTTAATACCCATTACACTACAATGTTTTTGCACAATGCTTATGTGAAGGCTGCCAGCCTAGCCAGAAAGAATTTTATAGATAATTCTATCATTTGTAAATATTAATGTAAGGCACAGGCTTGTTGTCTTAAATGGAAATAAACTGCTGTTAGATGTGGAACTGCAAATAATGTCACAACAGTGCTCTCTACTGACCAAGTAAAAGCATGTTGGGACCCTTTGATCTAAAGTTGGCTCCAGCCCGTCTAGATGAATACATTCTTTCTATTGTTTTAACCAAGAGTTAAATTGCTAGATTTAAGCATGCAAATGTATTTTATTGCTCTGCTGCCTGACCAGCTGCAAGATAACACAAGGATATGTTAAGAATGTAAATGCAGTTTCTGTTAGCCTGGAAACCCAGGGAAGTGTGAAGAATGATGTAATGTGTAGCCTGGGAACCCCAGGAAAGTGTGAAGAATTATGTAATATGAATCAGAGCTGCAATTTCAATTTAAACAGAGAGAACCAGAGAGGATTAAGCATTTTTGTCTTGTCCATCCAACTCAGCACTGACTTGCTCATATGTAAGTTATCATAGACTTGTGTTTTCTTTTAGAAATAGCTAGAAACTAGAAAGATTAGACTAAGTGTTTTTCTGTAATGTCAGAACTGCACTACTGAATTATTTTAAGTATTTCTCTGTGATCTCTGAACACTTGACTAGCACTGTGTAGTAAGATGTATTGTCTTGTGTTTTAAAATGCCACAGTGGTACGGCGGTAGTGTTGTTACTTCACAGCAAGAAGTTCTCCCATTCGATTCTCGGCTGGGCTTGGGAGTGCCTTCTGTGTGGAATCTGCATGTCCTCCCCGCAGTTGGGTAGCGTTCGAAAGACATGCGTGCATAAATGGGCGTACCTTCATTGAAGGTTGGGTGTCGAGTTGGCACCTCGGCATTTCATAAAAACTCTACTGCCAATCATTAGCGGACCGGAGTTCCGCTGTGGCGACCCCTTACCGTGAAAAAGCCGAAAGACAAGCATTACATATTTTAAAACCTTTCAACTGTGGCTGTTTTGTGTAGAGATAATTTAAACTCTAGAACACAGAGTCTATATTAGATCACCGAACGCTTAAAAAAGCGAATGGTGATTAATCGACCCTACGTAAGCGAAAGCTTACAATTTTGAACTGTCAGAACAGCGATTTTTCCAACAAAAAAATAAATAAATAAAACACTTTAAACATTATCATTAAGTGGGGGGCTTCGCCCACCACTCCCTCTGATATGGAGGGCTGTGCCTCCCACACTCCTCTACTTAAATATACCAACTCCAAGACCGCACTACAGTGCCAAAAACGGCAAAGTAACGAAGTGGTCAAGACAATTCTTTCCCAGGGAAAGAAATTGCTTAAAAGCCACTCCGATATTTTGCCGTTTCAGGCTTTTGAGTTTGAGCAAGACGCATTTGAAAGAATGTGTCTTCGGTCTTCTAATAGGGAAGCTAGAGTACATTGCATATTTATAGTGATTACTGTACCAAGTCACTCTAATAAGCCTTGACTGTTTAGTTATATTACCAATTGGATAATAATATTGCACGGTAATAATTGGACACCCTGTTAAGGCCTTTGAGTAGCTGATAAATATTAGCTGGGTTGTGGCAGGTGGTACTACTGTATAGTCTGGGTAATAGGGGCACAGCTGGAGAACCTGTGCCAGCCTTTCCCAGAAGTGTCTCTGTGGTTGTATAAACTCTTATCTCAAAGTGTGTGTGTGTCAGCTACTTGGGCAGGGACATGAGGCACTGGTTGGACAGAGAGGGTACTGGAGATTTTAGCTTGCCAAGCTAGCTGAGATCTGGACCCTATAGCTGTGCCAGTGGGGAGTCTTACTGGGGACCTGGAGAGCAAGGGAGCGACCAGCCCTGGACTGACTGTGATCTTAAGGGAAATTGCACTTTACTGTGTGTATTTGTTATCCCTTCCTTCATATATGAGATTCCCTCTCTGGTGTTAGTATTGAGGATTGAGGCTCCTTGGTTGCTGGGCCATGGCATGGGCATCACAGCTTATTGTGTCAGTTCAGACTGAAAAAGTAATAAGCTAACATCTATTAATATATACTGGAGTAACTGTCACTGCAAATGCAGTGAGTGTGAATTTCACTGACTGTGAAAATACAATCCCAGAAGTTTACTATTTTAAGAGGGTGCAGGAGCGAAGTTCCACTCATTGAGAATGGAGGGACCTTTGCTCCCACATTAAACCAGGCTGTCTCTGAATTTTGCTCTAAATTAATCAGATATCACATAGACATATTAGAATATATGTATACTAATCTTGAAAAATTAAGCAGGAGAAATTAAAGAACACAGGTTTAAATGAAACATACTCTATCCTTATTTTCTGCATTACTGCATTCCTCCCATCTATAACACAGTGTTACTGATTTAGGGTACTCAGGTGCTGCCAGAAAAAAATATAGAACAACAAGAAAATCACAAAACCAATATTAACTTTTAATTAACACATAAATCTTAAAATCGTGTAGATACTTCATCAGAACAAGGCACAACAAACACAATCATTTAAATGAAGGGTAGAAAAAAATCAAATGACACTAACAAACAAAAACATTTATATGACAATGTTAATAAATATTCAAAGAATATGTAAACATTTTGCAAACCACATAACAGTTATAACGTGCGACAGATTGTAGGCAAATGCACTCTAGACCTTATCACAAACTGTCCTGTATTGTTTTGTGCTTTCCTGCATAACTGTTTGGCAGGAAAAGCTTTATTTGATTTGTATTTTATTTTTATCTCTTATTAAGTAGAGAAAGCATTGAGCTTAGAGTTATATCTTGTTACACTGCAAGACAATTGAAAAGCTTTAAAAAAGTGATTTTTGTTAAGTGGTGCTTTGCACAGTAAGATTTATTTCTTCATAACTCCCTTGGCCATAATTCTCCGATTACCAAGTTCAACAGCATAAAATGCATGCCCAGTAACAGCCATTATGCTAACATATTTCCATTTTTGTCTTGGAACAATATGCTTTGCATTTTCATCCTCCCCAACCACCAGTTGTCATCCCCAACCTCTCTTTCCTTCCCTTTGTAAACCCTTTCAATTGTTTGGACACACAGCCATGCCTCCCTTGCAGTAAGGCAATTAGTAAAGGGGGCTAAGGCTGTGATCTGTAGCTCTTGTGGTATAGGGTTTGATTCTCTCAGCCCTTATTTGCCTGTTGTGTGACCTTGTGAATGTCACTTAACCAGACATTGCTCCTGGGTTGCCCCAGAAAAGGGATTGTGTGTCATGTGGACTCATCTGGAAATAAATGGGCATTACTATTATTATTATTGATAAACTTTTTTGTGTGTTTACCCTTATGTTTCCCTAATTGCTATCACTGCATTGTTTCCCTACATACTTTCCCCTCTTTCCCATCATTTATTGTAGAAAAAGAGGGCCTATTCCTACCAAAAAATTAAGAAATCCTCCTCTCCCACTGCCTCTTGCTCTTTTTTTGTGTGTTTCCCTCATCTTCACTTCCCATTTTTCCTACTTTCTGATCCACCCCCTTGTCACCTATATAACATTAACTGGTATTATATAATGAACACCTTCATATCAAGGCTGCTAGTACAGTGGCTTTATCCATGTACCAACACCACTATGCCAAGGTGCACCCTGCAGCAAAGTTTCATAAAGTCTGTGCAAGGCTGTGCTTCCCTTATTAGTTAGCAAATGTAAGAATGCGTGCTTTTTTTTCAATTGCACAGTTTCAGCTCTTTACAGATCATCATAAGCTACATACATACAAAACACAGTGTGAGTTTGTCTGAAAATGCCACATTTACATTCTTTATAACACTGCTATTCATTGATTTTAATACCTCGCTTGTGCAGTCTATGGCTTTGAGTACTTCCCAATGTCTTTGCATTAGCATTCTATTTCTTTAGTATAACTTGTTTTACGGAAACTTTCTTTAGCAAATGAAAATGCCTTACAAGATAGATCATGGTTTTCAGATAACTGACATTGGAAACTGAAAATCCAATAGCCAGTTGTGCTATAACTTGCTTGTTAAACAATTCCAGCTAGTCTGGTTTTAAGGGACTCATCAGCCCCTTTTTTCATGTAGGCTCTGAATGCCTGAACCATGCATTATATTAATTCATTTAGTGAAGAATGAGAAGGAACAAGTAAATGCAAATGATTAAATTTTTTATATAAATTCTTTATATTCTTCACTTATATAATTGATGCTAAATGTTCCAATGCATTATATGAATACTGACACTTGGCCTTAAGTTTTCAATAGTTACGTCTAAAGTCTATACTGTTATAGTGAAGACATTGATGCATTTCACATAAGCACCTACAATGACCTCACAACATTTGTCAAAGAAGCATCTTTTTTCACAATTTCTCCAGATATTGCTATAGAAGAAGTGGAGCAGTAGCAGGGTACTTTGTTGTGATCCTAACATGTAACATAATTAGTCAGTACTTTCTCTGCATTACAAGTCATATCTGGTCACCACATGTAATACTGTCAAATGTTTCACATTAGTAATGCCAGATGGTACTGATAACATCATGTATTTTGTCGATCTGTGGCTAGAACAATGGCCAAATGAGGATCTGCTATGAGCAGTCAAAACACAGCTCTCCACAAGGATGTTACATTAGTCAAACCCAATGAAAGATGTGCCCATCAAAACTGTGAATAAAATCATTGAAAACCTGTTTGTGTAGGGGACATGCCCCCTGCACCCTCACATAGTGGACTTTGGCACTATTTCTCTCTACTTACATATTCTATCTTTGTGGTTGCACAATATCAGGGAAAACAAAAATGACATGAGTGATACACAGCTTGCACAGATGTGATCTCACAGGAGAGCTGGCATACATGTAACAAGAGTTGAAGATGTGAATCTCACATATACTTGCTTGCTCTGAATGATGCATGACATTGCCAACTGTCTTTGCACATTTTAAAACATAAAAATGTCTTGACAGAGACTTTGGAATGACAGTGAGATCTGGCCATGTGTGATGATCACAATATTTACACATGTTTTACTGTTAAACAATGACATTTTTATGATGTCTGTTATAATCAGTGGTTTCAAGAGGTAACATGTTATGAATAGTGACATAACGTGCTGTTGGGACATACACAATTCAAAGATTGACTAACATCACCTGGGAATTGAGCCCATTAGAAAAAATAAGGATAAAATGGCAAATGTCATCTATTAACTGTGCATACCACATGAAACTTGTTATTTAAGCTGCAAGTTGAGGTATAGAAATGTCAAACTGAATGGAGATGCACCTAAGAGATGCCTAGATGCACATTACTTGAACTACTAATGTTGATGACATTCTATATAAAAGGCAATCTTTGTGGTTGTAAATACATCTTATATGAGATAAGTCATAATAATTTTAAATGCATATTGTTTACTTCATACATATGCAAGCGCATTTTACATTACGTATCATTATTGCTATGCTTAACGTAACCTACACACATATTTGACTTACCAATCATTAATGATAGATGTATTGCCAAATTCATGTTTGTAATTGTCATTTGTATTTAATGTTATATTACTAAAGAAAATTATGTGACAATACTTCTTCTGACGTCATCACTAAAAGTGTCTATAAACTGGATTTGAACCCTGCATTACCTGTGCTATTTCTCCAAACTCACTGCAGTTACACTTTGTGCCCCAGAAACAGGTAGTTGACAGCTGCATTTTCTTCACTCAGTACTGTCCAGAGTGCTGTCTGAACACTGACTGCAAGTCTCATTTGCGCTAACTGAAGACAGCCCAAATTAAATTTTTGATTTTTTGCCTTAGGACATGAACCATCATTGTACAGTGCCAAGCAGCGTGAAAATGCAGACCAAAACATTATAACTAAAAATAAGCCAATTATAGGATATATATATCAATGAATGGAACACTTATGGCATTAATCTGACATATTCATCATTTTAACATCCGCTTGCCACATTATAAATTGCATTTCTGTGACAAGTCATCAGGTCTTTATGTAATGGCAATTACTGAAAAAAGGACACATAGCAATGACAGTAACTTATTTCTGACACAGCATATACAAGTAATAATGACATACTTTTAAAGGGAATGTATTACTGTCATGGTCACTAACTGGGAGATAAGTAATCCAGCATGATTTTCTGTTATCACAATTTACAAACTGTAATATGCTATATCATGCATAGCAAATATTATTAATAATTAATAAGAATACTTGAGTTTACAACAGCAAAACATCTGTAATACCAACTCACAATGGCTGGAGGTAACATATTTAACATTTATCACACAGACTTTGGTTGTTCAATTCATATACAAAAATTTGTGTCAATACCTAATCTGATCCCATAAGTAAAGGTATCAGTAGTCTAAATTTGAACACACCATTACCCCTGCTGCTGCTCCCATATCTATGTAGTTACAGCTTCCACACAGTGATAGGTAGCTGACAGGTGCATTTTCTTCACTTACTATTGTCCAGAGAGCTGATTTCGTGTGTGCCACTGATGGCAATTAAAATTAAAATCTGAGTTTATGCTTTGAGAAATGTACTGCTGACTGTCAATGATCACTAGCAGTTGGGTCACTGCTAGTAATGGATGACAGTCAACAGTTTGCAATACCAAGTGGCACATAAAGATGAAGCAAAAAATAAACATGAACAATTGAAAAAATGTATCTTTGTCATGTTTTCTCATCTTTGATGTCTTATAACACAAAAATATACACATTAAACATCACTGCTTTTACACAAGAAACACTCTTTTGAGATATGAACCTTGAAACCATGGTATTAACATGACATATTTGAGATTATTTTCACTATTTGTCACATATACAAACAAATGAAGAAGAGATTCCAAATACACAGGCTGTGACATTGTATAAATTTACATTAAGGGTGCAAGTTAAAACATTTTCTCTTAGTTGTCCTTTGTAATTTCTCAGAAGATATGTAGATGAATGGGATATTTGCATCACTTTTCTTTTGTGAGCAGCATACTCTTTTTTTTAGAATTTTCTAACATGAATGCAATGTCACTTGGACTTATTTTGAGAATATATTATTTATATTAAACTGCTGTGTAAGTTGTTTAAATTACAGGCTTTTTTTTTACTCAGAGGCACAGTTAGCTCATAAGAATTTAGTAGTAAAATTGTTATAAAGGTTATCTCTTAAGTCAGTCTATGTCACCCCTGAATTTTTGGTAATTCTATTCTCCCTGACACACTCTCAGTAAGTGTACATCAAAGTGGCAGGAGTGTGAAACACTTAATTATTTCTGAAGTAATACTAATCATTCACACTTACAAGCCTTGAGCATGCAACACTTCTCAGTGCTCATTCTTGTACTGTTAGAACATGTGCAACGCATCATGTAGGTTTGCACACCATGTTTACCTGCCCAGACCTTCATGCAGATTGCCTGATTCATGACTGTTAATGAGTTGACACCTGATTTGCATTTTCACAGTGCTCACAGGCATTACCCTGCACTATATAAGTTCATCATGTTAATAAGGCACTTGTATTGTAGTAGGGGAGACTGTTTGGATTCACAGACAAAAATACTGTGGTTTCACTTCTGTAATTGCAAATGTTTGGGTATTTACATACAAATTCTTTATTTACAAATTAATTTTTTAACTATTAGTGATGGTTTACATTTTGGGCAGCTGTGGTGGTGCAGCGGGTAGCGTTGCCACCTCACAGCAAGAGGTTCTCCAGTTCGATTCTTGGCTGGGGATGCCTTCTGTGTGGAGTCTGCATGTCCTCCCTGTGGTCGCGTGGGTTTCCTCCTGGTGCTCCGGTTTCCTCCCACATCCCAAAGACATGCAGTAGGTGGATTGGACACTCTAAATTGGCCCTAGGTGTGAGTGTGTGGGTGTGCCTTCTGTGGAAGGTTAGGTGCTGGGCTGGCAACTCAACACCATAAAACTCCACTGCCAATCATGAGTGGACAGATGTTCTGCTGTGGTGACCCCCTAACCGCGAAAAGCTGAAAGAAGAAGAAGAAGAAGTGATGGTTTACATTTCACATAAAAATGATTGATATCTGCAGAGTGTCCATTGATGTTGTTACAGCATGTATAGCAAATGTTTGTTTTAAGTAAAATCAGGTCATGTTACCTGCTTTTATAGCAATATTCCCATGTGAATCTGAACACATTTTATACATAATTGTTATACAAGTAGTAGTGATTAAAAAGATACATTGTAGTCCAACAAATGTGTTAATAATCTTATATTTGCCTTTTATCAACAGAACGTTATCCCAAATTGTAAATATGTTTAACTTCCTACATTTTAATTAATGTATTTTGTTAACATTGCTATCTATAATGGACTTACACAGTCTTGTCACCCTTACCAGAGGTTTGTCATTGCTTTTAACTCATTCATTCCAGTGGAGCTCAGGAAGTTTGCACTGTAACTTCCAATGGGTGTAGCCTAAGACATTTGACAGAAACAAATTATGTCCTCACATTTCAAATAAATGTTCATATCTCTGGAACCATAGGTGTTATGAAAGAAGTATAAATGGTAGACTCTTCAGCACAAGCTATTTTTATACTGGTAGCATTCTTTAGGTCTTAAACCAAATTTTGTAAGTCACAGTAACTATTACATTTATAATATTTTGTAAACAGCTTACAGTATCCCATCAACCACTCAAGTTACACATACTGTTAACATTTTATTCATCTACCTGAGACCTTTCATATGAGGCTAATGAGTTCTGTCTGTGGTGCTTGGTTGTTGAGATATTTAGAAAAATGTGAAAATTATACCTACATAAATTATTATAATAAAAACAACAGTTAATGTTTATTTACCTGTACTAGACAGAGGTCAAATATTAATGCAATTAAATTTACCATTGTGTAAGCTTTAAGATGAAATCTTTTAAAACCTTGGACATAGCATGGTTTTGGTATTATTGATGCAAATATGAACAAGCAATATTTGACATCTAGAGGCATCAGTAGGAGTTAACTGCAGACTCACCTGGAGGCACCACTCAGAAGAAATTAGTTAATTGAAATATTTTTTGTTGGGAGGACATAAGTTTTGTGTTTCATGTGTGTAGTTCTAGAGAGCTATAAGTTAATTTCTGCTAATGATGCTTGCAAGCATTCATATTTCTTTTGTTGCTAGTCAGTTTGCTTAATTTTCTGGCACATATATTTGTTTCATATTTATCACACACAGGGAGATGGCTCCAAAGAAATCTGGCCCATTAAAGCTGCCATTCTCAGATGTTGAGAGTGAGGTGATAGTGCAGCACTCCATTGATACGGATCACACATATTAGAGAAAGTCAAACCTAAGAAGTCCTTCTAAGGTTATATCTGATCACAAATGGTCAATGATGCCAATCAACTCTGTGGGTGGCAATGGCCATGATTATGACCAATTCAGACACTGGGCCAGTGACATGACCACCAAAGCCAAAAAAAGCTTTGCTGCTATAGTATATAGATGGAGGTCCACTAGTGGAGGTCCTGCTATTGAACCACCAATGACTGGGTCTGAGGAGTTCCTCTCCACTATAAGTGAGCCAGAGAGCTCATTGGCAGGTCCCAGAATAGTGACTGATGTAGGTGTTGAGATGGAGGATGACCAAAGGGTGTCTACTGATGAAGCTCCAGGTATGCCATATTAATAATTATCTTTTATATAGAAAGAGTGAAGAATGGGGTGGAGATGGAGAGAGAGTGATACTGAGAGATAAGGAGGAAAAGAATGCAAGTGGAGAGAGAGAATGGCTGGAAATACAAACGTATGAGATCTTTCTTAATATGCATATGTAGCTGGTGTCTGTGTTTATTGTGCAATTTGCATTATAAAGCTTCTCATCCCTCTTTCTTGTCCATTTGTCTGTCTAAGTACATCTGGTGCTGAGTTTCCATGACAACCTCAAATGATATGCCCATAATTTTTTTTTACTATTACTGTATAAAAATGTATTTAGACCTACTTCATTTCCTTTTCTAATTGCACTTAAATCAATTATTGTTTAATTTCAGGTTTACTTATTATAAGTTTGATCATTTTTTTCTTCCGTTTCTGTTTCTTGTATATATTACTTGTTATTATGGGTGAGCTTGCCACTGGCACTGTGGAATTCCTGCTGGTAGCCTCTGATGATAATGATGGCAGTGATAAAGAGGCATAGTCTGGGGATGCAGAGGGTCAGTCTGACACTGAGGTTGTGGCTCTCACATCCCCTTCCCAGAGTTAGGACACAGTCAGTATGTCTAGTCATATCCCTGACATGGAGCCATTAGAGTGAGGACAGGTTGAGTGTGATATGGTTGATCAGGGTAGTGTGGTTACTCTAACTGCAGAGCTGAATAAGTCTACCTGTAGCCATCATGAGGGTGAAGTACCACACAGAGGTGTTGGTAGAGGTCTTCAGAAGAGGCCTGTTGCTCCCACTCCACCTGATGTTGGTATGTCAGTATGTACCATGCAACATATGTGTAGGGCTGTCACAGAGGCTTAGGCACATTCCACCAAGGCCTCAGAAAACACAGATGGGTACTGCATGCTGTGCATTCTGACATGTGAGACTACTTGAATGCTGTGGGTGACTCCTTGCACAGGATGAACGACATAATAGGTTATGCTTTATCCGTTATGGAACATCTGCCGGTGGAGAGTCAGCATCCACATGCTGAAGAGCTGCTACATTGTCAGGTGGGAGCTGATGTGGCTGTGCCAGATCCTGCTCCAGTAGTGGCACTAATTCAACTGCTCTATCAGTGATTAAGGTATCCACACACAGATGGGGTAGTTTACATATTTGTGGTCATGGACCTACTCTTGATTACAGTTCATCCCACAGACATTGCTCACATTCAGATAGCACCTTGGCTTCCAGCCAGAGCCATAGAACAAGCAGTCCAACTCCTGGCAGAGGCAGTTCTCACAGCCAGGGCTGGTGACTGTGAACTGTCTTATCTACTTTGCACAGCTCATACCTGTCTAAAGTGCCTTGATGTAGTGCTAGCACAAGTACTTTGATGTGTTCATGCCGACCCACATGCGCTAGAACTCATCTTGGCCATACCACCTCACAAAACATACAAGTATATAAGCATTACTAATGAATGATATACATTTGTTGTTACTGGTCCTGACAATGAATACATGCTGATCAAATGGTTTCTCATGCACACACGTTCACTTCTTTGGTTTCCGGCTTGCCCTCATGTATCCTCCACACCCCTCCATACCCCACAATGTGCAAGTGATGATGACTGTGCCCTGCCCATTGCACATTTCTTTGTGACTTAGGATTACTTATGTCTGATGCACAGAGTAGATAGCTGATGCTTGCTAACTCAACTGTTTCCTTTAATCAAATGTGTTGCAAAAACTGCATTTTTAAATGCATTTTTCCTGCGCAATTGCAAATCATTTGTTATGTACTTCTCACTGTAGTTGTTCTATTATTCATACTAATGCAGTCCTACTGCCTAATAATTAGTGCTTGCCTTGTGCAAATGGTAAGATTGCCCTGGTAATTGTTGGGACATCTGCACTAGCTAATATAATGCATGATTCACAGTATTTGCCAGACTCATTCATACATCTTTATTGTATACATGATGGCATCCAGGTCCATGGAAGTTATAGTACAACTCTATGCAGCCCTCATCAAACCTGTTATTAAATACAAGCCCCCTTTGGCAAGTATTTAACCAGATACTTACTGCAGTTGGAATGCCTACTAAGAATTCCCACTAGGAGAATTCAGGTCATGAATACCCTGTCCTATATTGATCAGCTAAAGGCTCTGTCTCTGTATTCAATCTCGTATAGGATACTGAGAAGGGATCTTTGTCTGGCTTACATGGCTTCCTCAGTCCCATTCATGATGGATCTGTTGCACATGTGCAAAACAAACAGCACCAGAAACACTAGATCCAGGGATTTTCACATTGCTTGGGACATAAACAGAACGTGCTGGAGAAACAGATATGTGCCCCAAAGGATCCCTGCACTATGGAATAGGCTCCCCATCCATGTAAAACAAGGTTTATCTTTGACCCTATTCAAATGAGACCATAACAATTGGAAGGGAAATCATAACTTTACCCCCAGTCTAACCCTGTTATCCCTTAAGGACAGAGGTTGTCAGTAAGAAAAGTATTATCCAAACACCACCCGCTACAAAACCTTATTTGCCTCAATACTAACTTGCACACCCCCGTATAGATGCCCATCATACTCTGGACCCAAATGTTTTAGGATGTGTGGGTAGGCTTTTAAGGACCCTAATGGTCATTAGTCTAGTAACAACCTATGAACCTATATATCACTCATGAGTTAAGGCTGCCATTCCTCTACAGCTGAGTCATCTTTCATGTTAGTAACTTACAATGTTAGCAAAGGTGGCTAATCATTTATATATCTTTTTTTTTTGCAGGTTCATCACTTACCTTGCTTAATACTGCTGCTACAAGATGTGTCTTCCAGGGTTGATTCTGTCTGATGGTTACAGAATACAGCCATTACATGGGTAAGTAAAGGCTGAGGAATTTGGCAGGTACAACTTTTATTGTTTGCATGTGCTTGGCATCTAGGTTGTGAGTGTGCATGCTATCCTCTGCCTCTTAGCCAGAGACATGACATAATGTGCATGCCTATATCTGCTAGGATCATCTGCATCTGCTGGTTCTTCTTCAGACTCCTTGTCTGTATCTGCTGGCCCTACCTGTGGTGCTGGGAACTGCAGTCCTTGTCCTTGCTGTCCTTGTTAAAGCTGTTTCCTGACAATTATTTTGTACAAAATGGCACAGACTATATTTTGGCTGAGGTACCTGAGTCATACTGCAGGGCACCACCACATGTGTCTAGACATTAGAATCTTGATTTGAGCAAGGTGAATACACTCTCTCTGTAATATTCCTAGTTTGAGCATGTGCATCATTGTATCCTTGCTCAGTGAGGTTCCCATGGGTGTCATGAGCTAAGGTTCCAGCGCAGTACCCACATCCCCCTATACATGGCCTTGTGGAAAGTCCTTAGCAAACCTTATGTACAGGTCAGAGGTGTGCCATATGTGTGAGTTGTGAAAACTGCCAGGTTTTCTTGCACACACACTGTAGATAATCCCTTGGGCATTACAGACCACCTAACAGTTGATTGAGTGATATCCTTTCCTGTTGATGTACCTCCTTCTTTCTTCACTGGGTGCGGCTTTTATTTCTATGTGTGTGCATTCCATGGCCCCAAAACCTCAGGGAAGTATGCTATGGAATAGAATTGATGCCTGGTTGTTCTGTCCTCTGGAGCATGTGGAAACCATATGTGATCCTAGCATGCTGTAGCATTGCATTGCATTTACAAATTGATGTAATACTCTGGAGGCTGATGCCTGTGACAGCCCTAATATATCTCTTGTGGGTCTCTGAAAATTGTCTGTAGTGAGTGTATGTAGTACTACACATATCTTAGTTTCCACTGGGATGGGTTCTCCTGGATTTCCCCTGGCCCTCAGGTGAATGCAGCAGAAGTTGCATATTTCCTCTACGGTATCCCTGTCCACCCTGTATTACTCTATAATTTCTGTATCATGCAGCCATTATAAGTCAAACAGGGTCTGAGCACTCTTCTCCCTGTAGGCTGACATTTAGCAGCACCAGCAGCAGCAGCAGCTTTTAGTAAAGCCTGTTGCACATACAGGTTAATGACAGTAGCAGGAGTAACCCCTAACATTTTATTTTAAGTGTGTTCGTGACTTTATTCCAGACAGTATTGGAATTGGGACCCAATGGAGGCACCCCATGTATGCACATGCTATATACATTCCTGAATAGCTCTACCATGTTGGATTATTTAATTATCATGGATTTCATGTACTTATTCCCTCTTTAACATATTCTGCTGCTTACTCTTATTTTGAAGGCAGCCGCAGGAGCAACATATAGAACTGTTTAATGGATACCAAACAGCAAGCTCACACACACTTAGCTCAAAGTATAGGCATCATGAATCTAGCCCAATGTTTATACTGGCTGCTACTGCAAAGTTAAAAGAAATTACATAATGAAGGATTCTTTCCAGTTTAATTACTGTTATCATTCCCACCAAAATCACTTTAGTGTTAGCTGTGGGCTCCTTTCCACTAGTTAACCATTCTGGTTGCCTTACCTTTGATCATGTCATATATTTTATAAGGCTGATTTGTTTTCTTTTCTCCCATCAACAGACAAGGAATGAAGTCATTTTTTTTATTTTAATCCTATTTTAATTTTATTTTATATCAGTTCTTAATGAAGGTTGGTTTAAAGCCCAGATTAAATCTCCACACAGTTATCTTTTGAACAGCTTTTTGATGATAGTCTTTATTTAACTTTGCATGCATTTGTTGTTTGTACTTTTGTATTTATGTATTATTTAATATAGTGTTTAGGATTTAAAACAGGCCAGGGGAGATTGTTAAAGGCTACATCTTGTAATATAAAGGCCCTGCTCTCATGACGCAATATTTTCTGATTCAGCAACATCTAAACTGCAGTGAGGAAAGACATCATTATTGACTGATTTGCATGTCTCTGAATCCCATGAGTAGTTAACTGCTGTGGCTGCATAATGTAGGCATAGGCATTCCTCCCCTCCTAATTACTCTCTCAGACACACACACCACAGTCAATGTACCTGTCCTTTAGATGTCTTTCCTTCCACTATATCTCTCTTCATGACCCTAGTCTATCATGGAAAGTGGTCCATCCACCCCTCTGTCCCCATAATAGTCTAAGTGCTGTATAAGTGTTTTAACATTAAACTAAATACTTAATTTAATTTTGAACTATAACTGTTTACTACTATTGTTAAACAAAACTTATCTATACTTCTTGTAACTTGTAATTAATTGTTTTTAATTGTTGTTTTTATTATGGAGCTTTTCTCCCCGGGCCTCTGCTGAAAAAGGACCTGTGTCCAGTCAGATTTTCCCGGTCAACAAATGTAAATAAATAAATAAAATAATAATAAATAAGAGTTAAAAGTACTCAGTGGTGGTTATTACCCCCCCCCCCAAACACCCCCGATCTCAATACTAGTTTAAGTGCCATTAAGGCTCAAATGTAGTATCTCTGGTGGGTAATTGTCCTCCCACCCAATGTCATGGACTATGTTCATTAGTCTATGTATGTGCGAAGGTATGTGAGCCACCCCAACCCCACACACACACACACACACACACACACACACACACACACACACACACACACACACACACACACGCACATTCAGTCACAGAAACACACACGCAGGCACGCACACACCCATGCCTACACACACACACACACACACACACACACACACACACACACACACACACATTTACAAATACACACTCATTTACAAATACACACACAGACAAAACACACAAGCGCACATATGCACACATGCACACATGCACAGACACACGCACACAGACACACACACACACATGCATGCGTTCACACACACACACACACACACACACACACACACACACACACACACGTGCGCGCACATCAAGCAGTCATTCACAGCCCAATCACACTCACTCTTTCATCCATTAATACACACATGTACCTACATACCTGACCCCCCCAACACTAACTCCTCTAAACTACCTCCTAGGCAGACACACACTCAAATACCCCTTTCATACACTCACTCACACACCTCCCAACCCTACCTGACCAATACACTACTTAGTGTTTACCTTTTCCACAATGGATGAACATGGTCTTTTGGCCATGTTCACTATCACAAAGTTGTAGGGCCAGCCATTATGATCTACATATCAGAGCAATATCATATATTGCTTGGCGCACAGACGCTTTCCTGGAGGTGGTTCGACAGGGACTGAGAACACATGGTTAATTAGATTATGCCTCTCCCATGGACTGTGTCCTTATTACGGCAAGGACACAGAGCCAGAATTAAGTGGTGCTGCATGTCTTTGTGCTTTAGCACTGTGTTAAGGCTGTCTCTGAATTTAGAAAGGTTACTGCAATATGTACATGGGGTGTACACATTCCAGTAACCTTTATGAATTCTTCCCACTCCAATTAAAAATAAAATGAAAATGAATGATGTGTTTTACTTTTTGTAAAATGTTTAAGGTTTTCAACACTATAAAAAGTAAAAATGAATGAAATGTTTATATGATCTCTGATGCCATAGCTGAGTAACTTCTTTTTGGTTTTTATATGAAAAGCTGCTCATTACCCTGCAATGCCTTACCCTGCATTTAGTATGCATGCGTCAGTGATATGCTCCTAGCACCGAGGAATAATACAACTGAGCCAGTTTCCACATACAATGATGCCTGTAAGAGTCTTACCAAACTTTAAATAAGTTACCCAGCCTCAGACCATATTGTGCAGCATCAAAAGCCAAACAAAGGAAATTGCCATACATTTCTTTTACCCAACCTCACTGAGTTTGATATACCCAGTGATGTATTGTCTTATGAATAAGTGTTTTAAACTTAAATCATGTTTCAGAATTTTGACCAGCGTCATGTCCTACAACTCTCCATAAATTATTGTTTGTCACATAACAGTATTTCTCTGAGATATAATGGCACATTTCCTTCTAAGATGCATGAGTCTCTGAGTTTCTCATTCATTCTTTCTGCTGTGACTAGAACATGTTTTTATAAGCTGTTGCAGAGCTTATATCTCCAATACCATACTGCTTCTACTATACCACAGGTTCTCAGACTCAGTTACAGTAAGCCTCCCCAAATGTCAGAAAAGTCTTTGATCCTTCATTATATATCAAAAATTGTAAACCACATCTAAAAATAACCCATAGATCCTAAAGCCTGACTGGCTAAACAGATTGTTTTAACAATAGGACACAACAGTTACCACAGCAAAAAGATCCATCTGCATATCCTTGTTTCAAGTCTGCAAAATACTGACCATTACAAGTCCACTCAGTCAATATCTTAATACAAAAGTTCATTAACTGAATCTACCTGCAATCCAAGAGTATGGAAATGAATAGAGAACTGTACACAACGATTTATTTGTGTTGGACAACCAGAATACAGTGGCTTAAATATAAAGATACTCCACTGGTAAACATCATAAGGCTGACATGTCTGTGATTCACACTAGTGTCTTTCTATTCATTACTTGTGGGTACCTAATTATGTATAAGAATGTACAGTTAGCACCTCAGGGCTGATCTGCTAAGCCCCATCAGCAAAACTATTCAATGTAATTTTTAATGTTGATTATATGACAAAGTTATTAAAAGGTTAGAGGTATATTTTTAAATCACTTCACAATGTAAGAGTAGCAATCACTGCCAAGATGATCTGACCCATTGTTCATACTGTTTTACTCACTTCCAGCATGTTTACTCACTTATGTGTTTCCCTCATGAGTAAACAGCTTTGGGTGAGTACAAAATGACATGATGACATTCATGGTAGTAATTATTACTTTGAAGTGCATTGCAACTCCCACACTATATATATATATATATATATATATATATATATATATATGTGTGTGTGTGTGTGTGTGTGTGTGTGTGTGTGTGTGTGTGTGTGTGTGTGTGTAGATATAGATATAGCTATAGATATAGATATATAAAAGAATTGATAAGACTGTGTTAAACTGGAATTAACTAGAAACAACTGAAATGAGACTGGAATGAAATTCTTTATCTGTTAATTACCCAAACTTGTGCTGAACAAGTACCAGTCTTTCCTTTATGGGCCAAGCTTTTTGCACTTTTCAGAATAAATTCTGGACATGCTGTAGTTCAGTTAATAATGCTTTATTAGATGTTAAAAATATCCAAATACTGTTTTCAAAAACAATGCTGATAAACAATAAGAGTCTGTAGAAATTCTGGAATGCTGGATAACAATAACAGTGCTGATAAATATATCCAAAGTTTCAGCATGCATATTCTGATTCTCCTGAATAATATTAACTGAAACAGTCTTTTCCTCCTGAATAGCATGGATATTTGGCCTAACTGAAACAGTTTATTCCTCCTGAATGGTATGGATATTTGGTCTGACTTATGTACTCAGGCTCAAGTGTCTATACTGCAAAAGACCTTTTGCATATCAGTCCAAATGCTAACTTAACTGACTCAACTGACAGCGTCTGCAGTATTTCCTAATAATACCAAAACCCTGTAATGTTTTACATGCCTCTTTTGCCTTAGTTTTCAAGCTTTGTCTTACATGTACCTCACAGTGCCTAACTCTTTATTCTTTATCTAGCATTCCATTGCAAGAACACATATCTTTTTCCTTGAGAAAGGAACATTCTGTAACTTTCCTTTGAAAACTGTTATTTCTGCACATCACATGCTTAGCCAGCAAGATTATCTTTTCCTTTCTACTGAAATGTCTTTCCCTGAAAATGAATGTATACATGAAATACAAGTCTGATGCTATATTTTCAGGCCTATTATTCTTTTTTAATGTACTATAGTGAAATCACTAAGAATACCTTCAGTCTAACAGCTCCTCCCTGAGGTCCTTGATGAAAGTTTACAGGACCTTCTTTTGTATTTACCTCATATCTGTATTACTAGCTACAGTAATCTGGTTTGAATATATGGGCTTTATGCCACCTCACTCATAACCTGCAGATGTGCCCTGATAGATAGTGATGTATTTTATGGTCTCAAAGGTACTATTAGCTAATACCTCCAGCTGCTTGGCTAATGTATGTAATTCACAAATAGCTTTAACAGCTCCATATGCAGGAAATATACCTGCTCCAGTGATTATCCCACTACCTTTCCTTAGTCTTTAGAGTCATTAAGTCTAAGTTCTGAGGTATGTGTGATATATCTAAAACCTGCACATTATTCTGAAAATAAGTTGGGTGGATTCAATAAAGCCTGTGTGGTCATTTTTCACTCTGTGCACGTCATGGCATGATGCACATATGGCCGCGAATACTTTTAGATTCAGTAAACTCCATGTAACATGTGCACTCATGCAAAAACAAGGTAAATACTGTGGCATGCTAATTGCAGAATAAGTAGCTGACTTGTATGCTAATCAAGCAAACCAATATGGTGGAGTGTTTCAACAAGCTCTAAAGCAACTGTGTAGACTCTGTGCTGGTGTTCCCTGTGTATTCGAAAAATTTTCAAATGCAGTCATGGAAAGGAGTCTACACAGACAGAAGAGCAAGTAAAAGTTTAGGTTTGCACAGAATTGACTTAAACATGTGACAGAAGACCCATAATTCTAGTTCTATACAGGCTGAATGCAACAAAAGGAGAGTAACAATAGCAACATATCCTTTTTAAGTGCCATGACATAAATGCAGCTTCGTTCCTCCCACCCCAAATGAAGAATACACTTGTAACTCATGCAGATAGCTAAAAGTGTAAACTCCATGAAATAAACTATTCATAGTGGTATGTAAGCATATGCAGTATGTAGTTGATGAAATACAGGCATAATGTCTCAAAAACAGTATTCTTTGTTGCAGATATATGGCAAAGTAATACCCTCCTTTGTGTGTTCAACATTTGTCTCTCCTTCAATTTCTGTGGCTACACGGTTTCTAACCATGTAGATTCAGGGCTGTCAACATGGTGAAGATGCAAATGAGGTCTGAACTTATTAGAATTGCTGAATCCCAATACATTGGGACCATGTAGAGAAGTTCACATCATGTAGGCACACCCTCAGTGTTTGTTTTCAATGAATGGCAACAGTGAACAATGACATTGTGAGGGGTGTCAGGTTAGACTTACAGAGGTGTACATGTAGATTTGTGAAGGGTGAAAATGCACATAGGCAGTGCACAATTCACAAATTCTGTTTCATTAAGATGTAACCTACTTTTCATTTGTTGGCAAAATGTGTCATCTCTGTCCACTTTAAGTACTTCTTATATTATTTTGGTCATTGTTTGCACAGTACAGTTTTTAACTCAATCACAGCAAATGGAGGAATGAATGGTAGGTTTCCTGGTGCGTGTCATGTAACTATTCCTGTAGCAGCATGTGTATGTGTAGGGCCGAAGCATAGATAGTCCTTGGTTCAAGGACAGAGTGTGTAACCTTTCCTAAACTTTTTGTGCTCCTTATTTACACAGGGGTGCACAGAGGTGCATGGATGTGCATAGAGATGCACATAACGCATTAACGAGCAATCAGAAGGTGTATTTAATAGATGCTAAATACAACATAAGTTGGTGAATTGCATGTTAATGAACCAATCCAATGTGGTGGAGCTATTCAACAAGCTATAAAGCATCCATGTAGACACCATTCTGTTTTTTCCTGCATACTTCAATACTATTGGAGTGGAGATATGGAAAATCTACAGAGACACAATGCTAGGGGCTGCTGCTTTGATCCATCTTTATGTGCTAGAGACTGACGTTAATGGTGCAGCTGCTGTTACCAACAGGCCTAGGCTGAGAAGGAGAAGGGTTTTCAGGCCCAGGGTAGCTTTTCCAATGCTACATGACCTTGAGATTGTAGAATGCTACAGGGTGGACAGGGACACACTACAAGAACTCTGTGACCTCTGCCACCCTCAACTCAGAGCCAGAACCAACAGAATGGA
This sequence comes from Protopterus annectens, assembly GCF_019279795.1. Lineage (NCBI taxonomy): Eukaryota > Metazoa > Chordata > Ceratodontiformes > Protopteridae > Protopterus > Protopterus annectens. Next base: position 893,176,213 of record NC_056737.1, read on the forward strand.
ACCCATCCCAGTGGAAACTAAGGTATGTGTAGCCCTTAGAATCTTAGCTATAGGTACCATTCAAAGACCAACTTAGGACATGATAGGTGTGTCACAGGAATCAGCATCCAGGATCCTTCACCAATTCCTGGATGCTATGCTCATAAATGCCAGTGAGCACATATTTGTCCCTGTAGTTCTGAGGAGAGGGCCAGAAATATGCAACAGTTCTACCATGTACAGCACTACCCTGAAGTATTGGGTGTCATAGATTGCACTCATGTACACAATAAGACACCACCTGGTGAGCAGGGTAGAATCTATACATTAACCGCAAAGGATACCACTCCATCAACTGCCAAGTCATGTGTAAATCCCAGGGAATTATCTTGAATGTGTGTGCTGGCAACTCTGGCAGTTATCATGACTCCTGTATCTGGCACACATCACAGCTGTACCAGATGTTTGCTGGGGGTGACATCCCACAGGGCCTTTAATGGGGTATGCTGGCTATGCACTGGAACCTTGGCTGATGATACCCATCAGAAGTGCACACATAGCCACATAATGCCATAATGAGCACACACTCAAACCAGACATATCATAGAATGTGTGTTTAGGCTGCTGAAGTCAAGGTTTTGGTGCCTAGATACATCCGGTGGAGCACTGCAGAATAATCCACACACATGTACACAAATCTTCTCAGTATGTGCTATGCTACACAATCTGATCCTGTGGAAACAGCTGCAGCAGGATCAGCAAGGGGAAGGGACACACATCGCCCCCACCAATGCCTGGGTCACCACTGCCAGACTCAGAGGTGGAAGGACTATCTGCTGTGGCTGGAAGCAGAGGTAGGCATGCTCAGTATACCCTTGCTTTGAATAAGAGACAATGCATAGCACAATCACTGACCACCTAAGTGCCTAACATCTTTCTCCTAGTCACATACATATAGTAAAACTGATGCTAGGCAACTCACACAACCTTTACCTCCCCATGTATTGGCTGTGTACTGCTTGCATCAGAGTCTGTCCTGAACTAAAACTGTGTCAGCTGCTGCATTTGCAAGGTAACTCCTGAACCGAGAGTATATTCTTTAATAATATTATTGCATATCCTTGTATATCTTAACTTGGTACAGTAATCAAGTAAATACTGGTGGATTTGTACAGAAAGTATCTTAACATTTGACAGCAGAGGCTTGCTGTACTTATATGTGTCCATTAGTAAGTTGTAGGCTTCAGGCATAAAGATTCATGCAGTCAAACCTCTCAAAAGTACTCATGATCACTGCATGCCCTCAGTTTAGCACCACACCTTTGTACTGGTAAATCATTAAAGGGAGAAGTTAGAAAGTAATGATAGTCATTGCAGTTTCTGACTTCACTGCCCTTCCCAAGATCAAACAACAGGCAGGATGCAGAACAAGGAGAGTAACAAGAGCATCATATCCTTGGTTGTTCCATATCAGTAACTCACCTTGCCTCCCCCCTAAAAGAACAGGTTATACTTGTTTGTGCCATAACAGTAACAGAGCTTTGCACACCCCCGCAAAAATAAAAACAGCAGTGTATCCTTGTTTGTGCCATAACAGTAAGTCATTTATGCTCCCTCCAAAAGAAACGTATATGCTTATTTGTGCCATCCAACCTGACCTTCAGTTAATGGCAACTGCATATCATATTACTCCCAGTTAATATCCTCACATGTTAAGGCCAGTGATATGATATGGCTTACACACTGCATGTCTCACACTACTAGTCAGATAAGGGATGATTATGAAGAAACAGAAATGTAAGACAAAGTTGTATATTTGCAAGCATAATCATAACAGGTTGTGTGATCACTAAGTGCACTATGTCCAAATATAATGAAGAAAATTAGATGTACAAATAGCAGCTGACGGTTTTATAGTGTAAATTCTGTTGCAGCTGGTTGCATGAAGAATGAACTCAGTTTTTTGCTGCAGAGCAGTTTGTGTGGCAAAGACAAATAAGGCATCCATCCTGTTTTCTGAAGCTGCATTTGTGTGAGATTTCAAATCCTGAACTATGTAGAAATATCCAATGTGTACTATCATTTTCTACTGTGTATGTCATACATTGCTTTTCCTCATTTCACATATGTCTCCCTTTTTTCTTGTCTTATTTTTCTTCGTTTTAATTCTACTTTTTGTACAATGCATCTTGTAGTGCAAATAGTGAAACTGGAGAACAAATAAATTTCAGGTTTGGCTGTGCTTATCTGGTTTGCATGAAGCATGGACTTGCAGAATCATGGAAATCCGGGCCACCTAGGAAGCAGAGAGCCAAAAATAGAAACTGGATACATTCAGTTAATGCTCTTGGCCATTGCAATAACCTGGCCTGGATATCAGATGGGGTTCTAGTACAGAGCGTGCAACCTTTGTTTTACTGCTGTGACATTGCAGCAATGAATTGCAACATAGACAACTGTTTCCTCAGCCTTCTTGTGGCAACAGGGGTAAGTGTAGAACTGCCATACACCTGGTCATGAGTTTAAATACAGCATATTCCATACACTATTACTTTTATTGATTTAGTAATCTATGTATTATTGCATTTATGATCAAATGTATGACTGCGGGTATACTGTGTACTATAGTCCTGTAATTGTATTCCTGCAATCTAGACCAGCACGACCTTCACTTTTGCCAGCAATGCATACACAACTGCCTGCACATGCAATAACCATGAAATTGCATTGCTTGCCACTGTTGTGCTTTGCTTACCATCTCGGAAATGCAGTGCTGATAACCAGCAGGTATATGTTAGATACTCAATAGTAGCAGTCAGACATTAGCAATGTGGGTTGTGTTTGCACATGCTTACCCATGCACAAACAGGTGTATCACACATGTGCATCCACTTTGCTAACCATCGCTCAAACCTGCTGCTCACTGAGCTATGGAAATGTTTATATTATGCTGTATTACCACTGTTTACTGTCCATTTCCCATGTATGACATGAAATTGCATGTGTAAACATTACAAACTTAGGGTCCTAACAATATGTTGCATATTTACAATACATCCATCTGTTTCCACCCCTTCAAGCACTGCAACCCTCATGTCTCAGTACTTGTTTCACATGTATATCAACCACAATACAAAATGTAATGTCAAATGTTGTGTGCTATACAACACACATCAGTCTGGTAACATGCAGAACTACAACTATTGACCCATTTGCCTAAAAACACTTATCTACAAGACTAGGGAAGGAATCAGCATGGACCATATCCACAGGGACATAGGTGACCTTCAACACACCTGACACTACCCATTTTGTTTTTGCCAAGGGTACATATTGCTTATCGAACCTTGTGGAATTTTTGGATACTGACCTGGATGAAGGAAAACAGGACATAAAACCTATGTTGACTGATCAAATGCCTTTGACACTATCCCCCATTCATGCATCATAGTGAGGATCTCCCATGTGGGAATTAAGCCATACAGTAGTACAGGGGTAAGCAACTGGCTCACTGACATAACACACAGTCTCAAAGTTGAGGATTGCACCTCCACCAGCAGCCAATTGCAATTAGAATACCACAAGGATCTGTGCTGGGCCCTCAACTGTTTGCAAAATACTTTCCTGAAGCATGGGCAATTGTAGATGGCCTGTGGTTTACCAAGTCTGCAGATGACTGGTAACTGGATGCACTGATATAGAGTCCCCCAATAATGGTAACATATTACAGAGGGAGCTGTCACACACAAATGATTGGTGCCAAATCCATGGACTGAACCTTAAAACATGCAATAACTCATTGTCCCCTTTGGCAATGATGTACCCCTGTTATTTATTTATATATATATATATATATATATATATATATATATATATATATATATATATATATATATATACAGTACTCCTCTAAGCTCAAACACAGTGTTTTGAGATTTGGGAACACGTGTTGATAGCAATATACACTTTCATCACTATGTGTCCATAGTGGTGACACACGTATTCTGCATCATACATATTGACATCACATTCAAGACCAGGGTGGTCATACCAACATTTTGTCTCCCTCATGGCCTGCTGATGTCATCTATTATAAGTTTACCTGCAGTCTTGTAAAAGTTTGACTTGTGCTGCAGTGCTTGCAGAGCGTGCTTTGTTCTGTAGTCAGTGCATACCTCTCTACCTCTTAGAGCAAGAAATCTGGGCAACGTCACAAATAAAAACTGGGACAATGGCCCACAAATAGAAACCATTTTTACATATTGCTCTTAAAAACTTAGAAAGTTCATAGAATAACAGGTTGTGTATTACCATGAATTTTCTGAAGGGTATGAAGTCTGAAACTCAAATGTCTGTCATTATTTTCTAACTTCAGTCTTTAATGATTTGCCACTAATTTGCCAGAAAACTATAATATTATGAAAAACAGACCAAAAATATGAGGCAAAAATCTGGACATTCTGCAAAAATCTGTACAGTTGAGAGGTATGAGCCAGTGTAATTGGATAGGAAGGGTTATTGTTCTCACTGCAGTCAACTGTGTGTGTGTGTGTGTGTGTGTGTGTGTGTGTGTGTGTGTGTGTGTGTGTGTGTGTGTGTGTGTGTGTGTGTGTGTGTGTGTGTGCGTGCGTGCATGTGTCTATCCAGAAGAGCAGAAGTGTGTATCCTGCAGTTACCACTCCATTCCTATGAATTGACAGTATTTCGATACTTGGACATGCCTACAGATTCATTTCATGTAGGCCTCCCAACTTCTACTCTACAACATGCACTGCTGATGTCATTCACTATAAGTTGATCTGCAGCCATATAAAAGTCAGACTTGTGCCATGGCACTTGTGTTAAGTACTGTGTTCTGTAGTCTGCGCACTTAGTTAAGGTAGGGGTTCTGTTCTCATTGCAGTCAACTGTGTGTGTGTCTAGTCAGCATAGTACACGTGGTATCCTACAGGTACTTCTCCAATGGTATGGATTGCCAGTATTTTGATACTTGCACAAGCCTACACACCATTTCATGCAGCCCTCCCAAACTGTTGTCTCCCACATGGCCTGTTGATTTCATCTACTATAAGTTCACCTGCACTCCTGTATAACTCAGACTTGTGCCATGGTGCTTACATTAAGTACTGTGTTCTGTAGTCTGTGTACTTAAATAGGTAGGGGTTCTATTCTCACTGCATTCAACTGGGTGTGTTTGTGCTCATGCTTGACATTACAGAGAGCCTTTTACACCAGCACGTGGGGTGCTTTTCCTGTATTTAACAGACACTGCAGATGTCATCAGCTATAAAGTATTGTCTAACACACTCCAAGTTGGAGTTGAGCTGTGGTGCTTGTGTAAAGTAGTGTGTTCTGTAGTCTGTGTACTTAGATAGGCAGGGGGTCTTTTCTCACTAGAATCAAATGTGTGTGTGTGTGTGTGTGTGTGTGTGTGTGTGTGTGTGTGTGTGTGTGTGTGTGTGTGTGTGTGTGTGTGTGTGTGTGTCTGTGAGCTGTTGTGTGACATTACCGAAATCATTTTACACCAGCATGTAGAACACTTATTCTGGCCTCAGCAGACTCTCCTGACTTTATCAGCTATAGGATAGTTTTGGATATGCAGTAATTCCACCAGGGCATGGTCAGACAGTGGTCTGGAGGTAAGGCAGATGTGGCATCCTATACCAGATAGATTACAGTGACATGGCTTTTAATCTATCCACATACATCATGGCATGTTTTGTAGCCTTTGTGTTATGTTGATGAGAAAGGCCTGTGGTCTCTCCAGATAAACTTTCTAGAGCTAAGCTGACATGCCCAGTGGAAGTAAGGCAACCTGTGCTGCTGTTGTGATTCCCTCCTCCCAAACAGTAATAACTGCAAACCATTAATAATCTACATTATATAAAAAGGCAATCCTGTAGCTAGGAAAACAGATGTTGAGGCAAGTTCTTTATGTATGGAACTGTGACAGTAAGCATTTTCTTTGGGATATCTGTACAGAGGTATATTGAATCTCAAAAGGTATGGTTCCAGTTTGTCACCTACATACTGCATATGCTAGAATGTATTTAACAATAAAGTGAAGCACAGGCTTTTGCACTATCTGTATGCATTGCTTAGAAGTGGACTGATGGTATGGCCATGTTTTTCAAACCATTTCAGAGGTAGACATATGATCCTGTGAGGATTGTGAAGTAAGAAACTGCAATGTGTATGATTACTTTATAACATGTCTCTTACAGGATTTTCCAGTCTAAACATGTGGTGGACATCACAGGTCATGCCATGATATCCAGATCTTAAGATTGTTTGACAGCATTACATTTTATTTTCCTTTTTCTCAGTTTTCTTCATTTAAGTTTTTTTTTTTTTTTGCCACTGTTTGTGAGATGCTCTGTGTAGTGCAAACAGTGGAACCGGAAAACCTGGTCCACCCAGGAAGCAGATAGACGAAAATAAAACATATATACTGTGTACTATATTCCTGTCAGTGTACTGCTGATATGTGGACTGTCATAGCCTTCACTTTTGCCTAAAACACATACACAAAAGTCTGTACATCTAATATCTCTAAAATTGCATTGTTTGCCAATGTTACTCTCTGCTTACCATTACACACTGTCAAGCATCATGTTTGCATGATGTTAACCATCGCACAACATTTTCAAGCACTGTGCACACTCCCAGTAAATGTGATAACTGCAATTTGTTGGAAAACATCATTCTACATTTGTCTTGGTCTGTGATAGGCATAGGCATGGCAGGCATACATGGAGAAAGAGTGTGATTTCATGCTCAAAGGTGGAGTGTGTCCAGGAGTCCAACATGTTTGTTGGACTAGTAGTGAAGAAACATGGGCCAGGCTATTGCAGAGGAACTATTCTGGATCAAAGTACAAGTCAGAGGCATGGGATGGTCTTGCCTGGGCTGTGACTAGTGCTACTGGTATCCCCTGCACTGGTGAAAGTGTTGGGTGATGCTTACCATCAGGCAAACATGATGCTCAGCATTGTGCACCTCCAAGCACCACAGCTGCACAGTGTGAAGTGGAGCAAATGTAAAAGCATTTGAAAGTGTTACACACACCTGTATTAGAACCCAATACCATCTGACTCCAAAAACGTATGGATCAATGCATTAGTAGCTGGTGCTACAGACTCTTTTGAGTAACACATGTATTTTAGAGAGTGAATAGCAACTGACAGACAACTGCTGTTGCATACACCTGCTATTTAACTGACTTATTAATGCACTTAATGCAGTGATATATTCCTTTTTGGGGCCAGATGGTACTGATTTTGAATATAGCTGTATCTATTATGTTTAACTGCTTTTGTAACAGCATTGCTGTGAGTTTCTGTATGATGCATACCATTGCATAATGCTTTAAAGGATATAAATGGGGAACATAGAACAGTGGTGACATGGGGAGCAAGCAGGGAGAAGAACTATAGGAATTCCCTGCTAAACTGTGATAGGATTAATTGTATGAAGTACACATACTGCAAAGTTGACACTGTGGCAGCACGTGTTAGTGTATTGAATTGAAATATTCCTTGTTGTTTGGGCCAGATAGTACTGGGTTCTAATACAGATGTATGTAGTACTTTTACAGATGACTATGATACATTGAAATATATTTATACACAGATATTATTCACTGTTGCTTAGCGATGGTGTGCGATGTGCACCATAGAGCAATAATGCTTTATAAAAAAGAAATGGGGAAGGTAGGACAGTGGTGATATGGGTAGCAAACATGAGGGAATACAAAGGGAAATCCTTGCCAAACTATGATAGTTACTATTGATTGTATAAAATGCATGTGCTGCTTAACTGACTGTGTGGCACAATCTATCAGTGCTTTGATCCATTCCTTTTTGGGGCAGGATGTTACTGGGTTTGAATCCAGGTATTTGTATATGCTATTCAGAAAGTTCATGCTAATGTACAACCTATTTATTCTATCAACTTTCTATGTGTGGAAGTACAATATTACATATTTGTACATATTTTATGGTCCATTGCCCCCCCCCCAAGTATGCCTTTTGTCTTGCTGAAAGGAAATGACAGGTATGTTTGCATTTTGTTGTAACACATGTCTATGTCACATTTTATGCCTCTATTTCTGTTTACCTTAATCATACCTCGCAACTGTACAGATTTTCCCAGAATGCCCACATTGTGACCTCATATTTTTGGTCTGTTTTCATATACTTGTGGCTTTCTGGCAAATTAGTGGTAAATCATTACAGATTGCAGTTAGAAAATAATGACAGGCATTTGAGTTTTAGACTTCATATCCTTCAGAAAATTCACAATAATGCAAAATCTGTTATCCTATCAGCTTTCTAGGTTTGTAACAGCAATATTTAAAAATTGTCCCTATTTTTGGGCCTTTGCCCCACTTTTATTTATGGTTTTGTCCAGATTTCGTTCTCTAAGAGGCTGAGAGGTATGCATATGTATCCTTGCATTATGTTGATTTTTATGGTGAAATGTTGAGCAGAATCAGTGCTATCTGTGTAGCCCTAGTGGTTACTGTGGCCTTTTGTGCAAACCCATAGACCGTTGGTGCTTTGACTTATATGGAATTGCTATCTGCATTCACCTGCAAGGTTTCATGGCCAGCAACACTGCCGTGAGCCACAAAACCATGCTTAGCCATATCTCATTAATATGCATTGTGCAATGCTGCACGATGAGCGCCATCACAGTAGCAGGTACACTCTGTGTAGGCTCTGCGTGAAGCCTACATGGAGTTTATTGAATCCTGGGACTGTATTTTAATTCTGTGGTTTCTGAAACTGATTAGGCCAGGTAATTCTTTCAACCATGCTATTTCAGAAACAGCATGGAGGAAAATGCAATACACATCCTCAACCTTTCTCTGTGAGTCTTCAGTTAAGTTAGACAGAGTACAAACTGTTAACCCTGCCTATTTTTCTTCCTTATCTCTGTATGCTGTAATGATAAAATTACACTGTCTATTGCCTTTGTTTCCTACCTTATGAACTGGTGCCTTATTGTACCATGATGTCTCTCTCTTATAGCAAATGAAATGTTCCATGTTGTCCATAGATTTAAATCCTCAAACACTGTACTGTTTAGTCCTTTTTATTTTTTATTGTTACCCTATCAAGCATGATGGCTATTTTCTGAAAACTAATTGAAACTGACACTAGAGGGATAACTTTTTAACTGGTCTTGAAGCATAATTATCATATACTGTATTAATTTGTTTCTCTAAATTTTCAGCAAGATTTGTTAATAATTCTATTTATCTTTTTAATTTTTATGTGCTGTAACAGATGTCTGCCTTCTAAATGTGTGTCTTAAATATCCTGTAGATATTTATGACCTATAATAGTTTACTAAAACCTATGCCTTCTGTATTTTAGATATATACCTTTGCATAGTCTCTCAGTGTCCTTTTAACTTTCTGGCTAAAGTATAATAATTATGTAAAGTGCACTGTAATCTGCAAATTAACAAATTAATCCTGTCCTGTTAGGCCTTGAGTATATTGAATAACTATTACTACCTATTCTATAGATAACTTGTTTTAATAAGCCTGTTACAAATAATTCTGTCACTTTACCCTTAAACTAATGACTGAGTCATGTAAAATATGATGTAGTTGCATGTTGTAACTGAGTATGAATGTTATATTCTGAAATCTGACTGAAATGTACTATGCTGAACTTATAACTGAGTATGAATGTCATATTCTGAAACATGACTGAAATTTACATGAATGTTATATTCTGAAATTTGACTAAAATGTACTCTACTGAAAACATAACTGAATATGAATGTCATATTCTGAACCTTGACTGAAATTTATATTAAAGTGATACGTATTTATACTGAACATTTAAATTAGCTCTATATATTCTGGAAACTAACTACACTAATACTAAAGGAATATCTCTTGCCAGTGTTACCTAAACACAGATAAAAGCATAACTGAAAACCAGTAAATGTTACATTCTGGAAACTAAACTATTAGTACCTTTTTTGGTTAGCATTGTCTGAACACAGATAGAAACATAAACTGAAAAGTAGTACTGTTATACAATTTTCAGAAAACATGAGCACATTTACATACTTGATCTAACTTAATTTTTCTGTAGATAGTGAACTTGTGCACCACATCTCTTGCCAAGTCTAGGTCTTACTCTGTGTAGTCCCAGGCACTGCTGAAGTATTGCAGGCTGTTTTCCTTTCCTGTATTATATTTTTGCTTAGGCCTGCCAAACCTAACCTTTTCCATCTTTTGTGCAAGGCTGCATGATTGATGTTCTTGACTGTATTTAAAATTAAACTGGAAAATCAACCTGGAAATTATTTAGCAATATTTGCAAAGCACAGAAAAAAACAGTATCAGGTCCTTAAATTAACATTTGCAGCTTTAACAATTATAAACTAATAGTGTTGCTTGTTGCCCTGACATTATTTATATTTTTCTGCATGAAATAAATATTTGCCGCTAATAAACTCTTGCAAGTCTGTAAACAAACCGATAATGTACTGCAGTGAACTAAACCAGTGTTACTAGTAAATACATTGCTTGCTACCCTGACTTTATTTACATTTTTCTACATGAAATCAACAAAAATTCTTGTAAGTCTGTAAGCAAACTGATGATATACTATAGTAACCAAAATTAATTTTACTAATAAATACATTCTTGCAAGTCTATAACTGAACTGATGATGTACTACAGTGAAATGGAAAATCTGTAACTTTATTATTAAATCAAACAAAACCTCAGTGGCATTGCTTTTTTTTCCTGCCATAACCTTAAATGAAAATAAAGTAGTAATCTAGCACTGTATTAATATTCACTTTTTGTACTTCTGCACCTTTATAAAATTAATCTTAACTGCTGAACTTTCTACATTTACTCTCATGACCCTCAGATCCTAACATACATTTAAGTGTGTGAAACTCTACCCACTGTCTTAAAATAGCTGTTTCTTAAGCTGACATAATTTATTTTTTTCAGTAATATTGAATGCTGCAAGGATTTATCATTACTGTCTACAATTTTTGAGTTCAATAGCAATAACTGTAACTGCATAAACTGTCACTAAGAATATTAAATTGATCTTTACCATGCTGTTTTATGGCATACAATACTGTCTTTAATTCAGCTCGCTGAGCTGGCCTGTAATCTGATAAACTGCACTTTCTGCAAGAAATATATGCAATCTTGAACCGTTTATATAGACACATGTATTACTAGAGTTAAACTGATCTGATTCTGGAAGTTTACTTGTCTGTCCTTTATACAAGTATGTGAAGTTTTTTCATATAATATACATATTTATTACTAGAACTGAACTGGTCTAATTCTGGAACTTCACTTGTCTGCCCTTTATACAAGTTTAACTAAATCTTAACTGCTGAACTTTCTACATTTACTCTCATGACCCTCAGATCCTAACATACATTTATGTGTGTGAAACTCTACCCACTGTCTTAAAATAGCTGTTTCTTTAGCTGACATAATTTAATTTTTTCAGTACTATTGAATGCTGCAAGGATTTATCATTACTGTCTACAATTTTTGGGATCAATAGCAATAACTGTAACTGCATAAACTGTCACTAAGAATATTAAATTGATCTTTACCATGCTGTTTTATGGCATACAGTACTGTCTTTAATTCAGCTCGCTGAGCTGGCCTGTAATCTAATAAACTGCACTTTCTGCAAGAAATATATGCAATCTTGAACCATTTATATAGACACATGTATTACTAGAGTTAAACTGATCTGATTCTGGAAGTTTACTTGTCTGTCCTTTATACAAGTATGTGAAGTTTTTTCATATAATATACATATTTATTACTAGAACTGAACTGGTCTAATTCTGGAACTTCACTTGTCTGCCCTTTATACAAGTTTAACACAGGAGATGAACCTGCGGCTTTAATGACACATAATATTTATGATGTGCTGTTTTCTTGCACGGGATCTGAACTTTTAACTGTACTGTCACTTCTCAAATGTAGGATTGACTTTAAATTTTACATTCTACAAACTAACAAAACATCATTTAATATATGTGATTTTTTTTTGTCTCTGTCTGTATCAAGATATTATTTATGCATTGCAACACTTTGCTACCATAATAACAATGTCTGCTAAAAAAAACTATAACACAAAAAATCTTTTTCCAAATCTGTAACTGTAAACCCTTTATTCTGCAAATTAACTTTTCTGTCATTTTTTGGAATATCCTACACAAACTGTTACCCTTTTTTTCTCAATGGCCACATCCAATATATCTTTCTGAGCACTTCAGCTGTGTCAGCTGAACAGGAATTTATTTTATCATTAACCCATAAATCTGCATGTTCCTGTCATAACCAATTCTTCAAATTCTGTACATTTGCCCAATCTACTACATGCAAATTCTTACAAGTGTCATCTGTGTGCACTACTGAAAATTCTGTTCCATTTTTATTTTTCCATAAAATATCATTAGTAAAGTCTAAAACAACATATAACTATTGATGACATGTCAATACCCAGTATGGTGCTGTTACACTTCAACTGTTAACTGCTGTAATCTTTGACCCATTAAATTCTGACAAAATTGCATTTGTGTCCTCTAGTAAAGATCTGATTGTAGCTGAAATTGATTTGACTGTATAGTACATTCTTCCATAATTTGTCTGTAAAAAACTGAAAGATTGTCATTTCTTTTAACCTTAAACAACGACAGATAAATAATCTGGTTTTGTGCTGGACTGCCACAACCTTTATAGATAAGCTGAAAATCCTTTTTTATAGAATTAGCAACAACACTTACTTGAGCTATGGGATGCTTTTTTCTTTATTTTTCCATGAAACACTACTAATAAAATTGACTTGAGGTAACATATGTATTTTTTCTTTACTTTGTCCTGAAATCTGTATATCATTTATGCTAGTGTTTACTTTATCAGGCTGATAGAAATCAGGAAAGCAATGACATTTTTTTATTGTGATTTTTTTTTTATTATTATTTTGTAGGTTCTAGTAGTATTCTTGTTTGTCTTTGTATACAGTTTTTTTTGGGGGGGGGTTGATTACGAAGCTGTTTGTACATTATTAAGTCAGAGTTTCTTTTGTTTTTATGCCATAACTTCCATGCTTTATTCCTGGCTATCATATCTTTGGAAGAATTAGTCATTCAAGAGGCATGGTTACTCCTTATTCTTTTGATTCTTTTAGGGGCAAGGCTATCTAATATTTTCAGAAATGTGTTATTAAAAGAGAGCATGGCATCATCTAGGAGAAGCATTTTAAGGATGTTCCAGTTAATACATTTTAGGATGTTATTGAATGTGAGGGGGTTGAATTTGGTCAAAATCTGACAAGACTGAGATTATGGTTTCTTGAGATGGGGGATAAGCACAGATAGTGAAGGCAGGAAGATGATCCCTAATAAGTGTATCGGATGAGAAGATTTTGGTGGGATCCGAAACTAGGATCCAGTCTAAGTTGGTTCTTACATTGGTTCTATTATTATGTCTGGTAGGGCTAGTTATTAGCTGGGCATACTGAAACAGATTTATGTAGGAGGATTTAGGGGAGGAATTAAAGAAATCAATATTAACATCACCAATCAATATAGTTTTGTTTTTTATAGGTCAGGAGGTCCAGGATAATATTTCTTCAAGAAATGGTGCATTGTTGCTTGGTGGAATGTGTAGGACTATGATGCAGAGTTTTTTGGAGCTGTTAATTTCAAGAAAGGAGATCAAGATGTCAGCATTTTGGAATTGCAGAATTTGGTTAGTGAATGGGGTTATGTTGAAAGTATTTGGGTATAATTTCTTATTGTATTTATCAGCCCTTATTATGCTGTAATTTGGGGGGGGTTGATTCTGAGTCTTTTATATTAGGTTTTGACCAGTATAGTGAGCTAGCCAAGCTTGCTGTTTAGAGGTCTTATTCCAGATGCTTTGAAGGTTTAGTGTGTCTATGTGTAATGATTTTGAGCATGTTGAATGGTTTGTTGTGATAGGGGAATTTGTGGCAATAAGAGCCTGAGTCGGGGTGAATGTCACTGGATTGGACTAGTGTTGAAAATATATGAGAAAGTTTCTGTGTAAGATGAAGTACTTCAGAGATGATATAGTGAAATGCATGTTAATAGATATCACTTGAACTTTGAATAATATGGTTTGTGGGGAGGATATGTGTTTTAGAGCAGTAGAGAGGGTTTAACTGAAATAGGCTGGGTTTGATGTTTGAGTAGGTATTAATTTGGGTTTTTATTGAGCTTGTTATTGAGTTGGTTTTGGGAAGTATTGTTTTGGGGTTGACTGAGGTGGCTTTTATCAGAATTTTTAAAAGTAATTCTGATTTGGATAACAATAGTATGAATAAAGTGGAGGAAGCTATGTAGGATGGTGGAAAATTAGTTTACAGGAAGGAAGTAAAGAGCAGGAAGAGGAGGAGTTAGACTGGTATGAGAATTAGTTTACAGGAAGGAAGTAAAGAGCAGGAAGAGGAGTAGTTTGACAGGTATGGGTGAAGGGGAGTGGCTTGTAGAGTATAAATATAGTGGAAGAAGGGGTAGGTGAGAATGGGGGTAAGATAGCTGATCAGAGTCAGCCCAAGCAGAGCAAGGGCAAATGGAGCAGTTTAGGCCTAAGCAGCAGAACATATCTACAAAAAACAATTGGTAAGTATTCCTTAAGCTGTAAATATGAGTGAGCTAGAGCAATTTAGGAGCTATTATCTATTATCTAAGCACTGATTTTACCACCTTTACAGTTTATTTCTTATTGCCTAAGTACAAAGGTTATGAGTATTGTTGTAGGGGGACAGACTCAAGACTGGGAAAAAGCACAGGAGTAAGGGAACAGGAAAAGTACCAAGAGGGTATGCAATGTGAAACAGGGGGAAGTAGAGGCTAAGAAAAGGGGTAGAATAAGTGGAGATGATGGACGTCTGGTGTGGAGTGGTTACAGGACAGCTAGGGGAGAGTGGAATAAGATAGGAGGAGAGGGGCTAAAAAAAAAGTAGGAAGGGCAGCTATGGATGACTTAAGTAAGTAGTAGGCTAAAAACAACAAAAGGCAGAGTTAGTGAGTGTAGTCAGAGGAATGAGGGTCAGTGAAGTATTAGCTAGAGATGGGATAAATTGCTGGGCTGGTTTGGCGCTGTGCAATGGAAGACCTTGGCTTTTACAAATAAAGCATTTTTTTAGATAAGATGCAGCAAACATATATTGGGTGATGGCAGGGTACAAGCGACTTCTTATACGTTTCAATACAGAGATTTGGAGTTCTTTGTTCCCACAGTGAAGCAGTCTGGGCAGGAGTGAGCAGGTTCAGTGAGGAATATTTCCGGAGGAGAAGACTGTTTCAGTTAATATTATTTAGGAGACTCAATATATATGCAGGAACTTTGGATATATTGATCAGCACATTCACTGTTATCCAGCATTCCAAAGTTTTTACAGATTGTTATTGTTTATCAGCATTGCTACTGAAGACAGTATTCAGATATTGTTAACATCTAATAAAAAATTATTAAATGAAATACTGTGTGTGCAAAATTTATTCTGAAAAGTAAAACAAGAATTGGCCCATAAAAGAGAGATTGGCCCATAAAGGAGAGACTGGCACCTGTTCAGCACAAGTTTGGGGAAATAATAGATTTAATTCTAGTCTCATTTCAGTTGATTCTTGTTAATTCCAGTACAATACAGTCTTATTAAATCTTTCAAGATCTATATATATATATATATATATATATATATATATATATATATATATATTTTATATATATATATATATATATATATATATATATATATATATATATATTAATGAGTGATCTGCATGTTACTTGACTGAAACATAAAACAGCACCCTTAACACATTGGCCCATCATTATGTCACTAAATTACAACATCAATATACAGTAAATGAAAAATGAAACAAATTTCTTTTTCCGATCCACTACCCAAAACCCAACCACATTCAGCTCAAATTTGTCTAAATAATAACATTGTTATGGGAAGGGATTTTTTTTTAACTTACATGCAAGGTAGGGTTATGGACAGGGCCATGGTTAGGGTTAACATGCATTACTAAGATGGAACAGGGGGGGTTTGCTTCTCCTTAGTAAGCCCCTCCTTAGTAAACCCTAACCTTAAACATGCATGATCATAAGACACTTAAAGCATCCCTTTAACTAACCCTTAGTCTAACCCTAACCCACACCCATTTGAAAATTCACACATGTACTACACATCCTACTTACCTGTCTTGACAAAATATGCATGACATAATGTCTGTACGACAGACTGGACATTCAACCTTAAAACACCACACTTCTGCATATTGACAAAACCATACAATGATCAAACCAATTGTATTGATAGATGGTGTTTCTGTAAGAGTGAGTTGTTTTATGTATATGTGTGTATATACATATATATATATATATATATATATATATATATATATGTATGTATGTATATATAATATATATATATATATATATATATATATATATATATATATATATATATATATATATATAAAGAGAGACAGAGAAAGATATACATGAATATGAGTACCATACAGATGCAGATTACTGCTCCCCCAAAGCACATATACCTGAGTAACAATGTCTCACTTAAATTATTCTCATGCTATTGAATTGCTATCAACTACACATATTACCCTTCACTCAACTAATAATCTGTTTTTGTCTCCATCCTTACTTCCTCCTATAACCCTAATATGAACACTCTCTCTCATACTAAGACAACACTCAATTCCTTCTCACTGTCTCTAATCATGTAATCTCTAATATACCTTATAAATATCTTATTAGAATTGTCAGAGGTCTCATTTATCAGGTCTACTTCAAATAAATGAAAGATGAGATCATCGAAACTTCAGTTTAAGGAATGAGCACATTGCCAAAATGTTTTCCACGGTAAGTAACCAGTTGGCCAAATGGTTATATTTGCCCTTTTGTCCACTCTAGTGCAATTCTGGAGTTGATATATTTAGTTTGGGGGTGGGAGGCACTGCCCCCCACATTGGGGGAGTGGGGGTGCAGCCCCCCACCTGGGTGGGTTGGAGATATTGTGGTGTATTTTTCATTACATGTTGATCAAATGGTCGGTTACCATGGGAAACATTTTGGCAATGTGGTCATTCCTTACACTGAAGTTTCGGTGATCTCATCTCAATTATGTTATCTTCAGGTAAGTGATGTTTTGTTTATTTGAAGTAGATGCCATTTATCATATACTAGTCTATGTACCAAATAATATAGTTAATTTGTTTTTCCTCACATATTTTCTGCATCTCATGTTATTGTTTTGCATTGCGCTCTACTATGAAACATATGTTCTATGTTTTTCTCATTAAGTTTTTTCACTCCTATGTTACATGATACTTTGTGATTTAAAATATCTGTAATTGATTTTGATTGATTCTGATTGTGGGACCTTTTTCCCTGGGCCTCTGCTGAAAATGTCAGACTTTCCCAGTAAACAAATGTCAAGTAAACAAATGTCATATACATAAATAAGTAAATACATTCATTGGTTATATCCTTCTGCATTACCCTAATCCTATATAAAACAATACCCAATAGTTATATTTTATAAGTACATAACAATTTTAGATATATCTGGACCTCCTCTGAAGCAAGTTAAAAGCCTCCACAAGGAGGCTAGGCTCACTATTAGAAGACCTATACATTGTCAAAACCCAGAAAAGAGAGCCAAAGAATGCTGAAACAAGTAGGTTACAAGTTTCGTGTTATTTACATTTTGCTAGATTGAAACACCGTAAATTGTGGATTGACTGCATTGTTAACATACAAAAGAGGGAGAAGGTGTGCTTTAGTTGTGTTTTCCACCTTCTCCTTTTTCCCTGAATATGTGTCACCTTCTAGTCTGAATTTGTGTGACCCTTGAGGAGATACATTTAGAGATTAGAGTGTGGGATATTGTCCTTAAATTAGAGATGCAGGAGGCTTGCCAACGAAAAATAAATTCTAGCCTCAGTGGTGTCACTGTGTTGAGACTGTGACCTGCTGAAGCTTTAGCACTTTTATTAATGATTAATCACTTGTCAGCTAAATGTCACTTGATTAATAATAATTAACTCCTCACTATTTTGGAAACTGCACAATAAACCAAACTGGTCCCCTTGAAAAAAATCAAGACTCATCTGATGCTTCCAATTCTAGAAACAGCAATGTGTTTACAAGGAAAGAAAACATAAAGCAGAAAATATATAGCCTGATATGGGACTGATGTCACACTGGCTGGAGACCTCAGCTGTAATTCTTGTCTTTGACAGAACAAATGTCAGGACATCAGAAAAGATGTCAAATGAGAAGTTCATGAAATACTGACCTTTAGTGCAAGCAGAGAGCATATTGCAAAGACAGCCAACTGTATCTTAAATTTACCTGAAATAAATGATAAAAGCATGCTGCTTACATTTAAAACTAAAAGTTATCTAATGTGTTAGGTAACTTAGGTCTGTTGCATTTGTTCTAACTATTGCAGATGGAATACTTAAAACTGAAAAAATATATTTCTTTAACTGTTGTGCAACAGCACAAATACTCTCTACAGAAAAAAATCCCAACTGACTGCAATTGAAATGTCACAATAAAGCTAATAATGTACAAAGCCAGCTGTGTTTCTGCTTTTGTGGCTATAAAATGTTTAGAGTATACGGATTTGACTACGGAATGAAGAAACACTAAAATAATTTAATGTCTTGTGTGGGTTATCATCACAGCATAATATCCTGCTAAAGTCATAATCATTTTGAGTTATGTTAGATGAAAATTACAGTAGGGACACCTGCAAAGCCTCCAGTCACTCTGCAAAGTGACTTATCACACATTGTAGTCTAAATTCATGAACCTGTGCTGTTCACAAATCACTTTTTATTTCAGGTTTTACATTACACATGGTACCATGAAGCTCCTTTCACAAAGCAATAGTTATTATATTAATTTCAGCTTATACTTGTAATGCACTTCCCCCACTTACAGCTGCAAAGCCTTCAAAATGCATAGAATAAAATCAGGAAAACAAGAGTTTAAAAGACACATTTGCTAAAGAAGGAAAACAAGGCTGATGCCTTTAATATTACTAACACCAGTTATAATTACAAGGTCAAGTTTCCTACAATATTGTAATCTGCCATGCTATTAATACTTTTGTGGGGAAAATAATTTGGTACACAAAAATGACAATATGTTCTTATTTCTTTTTGCTATTTTTGTTCTTGGTAGTTTTTTTTTTCTATCGACTGCATTCTACATACAATGGTTATACCATAAGGTACAGTTGTTCTTCTGCAGACATGGCTTGAATGTAAACTGACAGGTTCAACAACTGAAAAGAAGTAGCTACAAAAGATCCATCATAATCAAAAGCAGTGTATAAAATAATTACATTGACAGGGTCGTACTACTGTCTAACCAGAAATCCAATGGAATGGTGACTCAGGTGATAAAGTGCCACAACTATAAAATGGTGCAATTCAGAAATACATGAAAAGACTGCAAGAATCGAGAACAATAAGTTAATTACAACCTCAGTATTATATTTCAGTTTGCATTTATTTATGTTTTATTTGGGTGTGATTATAGAATTTTTTGTGTACCAACTGACTATGCATTAAAGTAATGTGAATAGGAATATACACAACAAGAACAAAATTCTGCATTTCATTTACTTATTTACTGCTTTGTGATTTGTACTGTGCCTGCTAACTGTGTACATCACTTCAGATGCAATGGTTACAGCGTTTGCCCACCATCATTTAACACTTTAGGGACACTTCAGGCTTCAGCTGTCCTGCTGGCACAGCTCACTAGTGAAATTAGGCTGGATTCATGGACAATATGGGTTAAAGTCATATCAAAAGCATTTCTGTCTTTCCTTGGGACGTATGCATTTTTCATAATTGCACGACAGCCTTAGCTATATGACCTTGCACAGATGACAATAACATCCTGTAACATTGTTTTGCTTGTTTATACTGAATGCATTATATTACTACCAGGCATAATCAAACAATTTTATACTGGGACTAAACGCTTTGCTATTGTAATTTTTTTTTTTCAGTTATGATAATGGGTAATTTTTAGTGCACTCTTGAAAAATAATAACACAAGGCAATTTGTAGCACAGTGTTAAAGTTAACCAAAGTAGGACTGACTGTGATGACATGTAGTGACACTTCTCATACTCAACGATTAGCTGTGCCACATATAACATCTCTAAATGTGTACCTTGCATTTTTTTTGTAATATTATCAAAAGATCACCTGGCTAGATTGTAATGTATGAAGGGCTATACTAAATTTTAAGTCTGAAAAAACTTAGATGCGGATTTCTGGCTCAATTAACTTGAGCTGCTCTGCATTTGGCTTATTTTGAGTTTGATCTGCACTTTAACTGTATTTTACTGTTTTACTGCATTAATATGTGCCTTTTTGACTGTTTTTACTGTTTGGCCTGGTTATTTTCTGTTTTGTACAGAAATATTGTTCAGTTAACATAGACTAGATCCAGGCTTGCTGAATCTAGCCTGTTTTTCATGCACTTGAACTCATATCCAGCCATCTTACATTAAGAAGTGCTCCCCTGCACCCTTGTGAAAGAAAAGTGTGGATATAGCCTTGTATGAGCTGGGATTTCTGGAGGAAGGATCATTGTGTGATTTCCTATTGGCAGACTAGTTTAAAACTGTTTAATTTCACCTGTATATAAGCCTCATGTTTGCACGTAGCTGCACACCACACAACGGGGTTTAACGGTGCCTTGTATAGATGCAAATGCCTAGAAACTATTTTTTCCCTGGACACCGGTCAGTGAACCCCTCCCAGGTTCCCTGCTGCTCTGTGGGCAATGCAGCTGCACACTTCTGCACTGCAGGCAACTCAGCTGAGCACTGAGCAACGTCACCCCACTTTCCATCCCTGATCTTCTATAGAGTAAGTCCCCTTGTTAATCCTAGATCAATAGCTGATCTAATCTGCCCTCTCAGAAATTAGTACTTAAGAATAACCTGCTACTATGAATAGTCAGCTTCCCAACATTTCTCCAGCCTACCTGACTGACATGGGCATCCTGAGGCAATGTATCAATTTCCTCATGTATACTGACAACCACTTGCTCCTAAAGCAAACAAATACAGTATGTGAGAGATGTAACTATACCATGAAACTAGAATCAGCTATCTCACATAACAATAAACAAGACATCAAACAGGTTATCAGCATACATACCTCTCCACTCACACAATATAAGGTCAAGACACATAAACCCACATACATGGAGGTACTCACTAAGAGCTTACCAAAAAGCCATAAACCTCCCAAGTTCAAACAACATACACATAGTGGTACATAAATAGATTCCACCACTGCACATAACAACACACATATCAGTGTCTCAACAATTGAGATCCTAAGGCAAAACACCTCAAAACCTAATGTCCTAGTCATAGGTGACTCAACAGGGAAACACACAGATGTTCCCTTCACCAGAATGGACAAGGAGAAGGTTATGGTCCGCTGTCATGGTCATGTATGCACTCAAGTCACTCAGCAACAATTACTGTTATGACCTTTATCATAATACATGTTGGAGTGAATAACTTGAGATGTACCTTTCTGAACTATATGAAGACAGACATGACCGAACTCAAAGATTATGTTTCCCAGGCAGGTATGCCCCTACCCCTAAGCAGCATTCTACCTTCACCTAGGATGATGCCACAATACAGACAAAAAAAATGATTGATTTCAATAATTGGCTTAGCTTCTGGTGTCACTCCAGGGAGATCCAGTATCTGACACACCTGGAAGACATGGTCAACAGACCACACTGCTTTGCCAGAGATGGCCTTCATCCTATCTCCTCAAGGCTTTCAGATGCTGGCAAAAATGCTTGCCTCACCCATAGTGCCTTTTTCTGGCACTGTCAAAACAACAAAACTTCTGATGTAATGAAATCCTCTAAAGACAAACTCAAGGTCATGCTACTTAATGCTAAGAGCCTAAACAGTAAACTGCACTCCCTGGAAGCACTCCTCACCTTGGAAGATGCTGATGTCTGTGCAGTCACTGAGACTTGGTTCAAGGCCACACGGACCACCCCAGCCATACAAGGTTACAATGCCTTTCACACATTCAGATCTCAAACCGAGCATAAAAAAACAAAGGTGGAGGTGTATCTATCTTCATTAAATCCAAATACACCTCAAGACTGGTAAAACAGTACCACTCTCTTGAGCTACTCCAGGTCCAAATAACTATAGACAAAATACCCTGCCAAATCATTGCTAGCTACAGGTCCCCTACCATAAACCAGGAGAAGCACACCGCCTACCTGGACTTGCTAGAATCACTCAGTATACAGCTAAACACCTTAGCCATGGGAGATTTCAACTATCCTTCATCAATTGGGTGACTTACACAAGCACAAACACGATTGCTCTGAGGTTTCTGGATTTTGTTAATTCAAATGCCCTGGAACAGTTGGTCTGCACCCCCACAAGGGGCTTAAATGTCTAGACTTAATGCTCACCAATGGGGGGGTCACTGCACTACCCCCTTTGTGTTGCTCTCCCTGGTAAGGTCAGACCATAAATCATTCTTGTTTGAAGGACCTGACACCCCCACTGGAGCAAAATAAAATTGAAATTTTTTACCAAGCAAACTATAGCCCACTATGCAATGGTATAACAAGTTTCAAAGCCCCTACTAACATAGCCAACAATGACACCTATGCAGAATTGTACACAAATGCCCTTTATAGCCACTTAAACAAATGTATTGACTCAGCTGTACCTGATAGGACTCAAACCAGCCCTCCTGAAAAAAAAACAAGCCACCCTGGTGGACTGTAAGTATAAATAAGTTATATAATAAAAGAAAGAAACTGATGCCTAAGAACAAGAGAGAACTTACTCAGAGGAAGGATATCCTCCACAGCTTGAACAAGCAAACCAGATATCTTGTAAAGTCCTCTAAAGCTAATTACAAGACTAAATTAGCATCCATAACTAAAGACAACCATAAGGCATTCTTTAGTTGCATCTGAAACCTAAAAGGGAATGGCCAACTGTGTTCCAAACTTATAGTGGATGGTATCACTTACACTGAACCTGAGGAAATTGCCAAACTGCTAGCTGACAGATTTGGCAATAACTTCACCCCCATGCCCACCAGCCATACATTCCTATTACCAGTCCTCTACTGAGTATCTCCAAGGAACAGGTCATACAAGTGCTCTCCAAGGCCAAAAACATGGCCTCTATGGGACCAGATAACAACCCAGGCTGCTTACTAAACAATCTAAAACAAGACCTAGGGGAAGCACTTGGCACTCTCCTTAACCATAGCCTGAGCACTGACTTCATTCCAGCAGAGTAAAGAACAGCAACAGTTATCCCCTTGCACAAAGGGGATCCATCAACCGACTCAGAAAACTACTGAACCATAAGCCTAATCAGCCTTATCTGAAAGACAATGGAAAGCTTCATCATGGACCTTATCAACAAGAACACAGGTGACCTTCAAACTCTTGACCTGATCCAGTTTGGTTTCATTAAGGGTAGAACTTGCTTATTAAACCTGGTGGACTTCTTTGACAACATAACCAAAGCCCTGGAAAAGCAGAACATACCACATATTTTGATTTAGCTAAGGTTTTTGACACAATATCCCACTCAGGGATCATTGAGAAACTCTCCCAGCTGGGGATTAATCCATACATCCCTAGATGGGTAATCAACTGGCCTTCTATATAGCCCACCTTATCATGAAAGGGTTCGCATCTAGATCAAGAGAGGTCATTGTGCCCCTCTACTCGTCACTCATCAGGCCCATAATTGAATACAATGCCCCTTTTGGGATGTACCTTACCCAACACCTGCAGCAACTGGAGAGACCCCAAAAGTACCTCACCAAGAGGATAATGGGCTACAAACAGATGTCCTATGCAGCTCGACTAAAGAAACTCCAGCTCTACTCAGTTGCTTACCACCTACTCAGAGGCGATCTATGCCTGATGTACAAAGCCATGTCAAACCCAGAATTAATGGACATGCTCCACCTCAAAAAATCCAAGTCCCTTAGAGCTACACACTCCAGGGACCTAAACCTCAGCACAAAAATAAATAGGACATGCTGGAGGGACAGATTCATTTCCCAGAGGCTCCCCTCACTCTGGAATAGAATCCCAATTCATGTTAGACATAGCCCCTCGCTGACCCTCTTCAAGCGAAATTTGGACGCGTGGATGGGAAATCACAAATTCACCCCTGGGATCTCTCCTGTGTCCCTGCTAGACAGAGGCACAGTAAACTAATCTTAAAAGGGTACCTTCTGTGACCTACTTTACAGAGGCACAGTAGGCTAATAGGGAGGCGGAAGCCAAATACACTCTGGCTAGGCTTATAAATGCCCTAGGGCAGATAGCCTAGTATCTACCTATGAACTTATGAACTGACAGAATGCACACTGTCAAAGTTGGGGAGTCCACTATACCATTAGACCAGTTACCTGTGGGGTACCACAAAGATCTGGGCTGGGCCCTGTATTGTTTGGAATCTATTTCTCTGAGATTCAGGCAAAAGTAGATGGCCTGTGTTTTGCCAGGTTTACAGATGGCTGCAAACTGGGTGCAATCATTGAGTCTCCCAATGATGTAAACATATTACAGAAAGGCCTGATGTAGACAAATAATTTTTGCCAAAGTCACTGACTAAAACTAAGTCTAAAAAATGCCTCATTATTCCCTTTGGCAAAGAAGCAGACCCTGCTAATTATCATGTAGACAGCACCCCTCTAAGCTCAAATCCAGTGGTACGAGATTTGGGAACACAGGTTGATAGCAATCTAAACGTCATTCACCATGTGCCCATAGTGGAAAGGAAAGCCTTCTATATTGCGCATCTCATAAATAAGGGCCTCACATCCAAGACTAAGGAGGTTATAATTCCACTTTACTCAACCCTTATCAGACCACTAATTGAGTACAATGCTCCCTTCTGTATGTATCTCACCAGACACCTGCAGCAACTGGAGAGACCACAGAGGTTTCTAATCAAGAAAATCATGGGCCTCCAAAATGTGGCTTACATGAAAAGGTTGAAAGCCCTGTCACTGTACTCTGCATCATACAGGCTGCTGAAAGGTGACCTGTGCCTGGTCTATGGAGCAGTCTCTGATTCTTCCCTAATGGAAATGCTGCATATCCACAAATCAAATGGGACAAGAGTCATTCATTCCAGAGATCTCAACCTAGTCTGCAACATTAACAAAACATGTTGGAGAGACAGATATATCTCCCAGAGATTGCCACTCCTCTGGAATAAGCTCTCACTTCATATGAAGCAGAGCTCCTCAATGACCCTATTTAAGCACAGCTTTGACAATTGGATGGGTGACCGTTAATTCACCCTGGGGGTGACACCGATGTCCCTCATGGACAGGAGTATTCGGTGCTGATCATACAATCGCTCTGCTAATAACAACCATCTAACTGTGGTCAATTAGGGTACATTTTTTTTACACATCTAGGCTTGTAAAGGCCCTAGGGCCATTAGCCTAGTAACCTCCTATGAAGTAATATTCATACATACACAAGCATGCAAATATGAAAACACACACACAAATATACAATATACACACAGACACATAGAGTCCCAAACCCACACATACATATATTCACAGCTCTGACACAGCACAGAGCTCCTGCCATCATAAAAACCTGCACAAACACACACACACACACACACACACACACACACACACACACACACACACACACACACACACACACATAGCACTAACTCAGCACAGAGCTACTGCCAACATATAATTCCATTCACCAACCATCTTCAAAACACACACATTCAGTAATTGTGATTTCATTTAACAGTTTACACAATTAACACAAATTCACAGTTCATATAAAAGATTTTGATGACAGCTAAAGACCACATGTGCCCACTAAATATGGCAGTTTTCTTGCCTTCTTGGTATGTTACAGATCCTGCTTAACGTACATATTTCATTTTTCCTTCATTTTTCCTTCATTTCCCTTGAAGATTACTACATGCATGCCTTAAGCATTCTTGAAATCTGCTACTGTTTGTAAATGTACTACCTCCCCAAGAAGGCAGAGATAATCCAACAATCTTGAATCAGGTCTGGTTTCCCACCTGTGACCCAGAGGGTAATAGAAATAACAAGAAACAGAGTACAAAGGATTAGTACATATAAAATCTTGCACCCTCATCCATCTACCTACTTAACTGAATAAACTACTTGAAACTTCAACAAGGCGTCTTTATTCCTCCCACAGGAAGGGTATCAGAGAGAGAGAGAGAGAGGGAGAGAGTCTCCTTGACCTGCTAGCTAAAGTGATTTTATCTGGACTAATCTTTTGTACTCTACCTCCCCAAGAAGGAAGATCTAATTACTGTTCACTCTATATAAAACATTTCTTATTCATAATTTCTTTGAACCTTCCACCTTGCATCTTGAAACTGTGCCCTCTTGTTCTCATGTCTCTTTTATGAGTATACTTACTTTGAGTCTGCAGATTAATTTGTGGGTAATTAAATATTTCATTTATATCCCTCCCTCTCCACTACTATGTTAACTGTACTTATTAAAGCACAGGTGCCCAGTAGGAAGGTAGCTGGAATAAAGAAGCTGAACCACGGCAAAGTAAAATCTTTTTTAATACAAGATGGTGAGTGCTTTCGCAATGGTAACCATTGCTTCATCAGACAGTTCATTCAAACAGCAACAGCACTTAAATACTTTAATTCATTACTAAAACAACCAATCCTACCACTCAAAGCTAATTCAACACTCAGCAATCAATTAATTACTGTGGTTACATTTTACCCTTAGTTAATTGCTGAAGTCAGAAAAACACGGTTTAAAAACCACATGCACGAAATGTAAAAACAAGAACATGTGGATGAATATAAATAAAATACATAAAAAGTCAATGAATAAATACATATGCTCATGTTCCCCATTTAGTAACTGCTTGTGTGTGTGGGTATAAGCATAAAAATATATGTACATTTATATAAAAATATAAGCAGTGCACACTCAACAACTTAATGCATATATTCTGCCTAACAAATACACATTCTGTCCACATAGTAAATACATATACATACATCTCAGCAAATACTTGTCTTTAGTGATATCTATGCTAGAAGCAGCTCAAGAAATACTGTCATATTGACCCAAAGCTCTGCATGTGTTTATGTAGTCTTCTCTTGTTAAGATAGTATTATTATTATTTATTTTATTTTAACCTTCTAGATTTTAGCACTGGCTTCAATGGAACACTATCATTCAAACACAAACCTCGGTGTGCTCCTAAATGCAAAATCCATTTTACTTCCATATTTTCAGTAGTATTGACTATGTCCCCCATCCTATTGCTAACATTCTGAATGTGTAAAACCTGAAACAAAAATATGTGGTCATCCCCCTTATCCAATGTATACTTAGCCAAAGCACTATACAGTTGCCCTTTTCTAGTGCAGTAAAGATGATCCCTTATCCTTTCCCTAAGGTGACAGTTAGTTTTGCCAACATAGAAATGGAAACATGTTGTGCAGTGAGCTACATACACTGCATTCTTAATATTGCAATCAGCAGAATTCCTTAGCTCCCATAAATGCCCTGTTTCAGGTTGCTTAAAAAACCTTGATTCATCTATATAAATGCACTGTGTGCATTTTCCACATCTATGGGTACCATTCACTGTGCTATCCATCAGAGTAGGTATCCTTGGATAGCAAAGCTGCTGTTTCATTTTTTTCATATTTCTAAATGCAAAATGTGGTTGTCCACCCACTATGTTGGTAGTATCCTCATCTACTAACAACATATGCCAATTTTGTTGTATGATGGACACTATTAGTGAATAACATAAGGGTAGATTATTGCTACAATGACTGCTCCTCAAAGATCTACTATTATGGTGAGTGCTTTAGTTAACTCTAGCATCCTCAATCAGGGTCATTGTAACAGAAAATCATAGTATTTGGGTAGAATCCAAAGTTTTACTTGGTTTTCCTGGAATATAGGCAAGTAAAGGATGCCTTCAGCACAGATGAACAAAAACTAATTCTGTCTATACTGCTCTTTTAAGTTGTATTGTTTGGTAAAAGTGTGAACTGAATCTATCTAGCAGCTTCTGAAAATCCAAGCAGAATCATTTCTAAACTAAGGTGCTGACATTATTACTGTTGGAGTGGATATGCTCCAACAGTGCCTTGCAGACATTTACTGCATTAAAAATTATGTACTATAGGCTAACACTTGGATGAAACTTGCTTAGTTACAAGCAGATCATTCATGCCATTTCTGAAAAGGCAAAATGCTGATCTTTTGTCATGCATCAATGAGTTCTGCTGTTATAGTATCTTAATTATCTGAATACATAGAACATATTTTGAATGAAAACTGGGACTTTAATTAACCCTAGACACAAAAAAGGGATTAGTCTTTAGAGGCATCCTTTCACTGTGAAAGACAGTGTAGGGCATAACACATACCAAGGTTTATATCTTAAATTGTTCTCTCTGAGGCCACTGTATCAATAAAAAGTGCTTTTCAAGACATGCTTAATGCCTATATCATCAGATGGTTTATATGGAAGAAAATTAGCTTCTAAAGTTCAAATCCCAAGGAGGAGAACTATGCCTTCCAGGATGTTTTAAGTGTAGTGCACTTTGCAAAAAAGCTTTAAATGATGGTGTTGCTGTTATCTGAATGAGGCTGTTATCTGAATGAAGGCAAATATAAAAACAGACAGCGGAAACAGCAGAGACATGTATCTTGAAGGAAGATTATGCTAAATTGACTCAAACAAAACATTTGATAATCTGGGACACTTTGGCTAGGATAATTCAGTAAGTGTAGACCCTTTGTAAAAGTCAAAGACATAATTGTTTTTTTTTTCTATTTTTTTTAGATAAGCTTTTCTTATAATAGGTCTTTCAGCTTCCTTTTGGATATTTAGAACTTAGAGATGGAGGTGCTGTTTAAAAATAAAAATACTCTCATCCATGTTGAAAGATTCAGTGCCTTGACACTGGGATGTAATACTGTACCTCTCTACTATGTAATAAGAACTTGTGGAGAAGAAATGGCCACAGTAAAACATGTGGCTAGTTTATTAGAAGACAGAACCATGGCTGTCTCAGCAAAGAATGAGCTAAGGAAATGAAAGTGGTTCAGTTCTGCTTCACTTCTAACAGTACTTTTTGCATCAGAAAAAAATGGGGGGATGACATAAAACTGGGGCTGTTTTTTGGAAATCAAAAAATCATCCATTATCCACACTGATGAAGCACTGTAGATCAAACATTTGGAGTTATTGGTTGAAAGAAGTGACAAACAGATTAAGTTTTGATATGTTTCTCATAAGCACTATACATTGAAAGGTCTGTGGATCTAATAGACATTTATGAGCTGGAGTTATCAACTTTCTCAGATAAATTGCTAGCTGATTCCATAAGCAATGAAATCATACTGTAGATATCTTTAGCATGTAAAAAATGCCTGAAGTCCAGATTGCAGAAGTCTTTTGGCAAGGTTGGAAAGGTTTGGATCTCCCCTCATTTGCTGATATATCACATAGCTTTGGTGTTGACTAGATTGATTTGAGGGTCACCTGTTAGAAAGCTCTCCGGGACAGCTGCAAAGACTTTGTGCATAGCATTCATTTCTTTCAGTTGGGTGTAAACAGACCATCCATGTATGTTTGCCTAGAACAGAGAAATTGTTCAAATGGTATTCCCAGGCATAATCTGAAGTATCTGCTGTCAGGTGCTGAGGTGTTGTTGTAGGATGAACAATCATCTCTATGGTAACGTTGTTTATGTCTGTTCACCACAGGAATTCATTTTTTCTAAAACCAGGATAAGGAATCACTGTCTCTAGAGAGTCTGAAGACAAGTTCCAGGTAATAACTTGGAGTCAACTGGCTTTTGTAAAGCTGTCAGAGGGTTGTAAAAAAATTGCTTCTGCTTGTTTGCTGTTAGCTGCACATGGGGGTGACTGACTACCTAGCACTTTTCAGGTAAAACTCATAGTTTTTCATTATTTACTTCAGTTTTATATGAACTCAGCAGGGAAGCTAGAAAGTCATCCCAGTGCAAGCCAGCACTTTAAAGTTCTGCTATTTAAGCAGGAGACACTCTGAGAGGCAGTACTGAGTTCCCAGATGGTGTAAACCTATCAAAAGCTTGTGTGAAAAATTGACTTTGCTTTATGTTTTAGCTGACACTTTGCAGCAAAAACTGTTAGTATTACATTATTTTACTTCATAGGTCCATATGCATTTACTAGGCTTACAACCAGAAGGGCCTTTTTAAGCCTAGCCATGCATCATAAATCTCTGACAAATTATGGTACTCTTGACAAGTGCAGGCAGACGCTTGTGAAACATTTACAAGCAGGGTTCTGGGAGATAAACTATTTACAGGCTACCTGGATCTATTAGAGACATATGAGCCAAATCGGGGATGAATTTCATGTTCTCCATCCAGCTGTCCAGGTTACACTTGAATTGGGCTAGGGAGGAACTCTGCTTCACATGGATAGGGGAATCTGTTCCAGAGAAGGGGTAGTCTCTGGAATATATACCTGTCTGTCCAGCATGTCCTGTTTATATCACAGACAAGTTTTAAGTCTAGACAACAGATAATTCTGGTGCCTTTTGTTTTGCGAATATGCAGGAGGTCCATCAGAGTGGGGTCTGACAATGCCTTGTATGCCAGGCATAGATCTCCCATCAACAGCCTCTAAAAGACTTAATACATGGATAGGACCTTGAGGCACTCTGCACAGGACACGATTCTTACACAGTGTATTCTTTTAGTGAAAAACCTCTGTGGATGTTCCACTTGATGGATATGCCTGGTTAGGTACATACCAAAGGTGGCATTGTACTCAATGGTAGGTCTGATGAATGCCAAATACAATGGACCAATGACTTCCTTGGACCTAGATGCCATACCTTTGTTTATCAGTTGCACAACATAGAATGGTTTCCTCACTACTGTAGACATGTGATGGTCAAAAGCTATATTACTGTCTATATATGTCCCCAAACCCTGACTACGGGGTCAACTTTTAGAGCTGTGTTGTCAATATGATAGTTACCAGGGGTGGATGACTTCCCAAAGGATACTATTATGCATTTTTTGGCAATTAGTTTTAGTCCATGGCTCTGGCACCAGTTGCTTAACTGTGTCAGCCCCTCCTGCAGATTATTTGTGTTGATGGGCAATTCGATGACAGCTCCTAATTTGCAATCATCTGCAAATTTAGTCAACCAGAGGTCATTGACATTGGTCTTGAATTCAGAGAAGTAAATGCCAAAACAGAGTGGTCCCAGGACTGACCCCTGAAGGACTCCACTTGTGACAGGCCTCATTGTAGAGGTGGACTCTCCAATTCTAACTTCCTGGGTCCTGTCTGTTAGTCAGCTGGCTATCCACTAGGTGACATAAGGTTTTGCACCTAACTTCTTGTTTGTTAGCAATGCCCAAGTGGAGTATTGTGTCAAATGTCCTGGCCAGGTTAAGGTAGGTAGTGTGAACCATTTTGCCCTCATCAATTGCTTTGGTGATCTTCTCTAAGAAGTCCACTAGGTTGAGTAGGCATGACTTGCCCTTGATGAAACCAACTTGGGTTGGGTTCAGTCTATGGAGGTTTCCTATGTCATTATTGATCATTTCCATGATAATTATTTCCATGCCTTTATATGTCAGACTAGTCTGAGACTTTTGTGTTTGTAGTTTCCAGGGTCTGCAGATGGCCCATCTTTGTGCAAAGGGATGACTGTTGCTGTTCTTCATTCATGAGGCACAAAGCCTGTTTGGAGGCTCCAGTAAAATATCAATTCCAGAAGGACTGATAGGTCATGTTTCACGATATTTAAAAGGCATCCTGGGATATTGTTTAGGCCTACTGATGCAGTGTTCTTGGCCTTAGACAGATCATTAAGTACCTGTTCACCAGTGATAGCAGGGGGGAGTTGTATTTAATAGTATTTCCTGAGGGAAGGTTTAGTAGGAGAGAGAGGTAAAGTTGGACCTGAATTTGTCAGCCAGTAGGTTTGCTATATCTTCTGGCTCAGTATAGGTGGTACCATTAACAATGAGGTCTGTACACAATTGTGTATTGCCTTAAGGTTTCAGATTTAGCTAAAGAATGCTTTGTGGTTTCCTTGGCCTAGGAGGCCAAATTTACCTCAAATTTGGCTTTGGTAGACTTTATTTGTCCTCTGAGTTTTTTTGTTGTTGCTGGTTTGTTGGTAGCACATTTACATTTTCTTGTTTTTTATTTCTTATGGTGGAAGTACTTTAATTTTGGCATTGCCTAAAAAAGGTACTATGAGGAGGAGAATGTTTTAGCTAAATTTCAAAAACCTAGAGAGGAGTGAGAGGTGCAGACCATTCCTGGTAAAGCAGTGTGGTCTGTTGATCATCTCCTTCCATGCTGACAAACATTGCACCCCTTAGAATGACACCAGAAACTAAGACAATTATTAAAGTAAGTCATCTTTTGTTCGTATTGTGGCATCATCCTTGGAGAAGGTAAAATGCTGCTCAATGCTAGGCTCATACTAGCCTAGGACATGTATTCCTAGAGCTCCATGATGTCACTCTTCATGTAGTCTAGGGAGGTACGTCTCAGGTCATTTACATCTGCATGGACTATGACTGAGTCATACTGGTACTTATGGTCCAATGACCTGAGTGCATGAGTAATGTGGTGGATCCTGGCCCCTGATAAGCAACTGACCATGACTTTATCCTTACTCAGCCTGGTGAGAGGGACATCGGTGTGTCTCACAATGGCGTCTCCAATGACCAGGATGTTGGATTGTGTGATAACTTGCCTTATGGCTTAGAAGTAGAGGCTCCATGAGATGTGGCTGTTATGTGTTGCTATGGATATTGTTTTGAAAGCATGTATTCAGGGCTGCTGAGGGTGTTTTGTTATGTGTACTTCATCTAGGACATCTTTGGGGTTTAAGAATGTTACATTTAAGTGCATCAGCATATGAAGGTCTATGGGTCTGCTTTACATTGTGTGTGATGGGTGCAACATGTGTACTACTGACAACCTTACTGACATTAGGACTGCTTTTATGTGAGAGCTTTGCCTCCAGTGACATTGTGTAACTACATCTCTCACATATCATATCATTTATTTGTGAACTCAATGGCAAAGTTATGTTACCCTAGTACATACTAGTGCTTTCAATCTCTGCTATTTAAGTAAGAGCTGTTGGGAGAGGCAGTAAGCAAGAGCAGGCTATGCAGTTTGTGGTGACACAAAGATGCACGTGTTCAGTGTGTTCAGGGATTGAGGAAGGAGAAAAGTGTAAATGCAGTATTGTAAATCAGCTTTTGTATTGCAACATCAGGTATAACATGTCATAGTGAACTTAACTAAATTGTGCTAGGAATACCAGTTAAGGTTGTATTCTTGCCAGTGGACTGCATGATGACTACTGATCGGTTTATAAGCGATTATTCCAAAGATAACCTGTTCAAGGAAACAC
Organism: Protopterus annectens; assembly: GCF_019279795.1. Taxonomy (NCBI): domain Eukaryota; kingdom Metazoa; phylum Chordata; order Ceratodontiformes; family Protopteridae; genus Protopterus; species Protopterus annectens. Next base: position 893,209,814 of record NC_056737.1, read on the forward strand.
CGGGGGGTACTCTACATAAATTTCATTGCTCGCGTTATAAACACACATATGCATTAAGGACTGCTGGTTTGCTTTTTATCATTTTATATTAAAAAGTGACAGAAATATTTAAAAAATACTTAGTCAAAAGCCAACCAACAAATGTTTTTCCTCAGCAGCAGTGTCAGTCTTTCAGACACCATTTCAATCAATTTGACATTACTCAAGCAGTTTGAACATAGGGACTTTTGAAAACTTCTCTGTTTGAATGCGTTAGTATGCACTGGGATAACTTGCTGGCTTCCCTGCTGAGTTCACACAAAGCATCAAGTAAAATAATGTAAAACTAACAGTTTTAGAATATCGAGACATCTTGCAATAAATAAACACTTTTTGGTAACAGACTAGAAATATAGATTAAAATAAACTAATACACAAGACCTATCAGTAAGAAACTTGATGAGTAGTTGGAAAATACATATATATGGCTGCATTACAATACATCAAATGTGCACAGCATCCAAGTCTGTTTTGTCATTACACTTTGCTCTAACAAAACATATGGTCAACATGTGCATAAGACAGAGTATCTCCTGGAAGAGAAATATTTTCTTTCCCTGAGGATTGTGTGATCTTGAAGTTATATATATATATATATATATATATATATATATATATATATATATATATATTATTAGCAACCCCTACAAAAATCCTTGCTGTTGGTTTAGCCCACTAAAGGGTAATCCGCAGAGCATGCACACAATGTATCAGTGTTATATGTTTCAATAAAAACGACAAACCGCGTTGATAAACTTGCAAAAACAAAAAAAGCAGGCAACGTGTCAGATAAATCCACAAAGATGAACCACCACTTAGAAGTATAAAATGATCGCAAGCTTTATTCCAAAATAAAACTGTATTAAAATGTTAGTGCTTTCGTTTAAATAAATATTAAACTTCTTCAAACATAATTTTAAAATTTTCCCTCCATTTTAAATACATTTCCTTATAGTGACATCATTTCCTCTTGATCAAGTAACATTTCATTTAAAGCAATATTCAGTTTTAAAAAAACACACACAACAATGCTGCCCCATTCATGCATATAAAACCTTATTCAACTCTAAATTCATTATAAATTATCTATTTATTTCCTTTGTGAAACACATTTATTTTATCTTACTTCTTTTTAAAGCATTAAGCTTCAAGATTGGAGTTATAGAACTCTATTCATTGATTCCTGGCCAGCTGTCTGCTTGTAACCTTACTTGCCATTCAAGCTCTCTCAATTCAAATAACAAGTCCCATGCTTTCTTATCATCTATTACTACACTGTCAATAATGATGTAGTTAAATTGGTGCCCTGGATGGTCTTTTAAATGCTTTGCTAAGGCATTAGATAAATTAATTTTTCTAATGGCATATTCATGCTCACATACACGTTGGGAGAATTTTCTCTCCGTTTTTCCTATGTAAAAAGCTAAACGTGATTTGCACTTACTTAAATATACCACTGCCTTATATTCACAACTGTATTTTCCTTTTATCATATATTTTTTGTTTCTTATAATAAATTCATTGTTAATTTCTATTTTGTGGTACCATTTACATGCACCACACCTCCTCATGCCATGCAGGACACTTTCACTATAATTCTCTTTATACTGGATTAATTATTTTAAATGTTTCCCTCTCCTGTTAACAAAACATGGCTTTACACCTAATATGTTTTATATTCTTCTTCTTCATTTAATATGACCCAGTTTTTTTTTCAAAACTCCATTTAAGTAGACAGAAGTCTTCACTATATGTTATAATCAGTGCTTCTGAGAACTTATTATTGTTTCTCTCAACTACATCTTGTATTCTGTGTGAATCAGGGTTATCTATTATTGTTTCTTCTATATCATGTGTCCTCATTTCACTTAAAATGTTTTCCTTATGTAAAATGGGTTTAAAATAACATATGTCTCTTTTGATTCTGACTTCTTCTATGATTTCATCAATGAATTCACCTGAGTATGCCCTAGCACAAAACATAGATCGTAGATTGGTGCATTCTTCAATGAAGTCTTTTTCTTTTGTTATCATCCGGGCAGCTCTAACTACCTGCACTATATATCTTTCCTCTATGTTGACTTTTATGAGTTTAATATCTAAGTATTCCATGAAATCAAGCCTAACTTTCCATGTGAATTTCAAAAAGGTTGTTGTTCCGTTAATATACTCCAGAAATTCTTCTAGGATGCTTCTTGGCCCTTTCCAAAATATACTTATATCATCCTGGAATCTGAAATAAGATTTAAGATATTTATGGAACTCAGTATTAAACACATATTTCCTTTCCCATTATGCCATGATGATTTTCGCGTATGATCCCACACATGGTGATCCCATTGCGATGCCTCTATTTTGCAAATAATAGTTACCATTAAACACAACATAGTTGCTGTTCAAAACTAATTCAAGTATCTCTACTAATAAATTAGCTTTATCCTGGGGTATGTCATATGTATGTAACATCTCATTAGTCCATTCATCTCCTATATCCTGCGGAATGACTGTATATAAGTCACATAAATCAATAGTGACCAATATGTCTTCCTTGTTATATTCTATGCTATTCATATGTTGTAAGAAGGCCCAGGAATCCTTACATATTTGCTCTTCATTTCTCAGAATGTGTTTTAATTCAAAATCAATGTATTTCGCACATGCCGATGTGATGGAATCTCTTCCATCGACTAGTGGTCCCATAGGTGGATTGTTAATAGATTTATGTATTTTTGGTGTCCCAAAAAATACTGGAACTCTAGGAGGTGAAACATTTAAATAATTATACAAATCTATATCAATCCTTCTATCTATAAACATGTCATTTAATTGCATGTAAACTTTTTTGTATGCCCCATTAAATTCATTCAAGGAAACTTTTTGATACGTGTCCGTATCCAAGATGCCTTGCATTTTGTTGTTGTAGTCATATAAATCCATGATGACTGCCCCCCACCCTTATCCGGTTTCATTATTCATATTTTTTCTTTCTGTAAATGTGATAATGTGAACTGTTCATTTTCACTTAAGTTGTTCACAATTTTCTTATCATATTTATACTTATTCAAGTTCTTAAGATCTATTTCACATATCTTTTCAAATGGGGATGGAGGGGTGGGTTGTATGTACTACTAATACTATACATATTACTATGTCTCAGTATTCTACTTTGGTATAGCAATTTCAAATTAATTTTCCTTAAATATAATTTTAAATCTCAAACAGTTTTCATGAAATTGCTTTGTACTGCGGGCGCAAATGTCATCCCTTTAACAAGTAAATCTGCTACTTCACCATCAACATGCACATTTGAAAAATTATACACTTTAAAATCTTTGTTTTCATTTTGCACTATAACACATTCATTTTCACTTCTAATGTCAGAATCAACACCAACAATACTGATCATGTCATTTTGTTCATATTGATAAACATTCAAGTCCTCCAGTGTTTGCTTGTTTACATATTGTTGCGGGTTGTTTTTATTGTTTTTAATCCTCTCCGATCTCCTCAAGGCTGGATAGTTTTGGTTATAGAAATTCTGGTTATCACTATGACTCTCCATTTCTCCAGCTTCTGTTATACTTTAATATGCTACTCTTTTTTTGTTTATATTTTTATTATTGTTGTTCCGATTCTGGGAAATGATGTCTGAAGAAGTTTAATATTTATTTAAACAAAAGCGCTAACATTTTAATACAGTTTTATTTTTGGAATAAAGCTTGCGATCATTTTATACTTCTATGTGGTGGTTCGTCTTTGTGGATTTAGCTGACACGTTGCCTGCTTTTTTTGTTTTTATATGTTTCAATGTCTTAACATCAACTTTTCATCCATTGACATTGTGATCATTCAGTCACAAATCATAGACCAATATATAGAAATATATATATATACATATATATATATATATATATATATATATATATATATATATATATATTAAGCACTCTACCAGATGCATACATTTTTATTGTCACACTGAAAGAACTAAATAATTATGCTGCAAATCATCTTATGTAGCATGATATTCTGCATAGATGCAATGAATGTGGAGCATACTTTAAAACAGCAGAGCATGATAAACAACTGCGGCCAGTATTTCTAGTAAGTTATGCAAATATGCTTAGGTTACCTGTGATGTTTGTGCATGAGTGCAGCTGAGCTGCAATTCATAGAGGCCATTTACGTGAATGCATGATGACCTCTGAAGTGCTTATGCAAACAATGAGATGTAAATGAGGAATGATGTAAATCCTCATATACTAATGAAGCATGTTTTACACCTTTGTGTTTCACACTCAAATTTTCCCACATTTCTGTGTTGGTCACAAATGCTCTATATAAAGAGAAGCCTTGCCAAATCTTTCAGAATTGCAGTCAGCAAAAAACGATGCCACTTGCTTCTAGCTTTGCTATTTCTAGGTTTGAGTTGTTTGTCTTAGCTTGGGTAAAACCACTTGCACCCAGTGGCACTCACCACCCAAGAAGGAGAAAATATAAGCAAAGGAAAAATCATTATAACTTTGACAATTAGGAATTCCTTGATAGTTACAGAGTGGACAGGGACATTATAAGGATATTAGTGGGTATACTTGACCCCACAGGGGCACTAGAGGAATGCATGGGCTTCTTATCCCCATGGACATGAAGATATGCATAGCCCTTACTATACTTGCTATGGGAACCTTCCAGAGACAGACTGGGAACACACCAGGGATCTCACAGGCTTCTGCCTTGAGAATATTGCAGCAGTTCCTGGATGTACTCTTGGTACTTGTGGATCAGTATATCTATTTCCTGGTGTCACCTCAGGAACAAACTAAGAATATGCATGCCTTTTATGAGCTGGCACATTTCACTGAGGTACTTGGTGGACTAGATTATTCTGAGGTGATACTGGATATAGCCTCGATCCATGACTCATGATACCAGTATGAAATCCAAGTGGTGTCTCTGAAGAGACATATAACACATCCTGTCCTAGACCCATATTGTCATCAAGATGGTCTTTGGTCTCCTGAAGAGCAATTTCAGGTGCCTGGATGAGTGTCCTTCATTATGACCCTGCTACTACATACATGATGTTTACTGCATTTTGCAATCTGTGTAACATGATCATGTGCTAATCTGGTGTTAAAGTGACCCATGCTGTTACTGCAACTCCTAGTTACAGTCCCACTATGACTAATGATGACCAACCTGCAACAGTAATAAGGCACCCCATGCAGCAGGCTTGTGCACAGCATAAGGCTGCACAGGTAAAGAGGCAGCATCTAGTCCACAACTATGGACCATGACATTTAGGTGTATGCCTTATTTTGTTAAAAAAATACATGAAGTATAACCGATTCATGCAATGATTTCTTGGGGCTATGCTGTGGGGTCCATGGTCTGCTGTCACTGTTCCTATGGTATTCTCTATCATCTCAAAATATATTTTTTAATCATTTAGAAAAGTTACTCATATTATTGTTACTTAGTTATGTCTGAGTGCTCACTGACCCATGCTCAGTGATGTTATAAGGTATCTTATAAAAAAATAAATCACATTGTTGACTGCTTTGATGAATAGGTTCTGCTGAACTCCTTACTTAAGTATACAAAAGTACTGAATATTGTCAACAGCGAAATACTTCATGAGTTAAATGCACTGCAAATTCAGTGAAACTGTATTATACTTCTTTTTTATATTATGCCATCTCTTCATAGGTTATTCTGTGGTATTGCACATCAGATTAATTTTATGGAGTCATACACAATAATTTCCAGTTTCAGATACATAACACCTATCATCATTTGTGCAGTGGGGAGGGTGAAGTGGCAGTAATGTAAATTTACATAACAATATACTAATTTTAATATGTCATTTGCTTATTATGCACTTCTCCTGAAACATTTTCTGCATTACTACTTTTATGTTGCAGGTAACTGCCACCTGTATGAATGGTAATCCATGTAGCATTCATTTGTTTCTAACTATCGTTAATGGTGTGTATACTAGTTTTACAGGTATGAAATGCATACATTTGCAAACTTAGAAGCTCATTCATAGTAGTTCAATATTAAGTGACTCATACAGATCTCTTATAGATAGGCTAGGTAATGGTGCAAGTGATTTTGAAGAGGGGCTACTATGAGAACTGTAAGGTGAGTTGCTCTGATGTCATGACCTACTTAATGTAGGTGACCCAGTTAACACTGATCTGATAAGTGCTGCACGACCGTGATTGTGACCTGGAATGTGAGGTTCTACTTGTTATATGTAGATGAACACTGACATGGCCTGCATGAAATATGTTATGCTCATTCACCTTGACTGCTTATATTACTTTCCTGAGAAGCAATGGTGTTATCATGGGATCCCCCCCCCAAACATATCTTGACAGTACCCTGTTCTCTGCCCCTTGCAAGACAGACTCCAGCTTGACTCTGGTATGTCCTAACTAGTGTGCAAAGTGGCAACCACTGATGCTTGGTGTGTCACCATAGTATGTATCAATGTGATTGTGGCATTATCCCTACTCTGTGGAATTTCCAAGTAATGCTGGAAATCACCATCCATATCCTGGCAGACTGTGACCATTTCTAACTGACTCTCTGTGGCACTGATCTGAGGCCTAACAATGTCATGGCACATTTTCTATTGGGTAGCCAGTGTTGTAAGAAATTCCTGTGCCTGGGTCTCTTGTAAAGTGTCACTGTGGGCACTATGTCTGAATGCCTGCCATCATCCTCAAAGTTTTCCTCTTGGTTTGAAGATATTGGTGTACAGGTGCAGAGGTGTTCCTTCAGTACAACTGTGAATGGTATGTCAAGCTGTGCTTAACTCTGAGTTGCACTATCACTTTCTGCAGAGTTACTAACATGTTTTGGTGTGAGAGATTCTGCCATTAAACTCTGGGACTGCCTGACACATTTCTCAGGCTGCCTCATAAATATAACTATGTTATTATCAGCAGCAGTACCAATTCTGCTGCTGACATCATCTAAATGTATTGGTATAGTTGAACTTTTTGTTTCTGATGCTGATTGTGAAGACTGGTAGAGATGAGTGAAGGCTGCCAGCCTAGTCAAATAGAATTTGGTACATAATTCTATCATTTGTAAATACTGTGAAATGTTGAAAAGCAGGCTTGCTTCTTAAATGAAAGAATATGTTGTGAAAGGTTGAACTTAAAACAATTTGGCAACATTGCCATCTGCTGTAAAGAAAGTCAAGCATTTCTTGTTGGTCCTTTGAAATTAAAATTATTTCATCACTGTCTTTGATGTTTACAAGTCGGCTCCAGTCCGGCTAGATGAAGGCTTCCTGCCTATTGTTTTAAGGCTAAAGTTAATTACTAGAATTTACATGAGGAATGTTCTTTATTGCTCTAAGTGTAAACGCATGTAAATGCAGTTTCTGTTAGCCTGGGAACACCAGGAAAGTGTGAAATGATGTAATGTTTTATCAGAACTTCAGTTTCAATTTAAACAGAGAGAACCAGAAGGCATTAAACATTTTTGTCTAGAACATCCAATTCAGCACTGCCTTATGCTCTCTTTATGTAAGTAGTATGTTAGAACTGTGTTTTCTCCTAGAAGTAGCTGGGAATTAGAAAAGATTAGACTAAGTGTTTTTTCTGTGATGTCAGAACTGTACTACTGATATATTTTAAGTATTTCTGTATGATCTCTGAACTCTTGACTAGCACTGTCTGTGTAGTAGAAAGTATTGTCTTGTGGTTTTAATTATTTATTATTAAATATTTTAAAACCTTTCAACTGTGGCTGGTTTGTGTATAGATAATCTAAGCTCTTAAGAGTACTTGCATGCCTTTGGTAAAACTGTACATAGCCACTCTAATAAGCCTTAAATGTAGTCATACTACCAATTGGATAATAATATTGCACAGTAATAATTGGACACCCTTTTAAGGGCCTTTGAGTAGCTGATAAGTATTAGTGGTGGTGGCCAGTGGAACTACCATATAGTCTGGGAGAAAGGGGCACAGCTGGAGAAACTGTGCCAGCCTTCCCCAGGAATGTCTGTGTGGTTGTATAACCTCTTCTCAAAGTGCATGTGTGTGTGTGTGTGTGTGTGTGTGTGTGTGTGTGTGTGTGTGTGTGTGTGTGTGTGTGTGTGTCTCAGCTACTTGGGCAGGGACATGAAGCACTGGTTGGACAGAGAGGGTGCTAGAGGTTTTAGCTTGCCCACTAGGCTGAGAGCTGGACCCTATAGCTGTGCCAGTGGGGAGTCTTATTGGTGACCTGGAGAGCAAGGAAGCAACCAGCCCCAGACTGACTGTGATCTCTGTGTGCTCTTAAGGGAAATTACACTTTATTGTGTGTATTGTTATCCTTTCCTCATATATGAGATGCCCTCTCTGGTGTTGGTGGTGAGGATTGAGGCTACTTGATTGCTGGGTCAGGGCATGGGTGTCACACTGATTCTGTAAAGAAATTATTTGAAAACATTAATAATGCAATAGTATATAGTAATGTATGCTTACAAGGGAATGAGTGGGACACTTACCATGCACACCATGCACACTGCTTTCAGTTCCATTCTGTGCTGATGTACAAGGTTCACTTAATAATAATTAATTATGAAGTGTTTAATGAGATCATTTCTCATCAGCATTCAATTATTTTTTTTGTTCAATTTTATTAATTTCCAGAATTAACAATAAATATAATACATTTAACTAGTGAATAACTTACTATAACATACTACTGCGGTGGTGGTGCTGCGGTAGTGTTGTCGCCTCACAGTTAGACGTTGCCCATTCGATTCTCAGTTAGAGCGTCTTCTGTGTGGCGACATGCATGAATGGGCGTTCCTTCATTGAAGGTTGTGCGTTAGGCCCGGCAAGCCAGCACGTAAAAATCTATTGCCAATCATTAGCAGACCGGAGTTCCGCTGTGGCGACCCCTAACTGGGAAAAGCCGAAAGACACAAATATACAATATTTACATATGGCCTATATAAAGAAAGAACAATCCATTAGAGAAGTTTAGTTACACATTGACAAGCATTTCTAATTCACTTTCTTATAGATCAAAGAAGATGTGGAAAGCTTTAGTGTTTCGATAAGAGAAATAATTTTCTTCCAAGGGTTGTTAGTCCATTTTTTAGGGAAATTTTGTTTCTTTGACTTTTATTTCCAGACATGCTGTTTCTTCCAGTAAAAATCAAAAATTCTCCAATGTTGGGTTCTGAAGAGGATTTCCCTTTTCTTGTAATATACTTTCTAGAAAATGCTAGTATAGTCCAGAGGAGATATAAATTATTTTACTCATTTCATTTGTTTCATTGACATTCAGAAAAATCAGAGATTTAGTTAATACAAATAAATCTGTGAAAATAGCTTGAAGGAAATTACTAATCTCCTCCCAATATTTTTTGATTTTATTACAGTCATAAATTATGTAAGACCAATCAGCTTCACAGCTTAGTGAACATCTCCAACATACTGTGCGTTTAGAAGAATTCATTTTAGCAATCTTTCTGGGACTATAAAAGGCTCTATGGAGAAATTTCCAAGTGAAAATCTTCCAAAATTGTAAATTAGAGGTTAGTTTGGTAGAGTACAGTAAAGTAATTTTACTTTCAGTTGACAAATTAATTAAGCGACCTTTAGTGATAAAATTCCAGAAATTTTGTTTTGGGTTAACTTTATAGTTTATTAAAATTTTATATAATTTTGATGTTAAATTTGTCCACTTATAGTTATTATAAATCATTTCTTGAATATAGTATATTAGTTTAGGTTCAGTTTTAAAGGAGCATAAGATAAAATGCTTTGACGTATAAGCCAATCTGTATTTGGAATATCAAAAGTATTTTTTATTTGTTGTATATTTAGCACTGACAGGTTTCTAATGCAGTGTTGCCAGCAAGTACAATTTATAATTTCCAATTGTTAAAAATATGTTTCTGAATTTTATTGGAAACTTTTTTTGTAATTTTGGAAGGAATTAGCAGCTCCCACGATACATTTTTGTCTATACTGGAATTTATGAAAGATCTAAATAAATTGTAAATGTAATTTATATTGTTTGAATTTGTGGGATTCAGCATGTTAAATTGTAGATTAGCACTTAGTATATAACAACATTTATTAATTTGATCATTTGGCAGGAGATTTTTTTACTAATTTATTCTCATTTAAAAATGGAAATATGTAGTGATTTCCAAGCAGAAGAAAAGTTAGGATCTATCCAATTAACAACTATTTTGAAAATAGAAGCGTTGATATATGTTTCTAAATCTGGGAAGTTGATTCCTCCTTATTCCCAAGGTCTAATATGATGAGAGAAGGCTATTGTATTCCTTTTAGGAAACCAGAGAAAGTTTAAAAGAGTTGTATTAATGTCTTGTAATAGCTTTATACTTGGTAACATAAGAATGGCTTGTGCTATGTAATTTATTTTTGGAAGTAATACCATCTTTATTAATTGCAATATATCTTCAAATTTTAGGTATAATTTGTTCCATTTTTCTGTAAGTAATTTTAAAGTGGTTAATTTTTTTTATAGTTTGTGGACAAGGTTGCAATGATATTATCACATAACGTAATTCCTAGATAATTTATGGCAACAACCTGTTCTCCTATTATGTGGTTTGAAATTAAATGAGTGTTATGTTTTTTGTTCAAAAACATATAATTATTTTTTGTATCTCTTATACATACACCTGAGTTGTAAAATAATTTTTTAGCTTGTAAATCTAATTCCTGAAGAGAATCTTCTGAAACACTCAAAGTTAGAAGGATGTCATCTGCAAAGAGCATGATTTTGGAATTACATTGACCATATATATCAATACCTTTTATTTTTAAATTGTGACGTATTACAGAAGCAAATAGTTCTATTGCTAGAGCAAATACAATGGGAGACATAGGGCAACCTTGCTTGGTACCTTTGGAGATTTTAATAGATTCTGAGGTAAAAGGGCCAGGTTCCACATAAGCAAGATTATTTTTATATAATTTTTTTATCAAAGAAATGAAATGAGGGGGAAAATCAAAAATTTCTACAGCTTTAAAGAGATAATCCCATTTTAGTGTGTCAAAGGCTTTTTCAATATCAAGAGCAATTAAAAGGGCTTCACGATGATCCCTATTTAAGATGTCTATAAGGGTTAAGATTCATTAAATACTGTCATAGATATGTCTATTATAGATAAATCCTGATTGATCTTCCTTAATAATATATAGTAAGGATTTTTTATTCTATTAACAAGAATGGACATGAACATTTTATAGTCATTACTAAGTAGTGAAACTGGTCTATAGGAGCTATATTGTTTCGGATCTTTATTTTCCTTTAAATGGGCATGATTAAAGAATATCTTCATGAAGACAGTATTATATTTTGAGCTTGTATTTCATTTAAGGTTTTATGGTAAATTGACATAGCTGAAGATGGAAGTATCTTATATAGTTCAATTATGATTCCATCAGTTCCAGGAGCTTTGTTATTTTTGCTTTCTTTAATTTTTTCAACTATTTCCTTGAGGGAAATTTGTTTTTGGATTTAAGTTTTTAATTTTTCAGGTATTCTATTTATTTTTGATAAATTTACATCTAGATCTGAGTGATCAACATGTGAATTAACATTGGACTAGTGGTCAGTATAGTGATACTTAAAAGTTTCAAGAATGTCGCTAATATCTGAGACTGCTTTGTTATGTTTCCCTTCATGGATAATTTTTATGATATTATTTTCAGTTGCTTGTCTTTTAACTCTCATTGCAAGATTATGCATATGTTTTGGTGACATTGAATGTGAGTTAATTTTTAACTTTTCTAGTGCCAAGTTGGTTCTATGAGTTGATATTTCATTATATTTTTTATTTAAGTCAACAATTGCTTTCTTTTTTATGACTGGATCTTTTGAATTGTCATTATTGATTTGGTTTTATTTTTAAGCCATGAAAGCATTTTACCATATAGATAAGCCTTCAGTGTGTCCCATAACCTTGTTAAATTATTTTCTTCTGACTGGTTAGTATCTAGAAAATATTGAATTTCAGAGTCTAGCCATGGTTTAAATTGTTTTAATTTAGTAATATATGCCGGTATTCCTGTTGTGAAAGTTAGTTTCTTGAAATCAATTTCAAATTTTAGGATAAGTGAATTATGATCCAAAAAAGAACAAGGGATTATGGAAAAATGTATTATTTTCATGTTCAGGTCTTGAGATACATAAAGTTTGTCAATTCTAGTTTGGGTGTCAAACCTATAATCTCTATGAGAAAATACTAATGAGTTATCCTCCTTATATCTATAAGTATCAATTAGATTTAAATTTTCACACCAATTTTTGAGAGCTTTACCTATAGGAGTAAGATGAAGATGTCTTTTATTAGTGGTCTCTGAGGATCCTAAATACAGTTAAAGTTCCCCCAAAAATTAGATTACCTTTATAGACTTTATTAATTAGATCTAAATGTTTTCTGACCATTCCTATCTCTATACCAGGAAACCAGTAAGTGTTAACAAATGTCCATATTTTGTTATTAAATCTTATTATAACAATTGCTATAAGTCCTTCTTTGTCTTCATAATTATAAATAATTTGAGGGATAATGACCTTTTTCTTCCAAAGTATTAAAACCCCTCTGTTTTTTTTTCTTATATGAAAAGTGAGATCATTTTATATATTCCAATGGACTCTAACTAAAATTATTATCTGATTTGAAATGAGATTCTTGAATAAATACAATGTGCACTTTATTTAATTTTAAATATCTTAGTAGGATAGAGCTTTTCCTTGGATTATTTAATCCAATAACATTTAGAGATGGTATGGTTAAAGCCATCTAGTTTAACTTTGCTTGTGAGGTAACTAAAGGTTGAGTCAAATTTCAATATTACCAAATCAGAAAAATGTGTAACTTTTTATTTATAATGGTTTTGAACAAAATAATCAGATTAATTTCTCTAACATAAGCTGTAAGAAATAACTAGATTTAGGCCAATAGAGTAGAAAAAAGTACAATGAAAAAAATTCAATAAGTGTAACCAAAGAATTAATGAATTGATGAAAACCATTAACCAACATGGAGTGAAATACACTCCTAATTTGAAAGAACAGTAATGTTCAGTCAGATTATCCCTCATGACAGACAAGAAATAAAGAAAGATATTAACATATTTCAGCTCCAAATTGAAGTTCTAGGAGATGTAATGATGCTAATAGTTGAAATAGCATTTGCTGTAGATAGTAACTAATTAGATAATATTAACATTCAAAAAGGAAATGAATATAAATTTACATATATAAAAAAAAATTTAAATTCCCTATGACTAATGAGGATAAATAAAATACAATAATTATTAAAAGTACATATTGCAAATAAAAAATTCCTTGTGGTAGTAATTACCAATTTCAAAATTATTTAATGAGTGATACAGTAGCATAGACCGTAAAATAAGAATACTAGTTACTTTAAATTTTAAAAGATTAGGGTGGTTCCTTCCTCAGTAAGAGGAACCTTTTAATAGTTGAGCCTCTAAATTTGAATGTTATAGTAATGCTACAGTATAAATCATATACTGGTGTTTCTATATCAAGTCAATAATCTGATTATAGTCAGTTGTACAAAAATATACTAATAGAACATGACAATTTACAGAAACATTTTCCCTATTTACAAATAGATTAGCTTTGGAAAGAATAAATAGTCTAATAAATAACGATTAACTTGTTTAAATGTTGACCGGCAAACAAAAAAAAAAAACACTAAGATCGGTTCGCTTGAGTTTGTCCTAATACTCATATCAGTTATAAAGATGCAAGTGTTAATGAGAAAATATTATACCATATCTATCTAGAACAATATTGATCTGTTACTTCTCTACATACTAAACCATTCAAAGCATATTAACATTTAGATGACTGAATACTATCATAATATTTTGGGGGATAGCAAGAAAAACAGGGAGGCAAGTTTACAAAATTATGAGTATTAAACCAAGATTTAAGATATGAATTAACAATAAAGCTAGATGAAGCTATAACAATTTACTCTGTCAAGCAAATAAAGCTTGTCCAAGACATTCTTGACTGAATCAATTACATTTTCCATGAAAACAATACAAATATAACTAGCCAAGAGCATGATTGTCCTTAAATGTCTAATTATTAGAATTAGTACTGCAAATAATGGAGAAAGAATGGCTGAGTAGTATTTATTGCAGACCCAATAAACTATGGCTTAGTCATCTTTGTTATAATAAACAGATATCAAAGATTTGTGAGAGAACCAGTTATGCCTATAAGTCACAACTATAACTCATTATAACATAACACAATCGGCCAAATAATTGATATGATAAATCATTATTTAGACAACATGAGAGTGTTTGTGTCTCCAGAATATCTCAAAATAAGTATAATTAAAGGATTACTAACAAGAGAGTTACTCTGTCGGAAAAATTCTGACTTCCAAGCAGAAACTAAAAGTTAAACATTTTCTATTTGTGACTCATACCTAATAAGTGATATTACACTTACCATACACTGAGAACAAAATTTCACAGATGACAGAATCTAATAAATAACTATTGGAAATATTAGACATGTCTATCACATCTATAATTGATTTACAACAGAATTTTTGGTTACATATTCTATTATGCCAGATCAGACATTATTGTGAACATGTCTAAGCTAAGAAATTTCCAGGCATGTGTAGCTGCACAAATGACAGAATTTTCATGTGATACTATGTCTTCCAACTAGAGAGTGAATATTGTAGATATATTAGTCTGTTGGACATCTGTGAGGTGTGGAAAATAAGACATCCAAACTAGTTAAAAGACATTAGCTAGAGTATGCTGGAACAGTTCAAATAAGGTACCACTAAAGCCTGCAGCCACCAGTCTCCAAGCATGAACATTTCAAAGTTGAGGACTCAGATGGAGTCACAGCCAGACTGAACTATAAGGCCCCAGACTGCAAGAGAGAACACCCACACCAATCAGCTGCAACGTACATTAATGCAAGTACAACCCAAGCCATAGACACCACACAATCTATCTATTCTATAGCTACACAAATATCTAGAACCCCAAACCTAGACCAGCCCCAACCAAAGATAAACCAAAGGATAGCACCCAGAAGACAAACAGCATTAGTGATGATGGACAGTCAGCAAAAAAAAAAAAAAAACACACTGAATTACTTTTGAGCCACCAATGAGAACAAACAATATAAGAGATCAATAGTTATGGGTACTGCAGCAACTCAACCATATCTCTACAGAAGTGATTCCTCAGCTTCAATGCAGGACACCACCAATCTCTCAATACCAAGAGGACTCCTCAAGAACCAGCTGAAAGCACTTCCAACTCCAAAGCCACTTCGAATGATATCTATACAGTTCTGCACCTGAACAAAGAAGCACCCATGAATGCTATTCTTTCAACAAAAAAGGGGAACAGAGTCAGGTCTGACAACGGCCATTCTCCAAATATCTCATAATAAGTGAAACAATCCCTGCCAACGTCAAAGTTCACAATAAAAAAAAAACACCATGCATGAGAGAAATCCCAGCCAAGCCCCAGACTTCCCCTACAAGGAGTCAAACAGTATCTGTACTATACATAATGAAATGTGACCCTGAATCAGCCAAAAGCAGCCATGCCTCAGATACCTAACCTCACATAGAACTCACATTAGTTAACAGACCATCCCATCTCCAACTAGACCCACATCATCCATCTGACACTTCAATAAATATCAAGACGGTCAAGTTTTTATCAAGATTCACCAACCACAAAAGAAAATTTGCACCCATAACAACAAAATGACAATCAGATTGTCTCTGCAGTCCAGCATTCAAAAAAAAAAAAAAAAGACACGAGTAATACGGTATGCACATGTACATTCATAGTAACCTCTGTAAAAGAAAAGAAGGGAAATAAAATGCAAAAGATATGTTATTTATAACTGTTAGATATTACCGTATCAGAGATAGATGAATAATGGAGCCAAGGCCATATACTTTGGACCCCGTTTAGTTCCTGTTCACCTCTCATCCAAGCAAGGAGCCGCAAAACAGAAAATGCGCGTAAACGCTTCTATTCATTTCCTTAAACACACTGTAGCATCCACGGACAATCAGCAAATATCAAATAGCTCAACATAAGCAATGGAAACCAAGACAACAAAGGCAAAACATGAGTAAGTGAAAGCTAAAAACCCCAAAACAAATCAAATGTAATTGAAATAAGCAAGGATTTTTTTTTTTCCCTTTCCCTATTTATTTCCTTTCCCCTTTGTTTATTATATCCCAGCAGAGTGATTGTGAGCAAGTACATAGTGAGTGAGAGGAACATAGTAGGTAATACTCAGGGAGAACAAAATATGATTATACTATGAGGTGGGAAGGCACTATTAGTAAGCACGCGGACACTCGTAGTGGAGTTATTGTCAAAGATAAAGGTATTCTGTGGAATCCGTTAGAAACGGAGAGCAGTTGTTTTTTTTTTTTAGTGGGCAAAAACTAGCAAAGTGTCAATCAAATAAAGCATTAATTAACACTACACCCCAAAATGCCAGACAAAAGGTTGCCTCAGTAATATATGAAGTCATGAATGTAAATATAACCCAACACATTCAAACACTGAAAGCCTCAACAAAAGTAAATGAACTATTAATTTGAAGATAAAGATGAGAATATACATAAATAACTACTGGCAATCAATAAAGCTACTAAAAAATAAAAAAAACTAATGTTGTTAAAGAAAGACTCTAATAAATTAGATATAATGACATATGTGACGAATGCATGGAAAGACAGATGAGAGCCGGTTTGTAAACTCAGTATGATAATAAATAAATAAATAAATAAATGCATATACTTTTTGTTACTTTTTAGCAAGAGATTCATATTTTAGTTGATGCTTTGAGAGATTTGGTAATGTTAATATTTTTGAGTTCAGTTTTTTTGTTTCTTCTTCCTCACATCTGAACAGTTATGTTTTTTCAGAAGATCTATTCAAGGTAGAAGAGGTTGCCCAGTCCATTTCTTCTGGAATAGTGATTATATTGCTGCTTTTAATGAACAAAGTTGCTTCCTCAAGGTTGTTGAAAGTTCTCATGTCATTTGAGTAGAAAATTCAGATTTTTGCTGAGTAAACAAGTTGAGCTTTTATTTTATTTTGTTTAAGAAATCTCACCAATGGCCATGTTTTCTTTCTTAGTTCCAAAACTCTTGATGAATAATCATTATCAAATCTTATTTGGTTTTGTTTATATGTTAAAGGGCTTTTTCTCCATGCTGACTTGAGAATATGATCCTTGTCTAAATATGATAGAAATTGAATTACTATAGATCTAGGTGGAGCAGTAGGTGAGGAAGGGATTGTTTTTCCTATAGCCCCATGTGGTCTCTCAATTCCATTTGATAAACCTTCTTTTAGGTCTAGTATTTCAGGAAGCCAAGAGTTTAAGAATAAAATAATGTCCTTACCTTCTGATTTTTCAGGAAGGCCAAAAATTCTTATGTTTGTTCTCCTTTCTCTATTCTCTAGGTCATCTATTTTGTTGATTAACCAGTTATTTTGCTGTAAGAGGAATTCACACTGGTTATCTTCTTCCTTGAGTCTCCTATCAATATCAGTAAGAGAAGTTTCAATGTCCTCTAATTTAGTTTGATGTTGCTGTAACATTTCCTTAAGGACATCAGTTTGTTTTTGGCAATTTCCTTTGAGGTTTTCTAAGTTGTCAGTAAATCTGTCCATTTTTAGAGACAGTTCATGAAGAGTTGCTGACATCAGTTGAATTTCTTTTTTCAGTGAAGACTCAGAATGGGAGTTCTTTGAGTTATTTATTTCCACACAGATGAAGTAATCTCCAGGATATTTTGACAGGAAAAGCTTGATGAATCCACTTCAAAGTTGAGATATTAGTAGTTTCGAAGATAGTTGATAATATGTTTTTGTTTTTGTTAGAATAGAATAAGTATTTTCCTGTATTTTAGTATAGTTTTGTGGAGCTCAAAAAATCTGCTGCTAACAGTTGGCCATCTAGGCTCTACCCCATCAGCATTCAATTCTCTGTATGTATATAAGTGATTTTAAGTCATCCTTCATGAGTAGATAAGTGTGGTTGCTGCTGCAGACACTGGTAATATGCAGCAGTGTTCACACCACCTCTGATTATTCCTGTTCCACTGCCTTCTATGTCATAGTCATCCCATGGATGGATATAAGGTATTCCTCATCTGGTGTTAACTGAATAAGATTCAGAGAACACCTCTCCTCCCAGTGGTACAGGAAACTGCATTCTGCCTGGCCTTGCTTCTAGCATGTGCTACCATATTATTTGCACTTTATTTTGATTGTGCCATTGCTCAATTTCTGCCACTCACTGCATTAATGTCAACAACTGCTTGATTCCAGACCTTGTCCCTGGCTTGTTTGGGCACCCTTTCTGGCCAAGTATTTCCTGCCACCCACTTTAAATAAAAATGTTTATTAACACAAACCATATAATTATATACAGAAATCTCAATATAGCCACATAAAATTTAAATATATATTACTTACAGTTCATTCAGGTCATGACTACAATCACTTTTGCCATAAAAAGCATCCTTGCCCCACCCTCTGCCATTTTTATGTATTAATAGTACTACCATTTTTATTTATCGCTGTCACTCCAAAAATCTCACACATGCCTGTTGATATCCTTAGCACTGCAGAACTTCAGTAGTAAATTAATGCATTTATACCCTTAATGTTCAGTCAGTAAATTATACTATAATAATGGTCATTTTCTGACATCAGTAATAATTTCCAGTGCTGCTGTCATGAAATCTAACTTCCAAATGACACAAATCCAGCAATCTATCATTGCTATCATAACATGCACATTATATATGTAAATTAATTAAATATTGTAAATTAATGCATTTATACCCTTTTAATTAATGCATTCATGCCCCCGCAAGAACCATTAGAAAAATGGTAAGGTAGGTTCCATGACTAACTAAAGCAACTAAAGCCATTCTCAAAGACAGGGACAAAGCATGGATACCGTTACATAAAAACAGATCCCAATCAACAAAACAAAACTACTCAGAACTCCGTAACAAAGCCAAAAAACTCATTAAACTAGACAAAACAAACTACTGCAAAAACCTCCAAGAAAAACATATTCACAACCCTCAAAACTTTGGGGGCCTCTATACATTCTATACTACAGCCTGGTAAATCTGCTACCTCTACTCCTACAACATTTAACAACCATGATAATATCCCCACGCAGTTCAGCAAATATTTCACTGAAACAGTCCAACCCTTAGCTGCAACCCAAGGTAACAGTTTCTGCCCTGACCTACCATCCATGTAAAATAGCACTACTATTCAAAATAACATCCCTCAACTTACTCTGGATCCAGTGTCAACCAAATCCATTCTAAAACTCCTCCACAAGTTTAAACTAACAACCCTGGTTGCTGATAATCTATCAGCAGAATTCCTACAGCTAGTCACAGAGGCCACAACCTATCCTGTTGCTATTCTAATTAATAGATGAATAGCTGAGACCAAAGTACCCACTATATGCAAGACCTCCTATATAATACCACTGCACAAGGGTGGTAACTCCTTAGAACTAAATAACCACCGACCAATTGCTATTTTATCACCTTTATCAAAAATACTAGTAAGAGTTATTCACACTCAACTTAAGGACCACCTTCTAAAAAAACAACCTGCTATCTAAAAATCAGCATGGCTTTAGACCATTCCATAGCACCACAACTGCTCTGTTGACTTTTTCCAATACAGATAACCTGCACAGAAACAAGGGACAACTAGTTTCTGCCATTTTTTTAGATCTGTCTAAAGCTTTCGACATGGTCAACCATAATAGATTCCTTAATACACTATCCACCCTAAACATCAACATCTCTGTCATCTCATGGTTTAAAAGCTACCTATCAGATCGTCAACAAGCAGTAAAATAGCAGAACAAACTATCCTTTCTCTTGCCTGTATTCCTTGGGGTCCCTCAGGGCTCTATACTTGGCCCACTACTCTTCTCACTATTTACCAATCCGCTATCATCCTCCACCCCCAATGCCTCAGTAGTACAATATGGTGATGATACCACCCTCATATGCACAGCCCACACACTAGATGACCTTCAATCCATCACCCAAAAATCCTTCTCACTACCAGAAACCTGGTTTACTAACTCCCAGCTTATCCTAAATCCTGATAAAACAAAACTTCTTCTTTTCTGTCCTTGTAGAGCCCCTCCTCCATATGACAACTTCTCCACCATATCCAATAACAAAACTTTGATCACCCCTACCTCCCACACCAAACTATTAGGTGTGGAAATAGATAACAACTCAGATATGATATTCACATAGCAAAAAACATCAAGAAAGTGTATAAAAAAGTGGCCTCCTCTACCGCAACAAGCAATTTCTTACTAAACAAACCAAAGCCATTATAGCCAGGACACATCTGTTATCTATCCTCCTCTATGCATCCCCAATACAAACCAACCTCTGCAAAACTGGCCTAAACAAATTAGAATCTTGTTACAACAAGATTGTTAGATTTGCTACCGAGACCCACATAGGACCCATCACTGCATGGCTCTCAAACAATTTGACTGGCTTGAGCTACCACAGCAACTGAAACTCAATCAGCTGTCAATGGCACACAAGCTATAGTACTACCAACTAAAACCCCAGCACTTCAGAATCTAATTACTCCTTATCCCACAACAAGAACATTAAGATCTAGTACCCAAAACCACCTAGATGTCATCAAACACAACAATGAAGCTGGGAAATCTCTTTTCAGCTATTCCATTTCCAAAGCTTGGAATGCTTTACCTTGCAACCCAATCTCCATTATCACCTCCACTCAATTAAAAAAGCTCCTCAGAGCACATTATATGAATATCTGGTCATGCTCCTGTGACTGCCCAGGGTAAATGCTTACTGAACAACCTACTCCCCATATAAACTCAATAGTTATGTAATCCATTTACCACACTGGGGAAGAAATTTTCATCTGAGTGTGTTTGTTGTAATGAATGCATATTTTTAGTATGAACTGTGGGGACTTATAAGAAATTTATATCATTTTTATATTTACTGGCTATGAGTGAAATCTCTCTCATCTGTTATGCTATACATTATCTTAGGCTATTAGTATGTATTAACTACCACACAAAACAATTTATTAATATTACCTGATTTTGTTCTGTTATATGTTATATTAGGCCATTTAATATGTATTATTAGATATCATTTGTGGAAATGTTGATTCATCCTTTCGATTTGATTATGTATTTTTATCTGAAGCTTTTCTCCACCGGGCCTTTCCTGAAAATGGATCTGTGTCCAGTCGGATTTTCCCGATAAACAAATGTAAAATAAATAAATAAATAACCCTTAACTCATGAATAAAATATATTTTGAAGTGTTTCTTATTAAATGATAATATTTTTAAAAAATATTTACTTATTTAACTAAGTCTGCAGTATCCTAATGCATTTGTCACCTATCTTGGCTATTGGCAAATGAATATGGTGATACTGAATTTTTTGGCATTAATTCAGGGTCATTTACATATGTTATATGCAAATTAGGCAAATTTACATTAATCTCTATGAATTGTAATAATACACAAACATATCCCAAGATGTATCACTGAATTTCATTTTTTCACCGATCATGAACCAATGGCCAAAGTAACATGCATGCACATCAGATTGACATGCATGCGCTGCAGATGACTCCACAGCCCATAGCACTCCCCAGCTGTCCCAGACTTGCTGCAGGAATGTGTGAATGGCTCTAGACTAAATAAAAAGGAGTCATCTGAATGTCAGGTTTTCAGCAATCTGAAGTATAATCCGTGCCAATGCAACGTTGTGTGACAAACCCAGCATCTCAAACAAATCATAAGTTCCTAACATTTAAAAATAATATACATAATGAATTTATTTCCACCCCACCCACACACACCCCAAAAAAGGAAAACTTAAAAGAAAAATTCTGCTGTACTACCACTTTGATGACTGTAGAAGCATATGGCTGACCAGCTCGTTGAGTGGCTAGACCAGGTAGCGGTGTATGGTACAAAAAAATAACCTTTGCTAATGAGCATTAGCAATAGCAATTATTAATCATATATGTCCATTTTAATCAAGCATAGAAGGGAAAGGTAACTGGTTTCCTTTACGAACAAAGATGCACGTGACAAAAGCAGTTTTGGTTAAACCAAACATGCCAATAATATCAATAATATCAATAGCTGTTGTAATGCCCCTGCTAGTAAAAAGGGTTTGGTTAGGGTGATGCCACACCCCACAAGGAGTAGTTCTAACCCTGATTAATACATCCCTGACCATATTTTCCTCAACTTTCTTTTGGCACTTCAAATCATGGCATCGCCTGTGAAGACACAAGGCCACACTCCAAGCTGGTCTGACAAGGAGACCTTGATAACACTCTACCTACTCAATGATTTTTATCAATAAAAGATTAAGACATGCACACATCATACAACTTGGAAAAAAATTTATATTTGGCAGGAGTTGGATGACCACCTATCAACCCTGGCAGGTATAACCCACTCCAGCCAGCAGTGCCATCACCACTTTGATGGCTTGCTGAAGCATAGGGCTGACCAGCTAGCCAAGTGGGTAGGCCAGGCAGCAGTGAGAAGGCCAGAGTTCTATAAAAGTAAAAAACTTTTGTTTCTTAATGTTTGCTATTTCATTGAGTCATAGTGAAGAGAAAAAGGTTTAGCAAATTAGCATAACTAGAGTTATATTCTAAGAAAGATATGTGTACCTGAAAATATTACTTATAATAGTATTATGAAATGCAGAGGAAACCATGAGCATGCTTGTAATCATACATGCATTTTTTTAAAGATGGATATTAGTAGTGTGTTAACAGATTTTCATAATATATAAAATTGTAACATGTTTGTTAAAATAATAATCTGCATATGTAAATCTATAAACCATGTACTGGGTTACAAGAAGAAGTATTTGGTAAAGGAGTTTTAAATAATTAAATAAAATTACAATAACACATTAAAATGTTTTACTATTGCATAAAGTAATAGTTACATTACATAAAGCCAGTTTTGAGTAGGCCATAGAAATATAACTAAAACAGTTGCTTAAAATAGCTGTTTATTCAAAAGTAATTCTGCCTGCACTTACAACATGGTTGAAGTCTGAGACACCATACCCAAGTTACAGAGGAGGATGGGGAGTGCGGGTGGGGTGAATGATCACACACACTTTACCGAGAAATTTTGTTTTACTTCTATATTACCTATCAAATCAAATACATATGTACACCAAAGGAAATGCAAACTTCAATGAATTGCTATATTTCTGCATTTGTGAATAAGTTAGACCTGAACAAAGTGTTACACTCACAGCATAGTATTTTGAAACCAACATTCCACACTTAATTCATACATTTGTTTTTCTCGTGCAGGACAAGGAATATTGGCACAGTATTATATGAATTCATTCAGCTATACATGTTTGTCTTTTCAGCATTTCCCAGTTAGTGGTCACCACAGCAGAACTCTGGTCCACTAATGATTAGCAATAGATTTTTATGGCGCCAAGTTGCCAGCCTGATGCCCAACCTTCAGCAAAGGCATGCCCATTCACACATGTCTTTCGGAGGCCACTCAACTGCATGGAGGACATGTAGACTCCACACAGAAGGCACTCCAGCCAAGAATCAAACAAGAGAACCTCTTGCTGTGAGGCAACAACGCTACCGCTGCACCACCGTGGATTCAGTTCATTTAGCTATGTATATATAAAACAAAAGAAAAAAAGGGAAAAAAAAGGAGTTACTCCTTTGACAGGATAAAACACACACAGACACACACACACACACACACACACACACACACACACACACACACACACACACACACACACACATATATCTATGTCTATATCTACAGGATAAGTAGAAAACCCACTGGAGCAACCATGATCGGTTAAAACTTTAACACACATATAAGCACTTTCAAGCATTAGCTCTTTGGCCCTTCAATAAGAGTTTTAAAGGCATAGAAGCATTTAACCCAGGTGTATGGTTAGCTTGCAATTCAGCTATCCATCTTAACTCAGCTAATTCAGAGCTGTATACAATGTCACCCCCCATACTCACTTGTTGAATATATAACACCATAAACTGAA
This sequence comes from Protopterus annectens, assembly GCF_019279795.1. NCBI lineage: Eukaryota > Metazoa > Chordata > Ceratodontiformes > Protopteridae > Protopterus > Protopterus annectens. Next base: position 893,234,066 of record NC_056737.1, read on the forward strand.
ATCTGTGCTCTTTATTTATTTCAACATGTTGATATAGAGCATTACTTTTCAAATGCTTGGCATGATATGCACTCAGCTAAATACACCACATTTTTAGTTCTGCAGTCTACATGTAATCTGGGTGGGTCTATATTAAAATCGTGAAGAGGAGTTACATCAAACGCCTCTTCACCGACACATAAAGACTGAACGCACTAAACCGCGAATGGTCAAAACAGCAATTTCTTTCCCTGGGAAAGAAATCGCTAGTACCAAACACACACACACACACACACACACACACACACACTATTTAAAACATAACTAAGTGGGGGGCTTCACCCCCACACCCACCCTAACTAAATATACCAACTCCGAGATCGCACTACAGTGGGGTAAAGGGCATTGCTATGGCTCAGGCCAAGCAACTTTTTTCCCTGGGGAAAAAATCGCTGACCTGAGCCTTTGCTATTTTCAGACTTTGGACTTTATGTGTCACTGAAGAGGCATTTGATGCAACACCTCTTCGCAATTTTAATATAGACCCATCTAGGCGTATACTTCCTACCTGTCACAGGGTGTACAAAGATGTTATTTCCTTTGACATACTGACATGCTGCATTTCTTGCATCTAAATGTTCCCAAGTTCTTCCTGTGCATTATGAACCTGTTCAGAAGTATGTTCTTTCATAGAATTTATTTCAGATTTTGGCTGTTAGTATAAGCAAATCTGGGGTGGGGACCTACTAGTGCTTTCAGTTTGTCATCAGTATGTAAAATCTTCCAGTTCTTTTTTATCACCTTAGAAATGGCATCAGTATCACTATTATAATGTAAATTTATTCTCACAAACGGATTATTATTTAGCTTCTGTTCATTAACAATGGTCCCATTGTTAGCACTGCCCATATTACATTCGAACCATGGCTTGCCTCTATTCCTTCTCCAACTTTTTGTCCTAGCTATTGTTCTCTTAGCTCTTTGTGTTGGGTACCACAACTAGCAAACATGTGCTGCATGTTGTCTAACTCACTTTCATATATACTATCTTCACTACATAGTCTAGGAGGATGGCATAATGGTTAAGGTGTTTACCTTACAAACAAAAGGTGCAGGGTTTGATTCTCACATGGGGTAACTGACTAGGTGTAAAGTGGTCCACAAGGACAGTTAGCCTAGTACTAATCTATGAACCCTGCCCACTCATTACATTATCAAAAATGGTCCTTGGGTGCATACTATCATATTTTAACATGTTGTTTCTCTAACTACTTTTCCTATACACTCTGGGTTGTATTTTGCCAGTCAAGTCTTTATAAATCTTCACATCTGAAAAAAATCTATTGATTCAGCAGAATAGCTAACCGTAAAACATAAGAAATCTGTTGTGTTTTCCAAGTATCTAACAAATAACAATAGTTCTTCAGTTGTACCACTCCACAAAATAAATATGTCATCCACATAACGATGGTATATTTTCAAACTTGCCTTCCATGGACAAGTACTAGATAACATGGGTAGCCTCCCACATTGCCAACACCAAGTTGGCATAGGTGTTGGCACAGGGGTTACCCACAGCTACCCCATCTATCTGCCAAAAATATTGATCATAAAACATGAATAAGTTATTTCTAAATGATACAAACCACCCAATGTTACAGGCACCTTTGCATAAAAGTATTCCAGAGTATCCACAAAGTAAACACAAAGTCCATGAACTGCAAAGGTGAGGCTTCAGAACAGCAGCTTCAGTTTAGTAAAAAATATACTCCAAAACAGCAACCTCAGCTTAATAAGGTGTATACTCAAATTTCTCCAACCACAGAACAAAGATCTGGATTCCACTTGGTTGCAACACAGTTTTATTGGTACACAAGCCCTTTCACAAACAGCTTCTTCAGGTGTATAACAACCATTAAAATACACACACCTTATATAACACTTAAAGTCAGTCACATGACTCTGCTTAACCATTTTTAAAGGCATATATACACATTCTAAGTGCTACTTTCTTGATCCACTCTTACAAATTCTAAACTTATATAGTATAAAAAATATAAAAAATATATGTTAAAAGCATATGTAAAGTTCTAAAAAATTCAACATTCACCTATCCAATGGTCTCTTTTTTAATATTGGTCTTATAGGAACAGAATCATTCAGTCCATGCCCTAAACTAGCCCTTAACCTAATAATCCATTCAGCTTCTTTTTCCTCAGTCTTTGCTTTTATATCACCCCCTCTTATATCAGTGAACGTTCTACATAAGACAACAAATTTAAAAACATGTTGTTCATTGGTAACTGACACATGCTTTGCTAGTGCATTACAACTACTACTTTTCTTAATGTGATATAGGTGTTCTCTTATCCTATCTTTTAAAAGACGATCTGTTTTCCCTACATAAAATTTGTGACATGCCTGGCAGATAGCCAGATATACTACATGTGCTGTATCACATTTCGCATAGGTTCGCAGATAAAACGTCTCCCGTGTCAGGGTGTTTAAATTGTGAATCATTACAAATAAAACTACAAAAGTTGCACTTGCCACGTGGTCTAGTGCCCTTTTCATTTTCTCTAGCTTTCAGTTTTCTGTCTATACAGAGCCTTCTTTTTAAATTCTTCTTATTTTTAAAGCTAAATTGTGGCTTTGTGCCTACTAACTCTTTCATTTTACAATCTGATGTTAATATATTTCAATGTTCATTTATAATATTAGTGTACAGCCCAACATATCTTGAATAATTTAAACACATCCTTACATTCTTGTGAGTCACTTTCTCTTTCCCATTCACTAATTGTTTTGAAAAATATGGTTTAGCCTTATTCTCTCTTTTACTCATCACATCTTCCATGTTTTTAGTTACCATTCTGTTATCATAGCCTCTATCTAGTAATTCTTTTCCTGTCAAAATTAGTTGTTTCTCATATTCTTCAGTTTTTACACTTAATCTTGACGCCCTTAGGAAATGGTTTTGTGCTACATTTCTGAATATAAAATTGGGATGCATACTATCTCTACTTAATAATTTGTTTGCATGGCAGGTCTTTCTGTACATTCTTGTGCTAATCTTGCCTGTACTATCTTTCGCTACATAAACATCCAAAAAACTGATACCATCAGTAGAACAATTCATGGTAAAGTTAAGTAATTATGTAGAGTTATTAATGAATTCTAAGAATTCATATAATTGACTTTCTGTTCCTCTCCATAAAAGAAAGAGATCATCTACAAATCTCCTATAAAACATAATCATTTTATCAAGTTTTCCTTCTATAACATTTTCCATTTCCCATTTGGACATAACAGCATTGGCATAACTATTAGCACAAGGATTGTCCATTGCCACTCCATTCTTTTGCCAATACATATCTTCCCTAAATACAAAAATGTTATTTTCAAGCACTATTTTTAACAGTCTTTGTACTATTCCTATGGTTCTACTTCCAAATTCCTTATTCATCTCTAATAGATGTATCACATTTCTAATACCAACTGGATTTGGTATAACTGTAAACAGCAATACTACATCTAATGTAATGAAAAAGTACTGTTCTGATACATTTGTTTCATTAGTAAATTCATAAAAATCTCTGAGAAAATTCTCTGTATCTTTCAAGATATACTTTGATTTGTATATCAGGGCCTTCAAATTTTTCTCAATGAATATTGAAGCCGGTTTAGTACACCAATTTTTTCCGGCTACTATTGGTCTCACTGGGGTCTGATGGAATTTTTATGGAGTTTAGGCAACCCCTGTATCTTTGGAATAGTTGGATCTGTAACTACTAAATATTTCACCATATTATTATCACAAAGTTCTAGTTCCTCAAGGTGTCTAATTTCTTTTTCTACCCTTGATATCATGTTTTTACTTTGTATGGATGTAATTTTTTGATAGAAGTCAGTATTATCCAGCATTTATAGCATCAAACTATTGTAATCAACTCTATTCATAACCACCGTTTGCCCTCCCTTGTCTGCTGGCCTAATAGTTATCTGGTTATTACTCTCTAAATCATGTATAGCTTTAAATTCTTCTTTACTTAAATTATGCCATTTGCCACTTTCCTTATGTTGTTTCCGCTCATAATACATTTTATACATATCAGAAATACAAGTTTGCTCAAATGCATTGATTAAAGCATTTTGTTTTGGTACAAAAAGACTTGGTTTCCTGAATGTAGCATCAGACTCTTTCTGCTCATTGCCAAATAATGTCTTTAAAGTCAAGTTACGGGTAAACAGTTTCAAATCGAAAATAATATCAGTGATGTTCATGTCCATAGCCGGTATAAAAGATAACCCCTTTTCTAACACGTTTGATTCAGAATGTGTTAAACCATAATCTGATAAATTTACAATTAATGTCTTACTTGTTGGAAGGCCTTTTTTTATTGTAAATGGACTCACCGGACCTTCATCGAGTTTTCTCTTCTTTCTCACTATACTTCTCCCCCTCTGTTATTGTCGTGGTCCGCCTCTCCCATTCCTGCTCATAGATCTCTCCCTTATAGGCAGAGGAAAATTCAAGCCTAAAGGGCCAGTTCCTTTTAAAAAAGAAGAAGTTGGATGTGCTGATGCGTTTTTAATGTTGGAGGTTTCATTTTCTGCTTTGCGATGTATTTCTGTGCTTACTTGAAACGTCTTCTTCCTTTCTCCAAGGTTAGATGTCACCAGTGCATTCGAAACATCAGACTTCAAGGCGTTTGCTCTTTCGTCATCACAACCACGCTCGTCATCACGACCATGCCCGTCTGCTTCCACTTGACCAATCGGTATCTCTCTAGAAGTCGAATTTTGTACAAACTGAATTCTCTCATTTACTTGTTGGGGCATTGAATCAATATTAGGCGCCATACTATTATGGTCATTTACATCTCGTGGCCAAGTGAAGATATGGCCCAACGAGAAGTCCTTCCGATCTCTACAAAGCTTCTTTAATTTAATTTGTAGAAGCTTTCTGGCATATACTGTCAGATTCTCAGCCATATCAGTCATAGGTTTAAACAGTGCTTCTGTAGTATAAGTTTTACATATGTCAGTATATTTTTTCTTTATACTGCCATTAGTTTTTATCATTTCTCTCTTTGCTGCCGCTACTCGCAGCTTTAAATACCCCAAGCTAGTGTTTATATTTAGTTGTTGCCATTCACTTAGCAATATGGAGTCACACTCAGTCTGTGCAGGCATTTTGAGCACTCTTAAACCTCGAGGTATAACACGTTCTGTTAAACAAGCTTCTAAATGAAACTTCTCATATTGTACCCGTTTTAGTTTATATAAATCTTTTTCTAATGAGAAAATATCACTTCTCATGGCCAAAAAATCTATATTAGAATGTTCTGTCCCTTCAATGACCATATCACTTTTCAAAAGTGGATTTTCTTCTTCACTCACCTTGGATAAAAATAATTCTAAGTTGTTTTCAGTCCATTTCAGTTTTAAGCCCAGTGTATATTCAAGTTCTATGTTATCCATTTCAGTAGCCATAACTCCTGAACTTTTGGGTAAAAAATGTAGAAACTTCTAAATTATACAAACCACCCAATGTTACAGGCACCTTTGCATAAAAGTATTATTAGTTTAAGGGCTAGTTCAGGGCATGGACTGAATGATTCTGTTCCTATAAGACCAATATTAAAAAAGAGACCATTGAATAGGTGAATGTTGAATTTTTTAGAACTTTACGTATGCTTTTAACATATATTTTTTATATTTTTATACTATATAAGTTTAGAATTTGTAAGAGTGGATCAAGAAAGTAACACTTAGAATGTGTATATATATATATATATATATATATATATATATATATATATATATATATATATATGCCTTTAAAATGGTTAAGCAGAGTCATGTGACTGACTTTAAGTGTTATATAAGGTGTGTGTATTTTAATGGTTGTTATACCCCTGAAGAAGCTGTTTGTGAAAGCGCTTGTGTACCAATAAAACTGTGTTGCAGCCGAGTAGAATCCAGATCTTTGTTCTGTGGTTGGAGAAATTTGAGTATACACCTTATTAAGCTGAGGTTGCTGTTTTGGAGTATGAATAATGAATAATTAATAATAAATTATTGCCCAAGATCAGTTCAAGAAAAGCACATATCTGTGTAACTTTCTTTTCATCAAACATTGCATGAGTTAAAGTAAAATCTTTAACTGCTATGATTCCATAAGAATTTGGAATCACAGTAAATAAATTATTGACATCTAGAGTCACAAATATGTAACTTTCATAACCAGTTATAGATTCATAAGAATCACTCAGAGATCTAAGAAACACGGTGTCATTTATCACTGCAGGCACGTAATATAACTATTTTAAGTTTCCTCTCTGCCTATAAGGAGAGGAACTCAGTAACCCAACCTCTGCTAGATGCTATTGGACTATAGGGGGGTTTGAAGGGATTCTTGTGAGTCTTAGGCAAACCTTTCAATATAGGTACAACAGGTTGTTCAACTATCACAAACTTATATATGTCTTCAGTTATGATGTTAGATAGCAATAAATCATCTAAAGTATGTTTCATATGTAGAATACAATCATTCACTTGGTTGCATGTTATATTCTGATAAGTAACATTTTCTCTAAACATTTTCAACATATCTTGTGAATACTCCCCTCTATCAAGTATCACAATTCCACCCCCCTTATCAGCTGGTCTGATAGTAACATCAAAATTGTTCTTCAAATTATTAAGAGCTTTCAGTTCACACTCAGTTAAATTAAAATAACCATGTCTTTTTGTTGTAACTAATATATCAGAAATGTCCATTGTACATAAATTCAAAAAAGTGTCTATAACAGGATGTGCAGGTGGTAAAAATGTATTTGGTTTCTTCAAAGGAATTTCAGTACTATCATTGTCCTGCTGGCCAAACAGTAATTTAAGAAGAACTTTTCTCCCAAACAAATGTAAGTTAGAAAAAACTTGATGTGTTCTGACACTTTGTGCTGGTATAAAAGACATACCTCTGTTCAACAGGGTAAGCTCAACGTCTGATAAAACATACTTAGAAAGATTGTAAACAATATTTTCATCAGTATGAACTACAGTACCTTTTATCCCATCAGTTTTCTCCTTTTCCTGCCTCTGATGGGTGATCTTTCTTTCCTCTGTGCATTTTTCATCCTCATGAGGACTGGAAGAGCTGGAATAAGTAAAGAGCACAGATTTCAGTTTATGGTGTTATATATTCAACAAGTGAGTATGGGGGGGTGACACTGTACACAGCACTAAATTAGCTGTGTTAAGATGGATAGCTGAATTGCAAGCTAACCATACACCTGGGTTAAATGCTTGTATGCCTTTAAAACCCTTATTGAAGGGCCGTAGGGTCTGCTATTGATTCTAATTATTTGTTGCTTGTATAAATATGGTTGATTTTAACTGTTTTTTTAGATCTGATGAAGAGCTAATGCTGCTTATCTGTGTGTTAAATAATGTTTTAACCAGTCGGGATGGCTCCAGTGAGTTTTCTTCTTATCCTGTATGGCATATTTTACCACTGTGGACTTTTACTTCTTCCTTGCCTGCATTGGATTTGTATCTATATCTATATCTATATCTACATATATATATATATATATATATATATATATATATATATATATATATATATATATATATCTATAAGTAACCAACACGAGAAAAGTAGAACAAAATGTTAACGCTTTTACAGATCTGCTGCTTAGAGGAAAGCGCGCTTTTTTGCTTACCCCGTTTCTCAATTCCGTGGATTCCGGTTGGTTTATAAACTGTTTAGCAGTCCTTGCAACTCCCAGTATTGCTTTGCTGTTCTTGCACTTTTAAGGAAGTTGCCTTTGACCTCCAATCTCTGAAGTGGTTTGAGAAAGTATTACTTCTTGTCTTGTGATCGTCTAAATGGCTCTTGGGACCAGTGAATAAGGCCACAGTTGTTGGAAGAGGCCCTGCCACGAGGTCGCTGTCCCGAATACCCTGCTGTTTTAGAAGATGAACTGCTTCTAATCGTGTGGATTATACATTAAAGACATCTCTCTGTTCGAGCTGTGCCGTTTATTTCATTGCCAGCATCAGCGTTAACATTTTTTTAATATATATATATGTGTGTGTGTGTGTGTGTGTGTGTGTGTGTGTGTGTGTGTGTGTGTGTGTGTGTGTGTGTGTATGCGTGTATATATATATATATATATATATATATATATATATATATATATATATATATATGGGTCTATGTCACTTGACCGAATTAACATATGACCAAAACTCGGACATGGCACCCCACCGTCTGAGCTATGTTGTAAAAAGCAGCGAGAAGACCATGACTCGAACAAGGCAAAACGTTTAATGACAATTCATCACTAAGAAGCTAATCCACAGTACAAAAATGTTAAGTGCTTTCATCTGCATAAGCAGACTTTTTCAGAACAATAAACACAGTTTGAAATCATCCATTTTAAAAACTTTTTGGCGCCATTAGTTCATCTTCATATTTAAAGTGCTAGTGCATAAAATCCTAACACCTAATCATAATATAATCACAAAAAATGTTTTAACAATATATTTCCATAATCACATTGCTGTACATTACTCTAATTAAAAAAAATATATAAATAATGACACTTGTATAAATACATAACTAATGTCATTTAAAATTCTTGTTAAAAAATCTTTTATATATATATATATATATATATATATATATATATATACATATATATATATATATATATATATATATATATGAGAGAACTGATAGCAATACTGTAAAAACTTACTATAACTATTTAATAACCCAAAACACTATTAAATACACATCAGTAACTTTAAAACTTTTAAACTATTTCTGTATAAGCCACTTATATTTATCTGATATTGTTGATTCTTTATTGCAACAGCAGAAAAGGTTTAATGGATATATAATCATTAATACCTGGTTCTCTAGTTGTGTCTGTTAACATCTGCCATACACTTTCTCTTTTGCTTAACAGTGCTTTATGGTTACCCCCCTGGGTAGATATATTAACCTGGTCAATTATAGCAAAACTGAAGCTATGTTTTTCCCCTTGTTTACTAATATGTCTGTAAAGTGCATTCTTCGTATCTTTGACCTTGATTTTATATATATGGTCATATATACGTTTCCTGAGTTGTCTTTCAGTCTTACCTATATAAAAGGCAGAGCAAGATATACATTTTGCCAGGTTAATAATATTACTGCTGTTACAATTTCCCTTCCTGAATTTTACATAGGTCTTATATCGTCGAGTCTGCAACAGATGTCGATGTTCTCCATTTTAAAGAGTGCCGCGAGTGAGTGCATTTTGAGGTTTAGACTTCTAGCATTGAGTAGCAATACCCTCAGATTCTTCTTGCTTGTACCTGTTATGATGGTGAATTTGTCATTTGAACCTTGCCTAAAAAAGGCACTACAGGGGTGGCTAGAGCCTTAGCCAGTATCCGTAATCCCAGGGATGACAGGTGCAGGCCACCTCTGGCAAAGCATCGTGGTTTGTCGATCATGTCATCCCAGGCAGACAGATACTGGATCCCCTTAGAATGACAACAGAAGCTTAGCCAATTGTTGAAGTCAATCATTTTGTCCTCATACTGTGGTATCATTCTGGGTGATGGCAGGATGCTACTCAGGGCTAGGGTCATACCTGCCTGGGCTACAGGATCAGACAGCTCCTCCATGTCCCTTTTCATGTAGTCCAGGGAGGTACGTCTCAAGTCATTCACACCAACATGGACAATGACAGAATCATATTTGTACTTGTTGTGGAGTGACCTGAGTGTATGCATTATGTGGCAGATCCTGGCACCCAACAGGCAGCTGACAGTAACTTTCTCCTTGTTTAGCCTGGTGAGTGGAACATCAGTATGCCTGACTATAGAGTCACCTATGACTAGAGTGTTTGGTACATTGTTATGCCTTATGGGCTGTGGTTGTGTGGCAGACTGAGTTTGTGGGCTATGTGTCATTTAGGTTGTGTTGGGGGGGTGGAGGTTGCTTGTGTTTTTGCTTTGGAGATCCCTGTTACTTGGGCAGATTTTTACTGAGAGCCTCCACAAATGTAGGTGTGTGTTTTGTGTTTCTTTGCGTGTGTTTTGGTGGTGTAGGGTTTGAGGGACTATGTGCTGAGTGTGGTGTGGTGCAAGTGTTTACCTTCTCCTTTTGACTGTCTAGTCCAGTCTTAGGTGAAGAGAACTTTGCTTCCAGTTTGCTATATAAGTGCATCTCTCACAGGTTGTACTGTTGGGTGGTAGGAGGAGTGGGTTGTCTGTGTACATGAGTCAATTTCTGCATTGCCCCAAGATGCCCAGATTCATCAGGCAGACAGGAGAAAACACCGGGAGCTGACCCTTAGACATGCCTGGATAGGTGCTTATTTGTTAAGTACTAGAAACTGTTTTCCTCTAGACGGTGAGGAAAGTTGAGTGCTGTAGTAATTTGTAGCTTATTTAGTGCTTACAATAAGTTCTGAACACGTGCTGAGCTCAAAGAAACAGACTCGAGTGCTGAAACTAAAAAACTGGCTAGTTCTAAGAAACAAAATTAAGCTAGAAGGCTTCCCTCCAAAACAGAAAGTCTTGGGGGCTTAGTAGCGTTGCCACCCCTCCGTTTTTTTTCCGGAGTGCCCGGAAATCAATAGGGCACTCCGGTTCTCGGTTCTTGCTCTGGGAGTCCGGAAATAGTAAGTAGTTTGCGACGTCAGCGCGTTCGACAAAAAAAAAAAAAAAATGACATTACCGTCTTGGACTCTCGGTTGATTGGCTGCTTGCTGCAGAAGAAGCTCATGCAGCAAGCAGCCAATCAACACTTACATTTGCAAGTCAAATCCCCGCAAAGCCTGTGAAAATTATGGGATAAAAAGTGGTGCTCCAGCTAGCTACTCTTTTACCTTTTACTCTCTGCTCTAAAAGGTCGGTACGGTACTTACTACTTAAGGTCTGAAATTTCTTCTTGCTGGTTCATTCGGGACGTCTTCGGTGGATTGCCTGGTGTGCTGGTTTCATTTGCTGCTGCTGCTGCTGCTGCCTGGAAGGATTGCCCTAGCCCTGCTGCTTGCCTTGCTTGCTGGAGTCTTGCCCTGGAGAAGTGCTGTGGACTGGCCGACTTGGAGGTGTTGTGTTCCCCTGCATGCCTGCTGCTTGCTGGCCCTTTGTTAGCTGCCTGTTCTCTTCTGGCTGAGAGCTTGTTTAAGGAGCCCTGCTGCTGCTTTTTCTGGAGGTAAGTAGAATTTCTTTTAATGGATGAATACTGGAATTAAGGTAGATTTTCAAAGATTAGTGTGACAAGGGGAATGAAATATTGCCAGCACAGCTACTAGTGAATTTTTTAAATATTAAATTTATTTTAATTCACTAGCTGTGCTGGCACTATCTCATTCATTGATGGTGAGAAGATGTGTGTAACTGTATCTAGATGTTCAACATGTGGTGATTATTAACTAGAACAATTTCTAGTTTGTAATCACCACATCTACTTTATTCTTTATCTGTAGTTTCTAGTATACTGTCTGCAGATATATATATATATATATAGGAAGGGTTTGTTTGGCTGTTTTTAACTGCAGTTAGTGTAACTATTTTTCATGTGGGTGCACTTTATTATTTTTCATGCGGGTGCACTTTGATAGTGAATGTATACTGACGGAGTTATATAGGGTACTTGCTATGATTGCAGAACTATCATTTCTCTAGTCATCACTGCTATGTTTACCTTGATCTGCATTTTCTAGGATATACCAAGGCTGTTTTTACTGCAATGTTTTAAATATTTTGGACTTGGTTACAGTGAATATATAATGACTTCATGATTTGTATAAGATGCTTGCCTTGGACTGTAGAACTGTCTTTTCTAGTCTGTCATCACCGTGATGTTTACCTTGACTTGTGTTTCTTCCTAGGGTGTCTTTCTAGGGTGTACAGTCTTAGTATTATAGTGAAGCTTAAATGTAGCTTTTTGTCTAGCTTGTCATCACCACTGTTTATCTGTGTTTTCTAGGGTATACCGTCTATACCAAAGCTCACTTCGTTTGATGTTACAGTGAATATATAATGACTACATGATTTGTATAGGATGCTTGGACTGTAGAACTGTCTTCTAGTCTGTCATCACCGTGATGTTTATCTTGACCAATGTTTCTTCCTAGGGTGTCTTTCTAGGGTGTACAGTCTTCGTACTATAGTGAGGCTTAAATGTAGCTTTTTGTCTAGCTTGTCATCACCACTGTATCTAAGTAATTGTATTTCCATTTTAGTACTACCTATGATATGAGACTTGGGCTTAGTTTTCCCATGCGTGTGTGATGTACTATAGTATGTAGTGAACCTTTGAAGTATTGCTAAATAAAGTTTTTTTAATTTACTTTAGACTCGTTGCACATTTTTCTACTTATTGGTAACTGTATGTGATATTAAAGACTTATGCTGAAGGGTGCTAGAGTAAAGGGGTGTGGCTATTAAAGGGAATGGGTGTGGCTTGATTGTGCATGGGGCGTGGCTTGTTTGTCAGGAAATGGCACAGTAGAAAGGTGGCAACCCTAGGGCTTAGAAGCCCACAAATAGTCCTGGACAGAGCAAATCTGTATCCAGACTAGACTACCCACAGGAAAGTCAGGAAATAAGCTTAATGTACATACAAATATATATAAACAATTGCAATTACAGCTGAGAAAAAAACAGAATATACCCGCAGCAACAACAAAGAATAGTAAAAAGGCTGGTTGAATCGTCTGTTAACTATAATTGAAGTCCACGAGAAGTCTGTCTTACTAGTTTGTAATATGCATAAAAAAACATAAAAATAGATTTGAAATCATTATGTAACTTTAAAAAAGAGAGAAACATAGTCCCTGTATAACTTCTGTAGTCTTTTTACAACTGTTTTCTGTATTGGTCATAAGGAAAATATTTTTATAGGTTTGCAGATGAAGGAAATGCAATTGAAATCATTACAGTTCAAGCTAATGTTACAAATATGTAAATATAAATGACATTTCTCTGTTTAAAACTGATTACTTATCGGTTTAGAGGTGTATATTAGGCTAATGACCACAAGCGCCCTTAAAAGCCTAGCCATGCAACTCAAATGTGACCTACAAATTGTATTTATATAGGTGGTGATTTACTGCCTCCCTGTGTCCATCAGAGATATAGGAGCCAGACCAGGGGTGAATTTCCAATTACCCATCCATTGGTCCAAGTTGCACTTAAATAGGGTTGGGGGGAACTCTGCTTCACATGGAATGGGAGCCTGTTCCAGATAATGGGAATTCTCTGAGAAACATATCTACCTCTCCAATATGTTCTATTTATGTTGCAAGCATTCTCTGAAAAACATATCTGTCTCTGCAACATCTTCTACATTGCAAGCAAAATTTGGGTCTTTTAATCTAGTAGTTCTGATGTTGTTTGTTTTGCAAATGTGCAAAAGATTCATCAAAATAGGGTCCAGGGGTGCCTTTTATGCCAGGCAAAGATTACATCTCAGAAGTATGTGTGATAACGAGTAAAGAGACAAGACTTTGAGGTGACCAGCATAGGACATTGTGTTTACTCTCTGTATTCTTTTTGTAATAAACCTTTGTGGACATTCCAGTTGCTGCATGTGTCTGATCAAGTACATACTGAAAGGACATTATACTCTATGATGGGTCAGATGAGGGACAAGTACAGTAGTAGTATGATGACCTCTCTGGATCTAGACGCCATACTCTTGGTTATAAGTTGAGTAACATAGAAAGGTTTTCTTACTACCTTGGACACATGCTGGTCGAAGGCTAAGTTACTATCTACATGAGTTCACAGATCACGGACTAGTTACCCAGGGTGGCAGACTTCCCAAAAGGCAATATAGTTCATATATAGCTTTGGCACCAAGTGTTTGCCTGTATTAGACCTTCTGAAGGGTGTTCTCACTTTAGGGGGATTCAATGACTGCTCATAGTTTGCAATTATCTGCAAACCTGGCTAGCCAGTGGCCTTTGACATTGGCTTTGATATCTGAGAAGTGGATGCAAAAGTGGAGTGGGTCTCACACAGAGCCCTGAGGGACTCCACTGGTGACTGGCCTCTTTGTGGAGGTGGCCTCACCAGTTCTAACCTCCTGGGTCCTATCAGAGAGCCAGCTAGCTATCCACCATGTTATAAAAGGGTTTATACCCAGTTCTATAAGTTTCTTGACAATGCCCAAGTAGGGTATTGTATCAAATGCCTTAGCCAGATCTAAGTAGGTAGTATACACAATTTTCCCCTCATCTATTGTCTTAGTGACCTTTTCAAAGAAGTCCACCAGATTTAGTAAGCATGACTTTCCTTTGACAAAACTGAACTGGGATGGATCCATTGTTGGAGGTAGGGGTGTGTTTGTTTAAGAGGGGAAGTAGGGGTGTGTGTGTGTGTGTGTGTGTGTGTGTGTGTGTGTGTGTGTGTGTGTGTGTGTGTGTGTGTGTGTGTGTGTGTGTGTGTGCGCGCGCGAGAGAGAGAGAGAGAGAAAGGTAGGTAGCATACCTCTCAACTGTCCAGATTTTGCCCCATATTTTTGGTCTCTTCCTCATAAAAAGGATTGAAATTACTAAATAATGGCAAACATTTGAGTTTCAGACCATGTATTTTAGAAAAATGCATACCAACACAAATTCTGTTATTCTAGCAATTTTCTAAGTTCATGAGAGCATTTTTTATAATCTGTCCCAGGTTATTTTAGGCTTTGTTCAGATTTCTTGCACTAAGAGGTTGAGGTGTCTGTGTGTGAGAGTGAAATGCCCTTGTTAGGGATAGCAGGTGGTTAGTAATTTGCTAAGGCTCAAACTCTGTATCTCGGCTACAGGAAACAAGAGCCTGAATCCTGTACTCCAATGCACTGATAGAGATAGTGGACAGAAGAATTCAACCAATCAAAGCTTCTGTTCAGTATATTGAAGCCATGCACTCCCATTTGGTGCTGACCACCACATCAACACCTACCCCATTACCACTGGAGGTATTCTACTTCAGCGCTATATGGCAGTGGATGTCTTTGAGGCACTCTGTGGACTGAGATTTCTGCGGGTACCTCCTCATCCCTTCTTCCCTCAGATTTTGTCCATTATTCTCCTATCTATTTCCAAGCTATACTCCCCTCTCATATAAAATAAAAATGATAACAGTGATCAGGGGAACAATGAGGATAAATAACTTTAATGGATTTACGAGGAAAAGGGTGAAGGAAAATGTTAGTAATGAAAAGAAATCGTCAATTGAAGAAATTGAAAATCTTTAGAAAAAAACTGTAAAAGGGATTCAAAACACAAGTGAAACAAGATCAAATAAGCTATGAGGAAAGGTAATTAAAACTGAAAAGGCAATAAGTAAAGTGTCTTTAAATACATAAGAAAAGCTAAGGGAAAATATAATTTCAGTTGCAAAAGATATTTATTGTTAAGATGTTCACAGAGCACTAAAAACTTAGTATGAAGATTAGTAGCACAATCAATTCCACAAATGGCATTACAGAAGAGAACCTGATAGACTGTGCACAAAAAGACATTCTTAAGTGACTAGCAAAAGTAGAAATTGGGAAAGCTACAGAGCCACGTGGGATCGCAAATCAGGATCTCAAAAGGTTATACCCTTAAAATTAATAACAACTGCATTAATACTTATGGAATTCCAAGGTACTTGAAGGGTGACCCCCCCCCAAAAAAAAAAACAGCCTAATACATGTAGATCAACTACTCTTCTTTCTTGTGCAGAGAAACAATATAACAGGTGTTGCTTACACAATTATTGAGAGAACTGTAGGAAAACAGCAAGTCATTCATCAATGCACTTTTACCAAAAGGAGATGTGTTGTGACATGCAGCCAGCATTTCTATGATTGCATCATTACAGCACTTGATGCACAAATATCTTCTCAGATGTAACTTATATAGATTTCACACCCATGTTTGATTGTATTAATCATTAAATAATGATAAACAAACTAGACATTCTTCTAGCATATTGTGTTTTATCAAGTTTTTATGGTTTAAACCTGTTTACTTTCTCCAAGTCCTTTGGGTTTCTTATACTATGACACTAAATGGATTCCATTCATATGTCAGGATATGACATACCTCTCAACCTCTTAAAGCAAGACATCTGGAAAAAGCCACAAATAATTGGGACGAAGGCCCAAAAATAGGGACACTTTTTAAAGTTGATAGATTAGCAGGTTTTGCATTAGCATGAATTTTCTGAAGGATACTAAGTCTGAAAATCAAATGTCTATCATTATTTTCTGACTTCATTCCTAGGTGATTTGCCTGAATACTACAATTTTATGAGAAACGGACAACAAATATGAGTCAAAAATCTGGACATTCTGTGAAAATCTGGGTAGTTGAAAGCTATGATTAGAGTTCATGAAATTAGTATTGTTTCAGTACTTGACGTTAGCCAAAAGTGCTCTTCTCAGCACTTGCAATGTTACCAGAATTGCTTCCTTCAGTAATTCTTATGGGTTTACATGTGTTGGTAACATATTTAAGCATGACTATAAATTCTTTTTATTAGACCAGTTGTTCTTACTACTATTGCGAACTCTCTGGGTATCTTTCTTCCACATTGGTCTTGTTTCTCCTTACAGATTCTGGTATTTTATGACTATGTCTGTTTGTATGTAAGACACTGTACTCACTGGCTGTAGAAACTTCAATGTTCAGTGATAGTATTTTTGACTTTTTTATGTACTACTGCAGCTGGTTTTATCACATCTATTTTTGAACTGTTGGTAATGGGTGATCTCTTGTGATATAAACTCCATCATTCTCTATCATGGTTTGTGGTTCATGTTTCCAATGCTTCTCAGCTACTTATTATTATGATATTGTAATGTTTGCACCATCCTCAATGCAACAGTCTTGTCACATTATTATGCCTTTCAGTATACAGACCTTCAGCCATGCATACATCACACTCATCAACAAGATGTGTGACTGTTTGCAGTCCTGTTCTGCAGATCCTGCATTTGTCAGTTTGTCATTTTCAATGGACTTTGTAAATCAACATGGATGCAGTCTACTATCCTGGGCTGCCATTATTACTCTTTCATCTTTTGGTTTCAGTTCACTTCTCCTTAACTATTCCTGAATCAAAACTCGGCCAAGATGAGGTTGTTCCAGGGAAGCTCTGTATTTGCCACTATTTTTATGGATTTTCCAATGTTCTTTCCTTCTTGTTCTATCCTTTTCCTTATCGTCTTTCTTTTGTTTTTGGCAAATTCAGTTTCTGTTTGAATTTTATATACTTCTGGTTTGATCTTGATTCTTGCTTAATACTGAAATGCTTCTGCTAAACTATGCATCTATCTTAGACTTTTTCTCATGTTTTAAAATTTTCACTGTGTTTGGACCTGATGAGGTCAGCAGACATGTATGTAGTCCCATGATCGTAGTTCAAAACATATAATCAATTTTGAGGAGGCCCATACCTCCTTCAGTGCAAAGAATCTTGGTGTACACTGATATTTATGTATTATTTGATAAGCATAATGTATTTTTCTTATTCTTGCATCCAATTGATACAGTACTTTTTTGGGCCAGTTAATCACCCCAAAACTAGAAGGTAAAACAGGAAGATCAAATTGATTTATACCTCAGCCTTTATTCCTGGATGTGATGGCAGTTTTCAATATTATGTTTAGTCTTCTGAAGTATTGCTTACTGAGCTGTATTCTCATTTGTTCATGTTTTATTGCAATTCCCTTATCTATTCCCAAAAATGTATACACTACCTTCTGCTCAAGTTCCTTTACATGACATTCTTGTCCAGGTTTATATTTTCTTGGTGCAACAGCTTTCCTGTTTTAAATGCTGCATTTGCATATTTATCAAGACCAAATGTCATTCTTATATCATCTGAGAAAGTTTTAACCATTTGTAGTTGTGTTTTCAACTCTTCATGTGATGAACTGTATGGTTTTAAGTCACCTGCAAAAAGTAGATGAGAAGTCTTTAATCTTCAATAAACAGCCACAGGTGTATGCCATGCACCCTACTCATTAGTGACCAGGGGCACTCCTGTGAGCATCACTACAGCACATCAGTGATATGTCAGTGAATACTCACATGTTAAAGGTACAATGGTGTGTCAGGTTGGATAAGACTATGTGTGGAGACATGTACAATCATCAGTTAATGTGTACAAGTATTGCCAGAAGGTGTGAACCTATGTGAATAAGGAATGGATCTGGAAATGTAACATAGAGCAAACACAGTGTAATGTACTGTTATTGAATAAATTATCCTTACCACAGTGTGCACATTAATGTTAAACTGGTGTCCAATGCAGTCAGAAAAGTAGGACTGCCCATAGGTATGACATGCTTGCATATGACTCCGCATGGCATCAGCACTGTCAACACATGACGCATAACAACTCATCATGGCAGTGGGATATCATGACAGCTAACAACCATACGCTCCGCAAGGATGGCATGCAGGGTCAAGCCAACAATGTAAACCACCAACGACCAGCAAAAAACGATAGTGAACACGCAGTAATGAAGAAATAATGATTATTTATTTAAAATTCCTTCAAATCCAGACCAGTTTCGGCTATTCAGCCTTTATCAATGAATACAATAAAGTTTTTTTGAATGAAATGAAGCAGCCTGCATTTATACTAGTCTCTGATTACCTGGAAGCAATATTACAGCACCACCCAGTGGCTGGAGTAACAAAGTGCATGTTCCATTTTTGATTAAAGCATATGACCAGTGACATAAAAATGCCAGAGGTGTAGATATTAAGTCATATTTTTAAAGATAAAAATCAAAGCTCTGGAAGTAAGCCAATATATGACATACATATTACAAGGTAATAGACCAATACCATAGTCACTATTTGTGAATGCATATCATAGTGTAAAAAAGCAGAAAATATATACCACTAGTATATATATATTTTGAAGGGTGATAACCACAAGTTCAAAAGAACTGAATAATAATGAACCAAGTACTGATCATATAATATATTACAAAATAAGGCAAAAAGAGTATAGTGGCCTCATTCTCAGCTATATTATAGATTATAATAAATTGAAATAATATGCTTGTAGATAATACAAGTTCAACATTGTAATTGTACAATACTCAATGTTTAACGCCAACATACCAGATACGAGTACCAAACCATACATATACATATTCGTATCCTGAACAATTTTTTGTCATGCTTTATAGAGTATAATATGAGTGTTGGTAGGCCTAACCACCATTGAATGGTTCGTACTAATTCTTGATCTATATGAATGTTTGTTGTTGTAACCATGATTATGAAATCCTCCAGTGTTCAGTGAAACTCACAGATGGCATGACAAAAAATTGTTCAGGATACGAATATGTATATGTATGGTTACATACGTATCTGGTATGTTGGCGTTAAACATTGAGTATTGTACAATTACAATGTTGAACTTGTATTATCTACAAGCATATTATTTCAATTTATTATAATCTATAATATAGCTGAGAATGAGGCCACTATACTCTTTTTGCCTTATTTTGTAATATATTATATGATCAGTACTTGGTTCATTATTATTCAGTTCTTTTGAACTTGTGGTTATCACCCTTCAAAATATATATATACTAGTGGTATATATTTTCTGCTTTTTACACTATGATATGCATTCACAAATAGTGACTATGGTATTGGTCTATTACCTTGTAATATGTATGTCATATATTGGCTTACTTCCAGAGCTTTGATTTTTGTCTTTAAAAATATGACTTAATATCTACACCTCTGGCATTTTTATGTCACTGGTCATATGCTTTAATCAAGAATGGAACATCCACTTTGTTACTCCAGCCACTGGGTGGTGCTGTAATATTGCTTCCAGGTAATAAGAGACTAGTATAAATGCAGGCTGCTTCATTTCATTCAAAAAAACTTTATTGTATTCATTGATAAAGGCTGAATAGCCAAAACCGGTCTGGATTTGAAGGAATTTTAAATAAATAATCATTATTTCTTCATTACTGCGTGTTCACTATCGTTTTTTGCTGGTCGTTGGTGGTTTATATCATGACAGCTGTCATCCAAAACACATCAAAAATTACATGTCCTTCTGTTGCACATGCATGATATGGCAATATGCAAACCCTAACCATACCACAGTGATAGTGCTGGACTATGGACAACATCCATTGTCTGTTAATATCCCTTCGTAAAACACATGTTTACAGGGTAATTGTTGCAGTGCAATTAATCATAAACTTGGAATATTTATCTAGAATGATATATGATCATTCCTCTCATGTTGCTTTCTTTTGGATTAGACCTTTGTTGATTTGATTGGCACTTGAGTATCTACATATTCTTTGGTAAAGGAAATAGTTCCTAGGAAAACTGAACCAACTATTAGACTGGAAAGTGCATCAGTTAGAAGAGTAAGGGGCATCAGTGTGACATGCATGGAAGCTTGAAAGACAAGATATGCCACATGTCATTGGAGCATGAGGACATCTGTAGGAATAAAAACAGATCTAAGCTGGAAAAGCTGTATACAGCCCTACCAGAGGTTTGGCATGAAATAAGTATAGGGGTAAATGGAGCAAAGGGCAGGATATAAGATCTGAGAAACAAGGGTGGCGCGTGCTATAGGACTGCAGGACTGCAGCCCCCCCCAGCTGTAGAAAGAAGAAAAAAGCAACAAAAAAATTGTGAGTCCTGGAACTCCACACATGCATGCTTGGAGTTCCTGGGACTCACAGAACTCTAGACTGCTGTGTTGGCAGTTCGGATAGGGGGGAAGGCGTCTTTGCCCTGCAGATGCCCAGAAGTCTATGCAGTGATGACTGCATAGAACGGAAGAACTCCAGACTGCATAATCTGCAGGCTGGAGCCTACTCTCATGGGAAACCAGTCACAGTTGAGCCTACACTCTCATGGGGAACCAGCCATTGGCTTGTGGGGGAGTCAGGGAAACACTAAATGGGACATAGACCCTCAGGGAACTGATACTGCAGAAAAACTGGCCTGGTAATAAACACTCACTGAATTCAGATGTGTTTGTGTGTATAAAATACCCCAGTTGCTATATACTGGTGGTGAGCTTGAACCCTATACCTTGGGTGCAGGTGGCAAGAGCCTGAATTCCCTACCCACCACCATTTGTTCAACATTTGCAGATTTTTGCCTCATATTTGTTCTGTTCTGCTCCTCATAAAATCTGTGGTGTCTGTATTTTTTTTTCCTTGCACAATTAGTAGTGCAGTGGTGCAGTAGTAGCATTGTTGCCTGAGAGCTACTGATTCTTGGCTGGGGTGCCTTCTGTGTGGAGTCTGCATGTCCTCTCTGTATTTGTGTGGGTTTCTTCTGGGAGCTCTGGTGTCCTCCCATCTTACAAAGGCATGTATCTGGAGTTTCTCCCTGGGCCTCTGCTGAAAATTGACTTTTGTTCCAAGTTAGACTTTCCCTGGTTAACAAATGTTTGTTAAGTAAATAAAAATAAAATCTGTGGTTTCTGTATTTTTTTTTTTTTTGCCTTACACAGTCAGTAGTGCAGTGGTAGCATTGTTGCCTGACAGCTACAGGTTCTCTGGTTTGATTCTTGTCTGGGGTGCCTTCTGTGTGGAGTCTGCTTGTCCTCCATGTGTTTGTGTGGGTTTGCTCTGGTGTCCTCCCATCTTACAAAGACATGTGTCTGGAGTGTTTCTCCCTGGGCCTCTGCTGAAAATTGGCTTTTGTTCCAAGTCAGACTTTCCTGGTTAACAAATGTTAAATAAATAAAAATGACAGGCATTTGAATTTCAGACTTCATTTTCTTCAGAAAGTACATGGTAACACAAAACCTTTTATTCTAGCAATTTTCTAAGTTTATAAGATGGATATTTGAAATTTGTCCCTATTTCTGGGACTGTATTCCCCCATTATTGGCTTTGTCCAGGTTTTTTGTGCTAAGGTTGAGAGCTATAGTGAGAACTGAATTCACTGAATATGTTTAGGGGCTGTATTCCCCCATTACTGTTTTTTTCCAGGTATATTTTGCTAAGAGGTTGAGAGCTATGGTGAGAACTGAATTCACTGAATATGGAGTCTGTATTCCCCCATTATTGGCTTTGTTCAGATGTTTTGTGCTAAGAGGTTGACAGCTATGGTGAGAACTGAATTCACTAAATGGTAGACATTTAAGTTTCAGTCTTCCTCTCTTTCACAAAACAGCTGATTTGGCATAGTGGTATGTTGCTCTGACTGTTTTGCACAGGGTCCTGGGTTCAAGACTTGGCAGTGAAATGCATGGTGGTAACATAGCATTTTATTCTAGCAACTTTCCAACATTATACAAGCAATGTTTAAAATTTGGCCTGGTTTTGGGGCTTTTGTCCCCCCAATAAATTTTGGCTTTTTCCAGATTTATTGTGCTGCAAAGTTCAGAGATACAGCTGAGTGTCGAGTAGATTTTACAAGCAGCTGAGAGCTGCAGAGGAACAAATGTTTAGTGCTACTTATGCTGAGTCTGCTTGCATTGTTCATAGCACAACAGGTAGTATACTTGCTTTTGATGCAGAAGGTCATGGGTTCTACTCCCACAGTAGGTAGCTGCATTGCTGATACTGTACTGTGTTGTAAAGGGGTGGATGCTGCAGTCCTTTTTGGTGAAGATACCTAGTAACTATGACCCTATCAGTTTGCCAGCCATTCCCTATTGCAATATTACTAGCAATGTATTCCTCAAGGGCAGCAAGCACTTTATTTGTAGATGAAACAATTAAATATAAAGTTGTTTGCTAGCAGCAACCTCTTCATTAGCTACACATCTCTTTTAATGTGGAATTATTTAGATGACTTTTACTTCTTCAGAGAGTGTGGATATTTACTGATACTGGTGGACTACTGATACTGGTGGACTGTTGAAGTTTGAGTAGACTTTTATGATGAAAATGCTATGAATTGAGCAGTTTTGTCATTATTGGTGTATGCATTTTGTTTCATTGTTTACTGGAAAAATGTTCAAAACAATAAAATGAAAATGCCCTCTAACAACTGTGCTGTACTGTACAAGGAATACAATTTAATACAATCAGGAAGGTATATCAAAGAGCACATGTATGTTTCATGTGCACGGGGCCTATGATTTGAAAACAGCCCAAAGTTAATCTTTATCTGCCACTGGCAAAATATATTGTCTTTGAATGTGGGTTTCAATGCTGTTTCAATGAAAGTGAGTTTCAAGGGTAGAGAAGTTTTAATGCTAAGTCTATTTTCATTGTGAGACTGCATTGCTTTGTTTAGCAGATATCTATTAGTGTTTGTGCTGTAAAATGCAAACTAAAACTTTCAAATGAAATCCAAAGCATCACAGAAGTAAAACAGTATGCACATTACTGTGTTTATGGTAAATGGGGCAGAATAACCAAGGAATAGGACATTGGAATGGCTTCAGGGGGGAGGCTCCATTCAACCATGATTTTGTGAGGAGGGAAGGGCAGCAAACTCAAAGACAGCCCCAGTTGAACTATACCTCTCAACTGTCCAGATTTTTTCTGAATGAATAGATTTTTGCTTCTTATTTTTGGTTTGTTCCTCATAAAAATTGTGGTTTTCTGGCAAATCATTTAAAAATGAAGTCACTAAATAATGACAGACATTGAGTTTCAGACGTCATAACCTTCAGCAAAATGCATACTAAAGCAAAACCTGTTATTCTATCAACTGTCTTAAGTTTATACAAGAGCATACTGTTAAATAATTACCAACATTGAAAGCCTTTTTGTTGTTGCCATGCAGAGAATATTTACATAACTAGATAACGTATAAGCCTTAGGTATTGAAATGCATATGACATTATTTGTAATAAAGGACAGGATTACAGTATTTTCAGAAGCTCATTACATTTGTTGGAGACTTGCAGTCATCTTTGCAGGCTTTACCCGTAACTAAACTGCCAATCTATCATGTGTGGTCCATAACTTGTGCAGTAATCCTTTAAGCAATTTATCTTGAGCTTGTTTCTTGTTTGCTGTTCATTTTTTACTTTGATCATGTCTTCCCCATGAAACAAGTAGATAGTTGTCAGGCAACAGGTCTTTTTTGGATAAGAAACATTTTTACAAGTGGGGGTATCACAGAGGTTGCTACTTTCAGCATGTTACTTGGTAATTTTATAAAGCTGAATATAAATTATAATTAGAACTGCAGTGCAAGGAGAAGTGGTTTGAGTTGAGTGCTGCTTGTTTTTTTTTATACTTTATTTTGACTGGCATTCCAGTAATGTATTTAAAAAGTAATTTATTTTTTCATGCCTCACAATCCTTGTGTTTCCATCTAAATATTAAGTAAGCTGTCATTTAGCCAATGCATTGAAATATTTTTTTCTTCTGCACTTCATTTTGTCTTGATTGGACTCTCGTAATGATGGTTTGGCACCCAGGGCAGCGTATCTAATTAAAGTTCCAGTTGTTGTGGTTTTGGGCATAGCCCTACCCCTTTCTAGTTGGCCACACCCCCTTCTCATTGACCCCACCCATTCACCTGTCTCCTGCAGCCCCCCCCCCTTCAATTTGAAGTCACCAGCCGCCACTGCAGAGAAACCAAATTTCCTCAAACCTAGAGTATAAAATTGTCCAGATGAAAAAAACACTAAACATCACTTGCTTTGAAAATTCTCCAAATAATTTGAAGAATGTAGCTTTACATTTGAGAAACCAGTTGCTAAAATTTGGAATTCTAACCACTAAAAGAGTTTTTTAGATTCCCAGGGGTATGTCTTAGTGGAGTTTACTGCAAACTACGGGAACCTATATTCTGAGAAAGAGGTCAGTGAAGGCATAAGAGAGAGAAACAGTTATGCAAAAGAAATTGCTGTCTTCAATTTCTTTACTTCCTGGTGTAGCCTAGTATACAAATCTTCCTTTCCAGGACCAATATGAAAAATATTCAACACCTTTTCCATATCCAGTGATATCAGTGCTGCCTTGTGGACCACATGATCTGGGAGCTCTTCCATGTCTCTTTTCATGTAGTCCAGGGAGGTACGTCTCAAATCATTCACTCCAACATGGACAATGACAGAGTCATATTTATACTTGTTGTGGAGTGACTTGAGTGCATGCATTATGTGACAGATCCTGGCACCCGACAGGTAGCTGATTGTAATTTTCTCCTTGTTCAGCCTGGAGAGTGGGACATCAGTGTGCCTGACTATAGAGTCACCTATGACTAAAGCGTTGGGTACATTGTCTTGTTGTCTTGCCTTAGGGGCTGTTGTTGGGTGGCACACTGGTGTTGTGAGCTATGTATGACTGGTGTTTGTTTGTGTTTCAGCTTCGGAAGTCCTTGTTGCTTGGGCAGGTTAATGTTAAGGCCCTCCACATATGTGGGTTTAGTGTTGCTATGTGTGGGTGTTGATGGTGTGGGTTTTGAAGGGTTATGTGTTGCTTGAGGTGTAGTGCAGGTGGTAACCTTCTACTCTTGACTGTCTAGCACAGTCTTGACTGGGGAGAGCTTTGCTTCCAGTTTGGCTATGTAAGTGCATCTCTCACAGGTTGTAGTGTTGGGTGGTAGGAGGAGATGGTTGTCTGTGTACATGAGGCAGTTGCTGCATTGCCCCAGTATGCCCAGATTCACCAGGTGGACAGGAGAAATCACTGGAAGCTGACCCTTGGACATGCCTGTTTAGGTACTTTTTGTAAAGTACAAGAGCTGTTTTCCCTTACCTTTGCAAGGTACTTTGCAATTATAGGCTGTTTAGTGCCTACTATTAATTTCTCCTTATTGACAAGAAGAGTTGAGTGCTTGTATCGGTTTAAGGCTTCCTAGTGCTTTCCAGCAGGTTCTAGAGCAAGTGCTAGTCACAGGGGTTCATATTTTAGTGCTACTACTGAGAAATTGTTATCACAGCAGTGAGCCACAAAATGAAAGTTTTTAAACAGATAAAGAAGCAAGGAGACTCTATAGAATGCTTTTAACTGCAAGCAAATCAGTTACCCGTGCAGATTAGTTAATAGCAATAAAATACAGTAAAAAGTATGCAGCAGGCAAAAAGTGCTATATATAACTTGCTAGAATCAATAACCAGTATAAATAAGCCAAAAAACAGGATACTTATTGTTATATATCACAGATCAGAGTTGTAGTCAATGCCCCTCCTCCACTCTGCTCAGTGTGCATTTTGTATTATCGTATTTCTTGTATTTTTCTGGAGCTTTTCTCCCCAGGACTCCATTGAAAACAGGTTCTTCAAGGCCCAACTGGACTATCCAGGCAAACTGCAAATAAATAAAAATAATAAATAAATAAGATATCAAGCTGGTAAAAAAAAATCTAGTTCTATAACATGCAGATTTGAATCATAACAGCTATGTCTGTTACAGGCTGTAGCTTTAAATCATAGGGATGCAGTTAGAAGTATGCCCTAATACTGGTTGTAGGGGACAGGGAGTTCTCTGCAGATGAATAAGGATTGTGGACTTATTTTTTCTAGCTCTGATAAAAAGGCTGTGGCCAGAGACAGAAAATTGTATGCAGTTGTAAATGTCTTCTAAGTCTTTTCTTACTGACAGGATATCTGGTTTCCCTAAACAGAACAGCATTATCTGTACTTGAGCACATATTGGAAGCATGGATGTAGGAAATACACGGAGAAATAAGAGAAGAGCCTAGAATCTGACATGGGCATCCTTACCTATACTGTGGTTTATCCATCTAGTTGCTTGACGGAAGGAAGTAAACCTTTTGTTAAAGAGTGTAAAAGTGTGCCAAGATGATGGTCACTGTCAAATGATTTGGGAGGATATAACCACTACATTTAAGGTTTTCTGAAGTTTGTTGGGTCACTTGACAGGAGACTTGATTAGATAATACTCAAGTTGGTTGGTTTGTATTTTATAAAAGTATTCATGCAATAGTGGGGAGGTAAATATATGATGATAAAGAAGGCTATAGAACATGACAAGTATACAGGCACAAACGGATGTGAAAATAAATGCAAGCTGAGTGCAGATCACCTTGCCTTGGTTGTAAAGTAAAGCTGATGGAAACACAGTTTGCACTATATACTTTTTCTGTTTCAGACTACGTGGTCTCAATTCCAGACATTCAGTTAATACCACGGTATATGGGAGAGAGCAGGACTAACATTTATTTGATTATAAGAGCTTTCTTTTCATGCTTCAGCAACAGTGGTCTCAGTTTATACTTCAGGTCCTAACACTTACTTCCTATCTTTATATCCACTGAACCAAGAACAAAAAAACAGTCATAAGATTATTGAGACATATTTCTTTTCAAACGGTGTAATACAGTTATTCTCCTATATGATTTGATTTACAGCAGCATATACTGTATCCACCTGTTGCAAGCAATTTACTGATGATATACTGTTTTTCTGTCATACACCTCCCTCAAATAAACCAGTCTTGAGGTCCAGAAACTCAGCACAGTTTAATTTCTCCAAGACGTTTGGGTTTCTATGACCATGACAGGAATGGATCACATTTATAAGTCAGGGTATGATTAAAGTTCATGAAATTAGTATTGTTTCAGTCTTTGATGTCAGCCAAAAGTGTTCTTTGCTGCACCCATAGTGTGCCCAGAATTGACTCTTTCTGTAAGTCATATAGAGTTACATGCATCAGTAGCATATCTAAATATGACTGAAAATTCTTTTTTATGAAACCCATTGCAACAGTCTAGGTATCCTTCTTCAACATTGCTCTTGTTTCTGCCTGCAAATCCTGGTATTTTATAACTTTGTGTGCGTGTCTCTCTCTCTCTCTCTCTGTATGTAAGATACTGTAATCCTGTGTGTAGCAATTTCAATGATCAATGTCACTTTTGTCTTCTTTTCATGGAGTACTGTATCTTATTTTCTCGCATCTGTTTTCTGAGTCAGTAATGAGTGATACCAGGTGATATAAACTATGTCAATCTCTACAGTGTTTTGTGGTTCATGTTTCTAATTCGTCTCAGCTACTTCAGTATTGTAATATTTGTATAATCCCCAATGCAACATTCTTGCAAGTTGTCATATTATTATGCCTTTCAGTATACAGGCCCTCTGCCATGAGTGTGTCACACCCAACAAGATGTGTGACTGTTTCCAGTTCTGTTTCACAGAACCTGCATTTTTCTGTTTCTCCCATATGTTCGATGGACTTTGTAAACTAACATGTACATAGTTCACTATCCTGGGCCAGGTCTATGTTTAATCATCAAATAACATTTACATTGACTCGTAAACATCGAACCCTAACTATCAAACATTCATTCAGTGAACAGTCACTTCTTCACCTGGGGAAGTAAATAGTTAGCCAACACTTTCCCGTCCCAAAAAACGCAGCATTTCAAACATACCAGCTGGTGAGCTTTGCCCCCACACCTCTCATAAGTGTATATACCAACTCTGAGACTGCACTGCAGTGGGGAAAAGGGCAGACGGGAAAGTGTTGGCCAACTAGCTACGTTCCTGTTTGCTAAAATGAATGTTCACTGAATGAACGTTCAATGTTTAGGGTTCCATGTTTAGCAGCTCTATGTAAATATTATTTGATGGTTAAACATAGACCATCTATACATCTTTTGGGTTGAATTTACCTCTGCTTAACCACTCCTATATCAAATCCTGATTGATATGAGGTTGCTCCAGGAGATCTTTTGCATCAATATTTATGTCTTTTCCACATTTCTTTCATTGTTATCTGATCCTTCTCCTTGTATTCTTTCTTTTGTTTTTATGCACATTCAGTTGCTGCCTGATTTTTATCTGCTTCTGGTTTGATTTCCAGTCCCACTTGACACCAATATACTTCGGCTAAAATAAGTGGGGAAGCCATTTTAGACTTCTTATCCTCATGTTTTAAAACTTGCACTATGCTTGGATGTGATGAGATCAGCAGATATGTATGCAGTGCCATGACTGCAGATCTATACATGTGATCAAATTTAAGGATGCCTATACCACCTCCAGAACAAGGAATATATAATCCTGGTATACACTGACTTTTATATATCATTTGATAAGTATGAAGCATTTTCTTGTTTCCTGACCAACTGATTCAATACCTTTTAGGGTCAATCAATCACCCAAAACTGTAAGTTACAACAGGAAAAGCAAATTGATTTATAGCATGGACTTTGTACCGAGTTGTCAGGGCTGTTTTTAATATTAGTTTTAGTTTTCTAAAATATTCCTTACTGAGTTTTGTTCTCATTTTTCAGGTTTAATTGCTGATCTTTCATCAGCTCCCAAATAGTTATACACTCCTTCCTGTTCAAGTTTCTTTATATCACATTCCAGTTCCAAACTGATATTTCATTTATTTATTTATTTAACATTTGTTTACAGGGAAAGTCCAGTTGGGGCAGAGCCCATTTTCAGTGGCGGCTGGGAAGAAATGCTCCAGATGCATGTCTTTGGAGTATTGGGAGGAAACTGGAGCTCCCGGAGAAAACCCACATGAATGCAAAGATGACCCTGCATAGAAGGGACCCCAACTGAGAATTGAACCAAAGAACGTCTTGGGTTGAGTCAACAATGCTAACCTCTGCACCACTGTACTGCCCGATATTTTCTTGTGCTGCAGCTTTCCAGCTTTAAACATTGCTTTTGCATATTTATCAAGAACAATTGATAGTCTTATATCATCTGAGAAAGTTTTAACCACTTGTAGTTGTGTGTTCTATTCCTCATTTCATGAACTATACAGTTTTGAGTCATCCACAAAAAGGAGATGAGAAGTCTTTAAAATTGTTTGCCTTCTGGGGGCCAAACTATAACCATGGCCTAATCTTCTAAGTAGACAGCTTAGTGGGATAAGAGCAAGACAAAAAAGCAGCGGTGACAAGGAGTCACCCTGGAACATCCCCCTTTGAATTTTGATCCTTGGGAAAATACTTTACCCTTTGTCATGGTTCAGCTGCAAAGTGGTTTGTCTCTGTTTCATGATCACTGTAATGTAATTTATCAACATAGGGTGTATCTTATAATCTGTAAACACTCCTTTATCCAAGAATGTTGGATTCTGTCATATGTTTTTGTAATCTATCCATACCATAATTATAGTCTTCCCCTTTTCTATAATTCTCCATTATGGCTTTATTTAGCAGCAAATGATCCTTTGTTCCATATGACTTTCTTTTGTTAGTGTTTTGTTCTATTGTCATGATTGAGTCTTCTTCTAAATGTCTATAAACTCAGCCTGCATCAATTCTAGTATATAGTTTGTACATCATCGGAAAGCAAGTTATTGGTATATAGTTTTTACAATGGCATACAGGTTCAGTCTTAAGGCAAACTATCATTTTTACTGTTGATAACCAGGTTGGTGTCTGTTTGGTATGTGTATGTAAGTAGTTCTTACTCTGGGTTAATGCTTTGTCTAAAGATGTTAATACTGTTACCCAGAAGTTAAGCATTGCATTTGATCCTGGTGTTTTCCATTTAGGAACTTTTCTTAATTTTGTTTAAATTTTTATGGTCATTACTTCATCCCATTTTATATCCTGTACATTTTAACTCCTTACTGTTTTCTTTCAAATTTTCTATCCATTCAGCATCTTTAAGCTCCATGGGGAGTCTTCATAAATATTTCTCCAACATGTATCTATTTCTTTTTTTTTTTTGTTTGTTTGTTTATTTTGTTTTTTTGTTTGTTTTTTTTTTGTGTGTTTTTTTCTGTTCTTTTTACTTTATTTCCCAGTTCTCTATAAATCTTTTTGAGCCATCAATGAATTTCTTATTTTGTGCTTTTGCTTTATATTTATCTGCATATCTTCTAAGTTTTTTTTCTACATGCGATGATATATTTAGTTTATTATTTGCAATAGTGTATGGTAGATCCTGGTCTGTTCCAATACATGCGTTGTTTTTATCACATCCATCTTTCTAAGTATTTTTGTTCATCTGTTCCCTCATCTAACAGTGATACTTCCTGTTATAACTGATTTATAGTATTCTTTATCTTATGCTTCCACAATGGCATTTAATTTCTCCCCTTCCTTTCCCTTATTGCTCTGCATTTTTCTGGTAAGACTTTATCTGTTATTAATTTGGCTGCACAGTAATATATCCTATTTACTTCTGTTATAGCACATGAATTTATGTTAATAGTCTTGATTACTATGTTATTCTGTTTTATCAGACATAACAGTTTGTGTCTTATTTACTTTCTGTAATCTATTTCTTTTATCGATATTAATATATCTATCCACCTGTATTAAATCAAGCAACCCTTCCCTTGATCATTTTCTTCAAAACTGAATGCACATTCTTGCTCTTTGTTTCCTGTGGGTATTCTACAGAAAGTTCCAGAACATTTTCCTGTGACATATCCTCTTCAGCTGCATCTTATGTCATCTCTTCATATCAGAACTCACTGGCCTATCATTCCACAACGTTGCTTGTATCAGAGTTGCCACTGTTTCCTGCTCCTTCCCTTGCTGTGCAACTCCAACTGAACTTTTGTACTGGTTTCCTACTGAAGGCTCCAGAGCATCATCATGTGACAAGTGATCAGATGCTTCCTGTCTCAGCTGTGTCTCCTTAGTTTGGGGACTCATTGTTCCATCATGCTGTGACATTAGCTGAGTTGGATTTTCTACACTAAATCCTACACTTCACAGGTAATCAGTAACTTCAGTTTCCATTTCTTTAACTTCTCCATTGCTAATCCTCTTTTCTATTTGCCCCTTTTTTCTTATTTGTTTTACTGTGAAATTTTCCATATCTATTGTGATGCCCAGAGGCTCAGTGTTGTATGTGAACTGTTCTTTGAGATCCAGTCTTCCATCCATCACTCATCTCGTGCAGCATAATACAGTACTCTGTTAAACAGTATGAATAACTTGTTATGTAGAGTGTGCTGTTCATATGTTTAAGCCCTAATGAGTTTATTCACACACATACATGTACACCACACATACGAAACAACTGTCTGTCACAGCTAAAGTCCAGCAAGAAACAACATTGCATAGGATGTAACTCTGAGCAATATGTCACACTGAAAGCGTGGAGAACAAGATGCTACCTCATAAAAACAACCATAAATAATAATCATAATTTTGGCATGGCTGTAAAAATAAATAAACAACCAGACAAACAAACAAATACATAAATAATAAAGAAAAGATAGGAAATACAACAAAACTATAACAATATTATCAATCATTACAGTGGTAATTAAGCAATAAGGTATAACCACTGGTTAATGTGCTAATTTGTCAACTTCTGAGGATGTAATTTTGAAAGAAAGCACAGTCAGGCATAGCATTACCCCAAGGATTTATTAACTTGGTCATTAAGATAACTCCCCAGGAATACATTAGTACTATTTTTTTAATTGGATTCAAATTTTCTTTCTGTTTCCTATTCTTTTTACATGACTCATCAAGTTAACAAGTAAATTAAGATAGGGGGGCATTGGATTTCAGTAATCAATCAGCACCCTGACCGGAGAACAAACATTCTTCAGTAGGGTATTAATGTACAAGTAATGCATGCTGAAAAATGAGTCCACTGCTTCACGGCAGCATATCAAGCTGCTGTGAAGTTCAGACTCCAAAAAACTAATGGCCGCCATTACTTTACACTCGCCAAGCAACAGTTTTGCTGTTTAACAGAAAAAAGTGTATGTGTGTGTGTATGTATGTGTATGAGTGTGTTTATGTATGAATGCGTGTTTTTTTTTTTTTTTGTTAATGTAAAATGCTTCCTCCAACATCATTAACATATACTAGAGAAAATTTGAAACATTAGGTGGAGGAACTATTTTACATCAAAAATATATAAAAAAATAATATGGTACATAAAAAAGTAAGCAAAACACAACAATTTTACATAGAGCCCATACTCTAAGCACAATAATGCCCTCCAGGGTGTGCGTTAATGTGTAATTAACACCCTTCTAGGGGTGTAGAGGCACTTAACCTGCAGCGTTGGTCCTCATAACACCCTTGGATAGGCATTAGTTACACATTAACACACACCCTGTTGGACAGTATTGCTTACTTAACTAGTTAAGGTCAAATTTAAGTGACTGTCACCCTAAATCATTTTCAGTAGAAGACAGGAATGGTCAGGCCAGCTCCACATTCTTACAGAATAAATATTTCTTGAAAACAATGAATTTTGAAAGCTTATTCAAAACATGGAAGAAATGCTTATTTATTTTTTAAATGGGATAATACTGACTACTAATTTTTCCTTGTTTTTTCTGTTGTCTTGCCTAACTTATGATTCTATCATGCCTTTATATTTTATTGTGCTTCCTCTGTGAACAATCAATGCATGATTGTTCATAAAACATTGACCAATCACAGCAAATTGAATGGCATATTTCTCTTGCAACCCACCTTCACACATTCAAATAAATGTTGTTACATGTGTGGGATACACACACACACACACACACACACACACACACACACACACACACACACACACACACACATAGACAGATAGATAAATACATAAATAGATGTGTGTGTGTGTGTGTGCCTGTGTGTATGTATGTATATGTATGTATATATATATATATATATATATATATATATATATATATATATATATATATATATAGGTTTACTTTGGTTCATTGAAAACTCATTTCACTGAAATTCAATTCACCCTTAAAAAATGGCTGAAAGCTCAAATCATTGAAAACTCATTTCATTAAATCACATTTCACTGAATGTAAGTACTGTTGGGCAAATAAACCATATATGCCCTTTTAGCCACTGTAATCTGATCCTGGAGTTAGTATATACAGTTACCCCCAACCTAGTTAGCTTTAATATTTATGAATCCACCCACAACCCCCAATATGGGGGGCTGTGCTCCCCACACCCCCCTAACTATATGTGCTAACTCCAGGATTGCACTACAGTGGGGGAAAGGGCATAGACATTTTATTTATCCAACAGTACTTACATTCAGTGAAATGTGTTTTCAGTGATTTGAGCTTTCAGCGATTTGGTGTGAGTGTTTTGAAATTCAGTGAAATTAGTTTTCTTTATGTATGAGCTTTTATATATATATATATATATATATATGTATATATATATATATATATGTATATATATATATATATATATTAGGGCACCATGCAGCTAGTGTGAATATGTATACATGTATACACTAAGATCACAATCCCACAATAGTAGGAAAAAAAAAAGAGAAGTTCCCCAGTAAAGCACATTGCAGCCTCATTTGTACAGCAATCCTACTGTGCATAAACTTCTAGTTTTTTGATCCATGATAAACATTGATTATTAGAAGATTTTATATACAACAAACGCTGGATGGATATTAAAAAGAAACAACTCGTAGTCAAGTATATTACAAAACACTCTGGAGCCTCGGCTTGTGCTAAGCCTTCAAGGAGTAAATTCACAATGTTAGTAACTCATTTTATACCCACTAACATCCAATAAAACATTCAGTTCATTAATCAATTAAGCAATTAAGCATTCAAATACCTAAAAATATGCATTTAAACAATTTCATTTAAAAACATATTTTAAACTACATAACACATTTCAAACAATCAGTATTTAAACCTTGTGGGACCAAAGTCCCAAACTTCAAAATAAAAACTGTCTCTTTATATAATAACCTGTTTCTCTTATTATTCACATTCTCTATATTTATTTGTTCTAATATTGTAGCTGTTAAATCTTTAGGATTACTAGCATGATGCAATTTAAAATGCTGAGCCAAGGGACTTTTTTCTTTTTTTGCTTTAATGTCCCTAATATGTTCCAACAGTCTAGTTTTAAACGTTCTCTTTGTCTGGCCTATATAAAATTTATTACATCCACATTTTATCGCATAAACTACGCTCTCTGTAAGGCAGTTCAATGCTGCAACAGCCTTAAACCTAATATTATTAATAACAGGAAAAGTACTCACGATATATTTGCAACCCAAACATCTGCCACATGGTGCAGTACCTATGAATTGAATATGCTGTATTAACCTTTCTGTTACTACTAAATTTAGTTTGAACTAACATATCTTTGAGACTAGTCCCTCTCTTATAAGAAAATGTTAACTTCTGTTCTGCCAAATCTTTCAACTCTTGATACTTTGAAAAAAATTGTCAATAATGCTTTATAATATATTTAACTGTCTCACTAAGTACATCAAATGTTAGAACTACAAATTTTTTTTTATTAATATCTTTATATGTCCTTATATTATCTCTTGATAGTCTGATAACCTCATTATTGCATATCCCATATCTCACATTTCTGACTCTGTTCATGCTTTTCTCTACATTATTCATGTCATATTTCCTATTTTCAAACATATCTGCTGTTCTTAATAGTTCATTTTCAAAATCTTCATCATTATTACAAATCCTAGATATCCTTAAAAATTCACCATAAGGTAAAGATTCTAATGTATGAGTTGGATGACAACTATTGCCTGACATAAATTGGTTTACCACATCAAATTTCTATGTAACTTGGTGACAACCTCTTTTCCAGAAATGCCTTTTAACACTATATCTAAAAAAGGAATTTCTGTGCCTCACTGTAAACCATCAAATTTGAGGTCAAATCTATTTTCATGCAAATCCGTCACAAATTGTTCAATAAATTCTGACCCTCCATCACATAAAAGGACTAAATCATCTAAGTATCGATAATATAACTTTACATATTGTTTAAAAAAAACTGTGTGTATAGATGTCAGTCTCTACCATTCCCATAAACAGATTTGCAATCGTAGGGGCAAACGACAAACTCATTGAAGTTCCTTGTAATTGATGATACATTATATCTTCAAAATAAAAAGAATTATTTTTCAAACAAAATCCAACTAAATCCATCACATAATTTGCCACTGGGTTGTCACCTAGATATAATATGAGGGCTTCCATACCAAAATTGTGTTTGATATTAGTATGCAGGCTTTTTACATCCAATGTCATCCAAAACATACTGTCTTTCCATATTACTTTATCTATCTTACTTATAAAATCTACAGAGTCTTTAATGTATGATGGAAGATGAACTACCTCTTTTAGTAGATATTTATGCAATACAATTCCTAAATTATGTAGAAAATATTTCCTGGCTGAGACTATTGGTCTCCCTGGTGGATCTATCACTTGTTTATGCACCTTCGGCAAAGAATAAAAAAAATCTAAAAATCAATTTTTTATTGATTATTAGAAGCTCTGTTTATGCATTTAGAATACAGTCAAAGAATGTGTTGATCAGCTGCAGGGAAACCTTTGTCTACTGGCCTGACAAGCACAGAGTTATCCTTTATTGGATAGCCTATCTCTCCAGAATGAAACCACCGTGAAAAAACAACATCAGAGTCAACTATTATTATTATTATTATTATTATTATTATTATTATTATTATAGTTGGTTAGGAAGCTCTAGCCAGCTGAGTGTCCTCAGAGCATGGCAGTGATGAGATTTAGAAGGCAGATTAGCAGAGAATCCGGCTACTTTGTTGTAGGTGGTTTCTGATTTGGAGAGAAGTGAAGACTGTAGGTTAGTTAGACTTTGGGAGCTATAGAACAAGTTGGGGAGCAAGTAAGCATGTGCAAGTGAGATTCTGGTGGGTTTTCTTAATACAGTGATGTATGTGCTGGCCATCTATGGCCACACCAAGGACCTTTGTGTGTATTTTAGGGATGATGGTAGTGTTAGTAAGTGAAGAGATGGTAAATGATGATTTGAGTTTTGTCTTTTTTTGGGGTTGAGTATGAGTTGGTTGTTAGTAAGCCAGGATTCAGTGAGATTGAAAGATTTCTGTGTGAGGGTTAGCAGGTCAGTAGAATTGTCAGTGATGGAGATGATACTGGAGTTGTCTGAGTACTGTATGAGGAAAGACTGGGGATAATATTGGTGTATTTGGTTGGTAAAGATGTTAGAGGGAAGGGGACTGAGAATTGAGCCCTGAGGGACACCCATTTTGATGGGGAGAAAGGGAGAGAGGGCAGACAGCCATTTGACAGATTGCCTGATGCCAAAAGCTAACTAACTTTGACCATCAGATTTTTAACAACTCTTTTCTAGCTATAGACTGGTCCTTCCTATCAACCCTGCCTCTATATGAAGCTGTACTTCAGCTTAACTCCATCTTCCGTAATGCACTTAACTTTCTTGCTCCTGCCAGAATGGTCAGAGTCAATTTCAATTAGTGGGCTTATGATGAAAATTAGGAAAGAGATAAGTTGAGTGAATCCATGCAGGTTTATGTTGGCAATAGAGAAATTAAAGCAGAGGGTTAGCCAACTGATGTTGACATCACTGAGAATTATGGTCTCATTGGATATATTGTCACACATCCAGTGGAGAATCTGTTCTAATAAGGGTATGTTATCTCCTGGGGATATGTAAATGGCCACTATCACACAAAAATGTCTCTCTTTTTGTCATTTTATCACACTTCTCCTTCACCCCTTCAGCACTCTCCAACTCTCAGGTGATATTCACCCCAACTCCAATATTCAGCAGTCAACTCCTACCACAGACTATCCAAACCCTTTGCACACACATAACCTTAACCCCAAACATTTATCATTTTACTCCAACATCCATAGTATCCTTAATGATTCAAATGAATTCCACTCTTGGGTAGACCAATATTCTCCTAACATTATTACACTCTCTGAAAAATGGCTAAAGCCACACAACACAGACAATGAATTTCTCCCCCAGGATACAACATTATATGCCACAACTGAATACATAAAAAAAGTGTAAGGATTACCATTGTGTACTCAGACCTCCTAACCCTAACCCCCCCATCCAACCCCCCCCCTTTTTTCACCCAGCGGAACTCATTATGGCAAATGATAAACCCAGCATCCACAGAACACACCTGAACCCTGTCCCTACTCCATCATTACTTTCTCTCTACTCGCTCCCTTCCTCCCCCTGACTCCCTGCCTTTAGTGAACTTTAAACCCACCTGAACCCTGTCCCTACTCCATCATTACTTTCTCTCTACTCTCTCTCCCTTCCTCCCCCTGACTCCCTGCCTTTAGTGAACTTTAAACCCACCTGAACCCTGTCCCTACTCCATCATTACATTCTCTCTGCTCGCTCCCTTCCTCCCTGACTCCTTGTCTTTAGTGAACTTTAAACCCACCTGAACCCTGTCCCTACTCCATCATTACTTTCTCTCTACTCGCTCCCTTCCTCCCCCTGACTCCCTGCCTTTAGTGAACTTTAAACCCACCTGAATCCTGTCCCTACTCCATCATTACATTCTCTCTACTTGCTCCCTTCCTCCCCCTAAGTCCTTGCCTTTAGTGAACTTTAAACCCACCTGAACCCTGTCCCTACTCCATCATTACTTTCTCTCTTCTCACTCCCTTCCTCCCCCTGACTCCCTGCCTTTAGTGAACTTTCTCTTCAAATATCCCCAACACTACTTTTGCTTTTTTTTTCTTCTTTTTTCTCTGCTGTTACCTGTTATCTTCACTATCTGCCTCTTTCTTCTTATTTTTACTAATAAGGAATATTTTATCTATTTATGGATATGTTGCCAATCTTTTCTAATTTGCATTATGTTATCATGTTAATTTTTCTTGTTGTAATGTGGAGCTTTTCTCCCCAGGCCTCCACTGAAAAAGGGCATTTGGCCAGTCAGACTATCCCAGTCAACAAATGTCAAATAAATAAATAAATTACAGATAAGGTGTTGAGAGATCTGGTAATCATATCCAGTGACTAATCCTGTATCAGGCTCTGGTGGTGATGATATTCATTTTTTAAAGAAGTGATATGCCATGGGCCTACCACAATATGACCGTGTTTCTGCACTTTTATATATGGCATAACTCTGTCATTCATGGTGCAGACTCTAAGTACCCAGAACTGTTTTGAAGAAAAAAGTGATTTTAATAAAACTGACTCAAATTTAATGCCATAGCATATATTTGGCCCTGTGGAGATGTGATTATCTAGAATGTAAAAATCATCGAAAATGTTAAAGTTATGTGAAATTTTAACTACTCCAAACACTGACTCCATAAACTAGTCAAGATCAAATAATGTGTCTATTAACTGACTATGTTCGATAAAACTTTTTTGAAACAAATAGTATGAAATCCAACTAGCCACATATATCATATTGTCAGAACTCTTTCTTTTTCCCAGCCATGGTTCTACCCTCTGTAATTAAACAGATTACAATGCCATACATTTAACCTAAGGGTAAAATCAATCTCAGTCATAATCATATCATCTTTCTTTGGTTTTAACCAAGAAAACTATGATTCATAAACAAAATGCTTATGAAATCAGACTAAAGACTATTCTCAATTACACAAATAAATCTACTTGGGATATTATTAATGGGTTTTAGGATATCATTAACTTCTGCATTCATGAGCACATCCTGGTAATACAGAGATTTAAAGGTAAATTCAGCAGGAAAAAGTTCCACAGAACTACAGAATTTATGAGATGTACAAGAGAAAGCAGAGCAAAGTGAAGATCAGGCGGTGAATCCAGGCATCCATCTTGAGAGGACATAATAAGTAGCCATCTTTGGAGAGACCTGCTCATCATTCTTTCTAGTGCATGGTGCTTAATGTGCTCATTGTGCTG
Organism: Protopterus annectens; assembly: GCF_019279795.1. Lineage (NCBI taxonomy): Eukaryota > Metazoa > Chordata > Ceratodontiformes > Protopteridae > Protopterus > Protopterus annectens. The sequence continues at coordinate 893,273,596 of NC_056737.1, forward strand.
TCAGTTACAGAAAAAAGTGTGGGAGTACAAAGTGTTTTACAGCTTTGAAAGCTATAAATCACTTCATGCAGGCACATTGACAGCCTCCAGAAGGAAATGTCTCTCAGATGCTTTAAAAGCTATTGGACAGTTTGCTCTGGCATACTTGGGCCTGTGTAACAGTGAAGTGTCTAACAGTATCTAAAGTTGTTTCAGCTTCTTGTCATGTTCTTTGGTGACTGACCCTGACCAAGTTTATACTCTGGCACAAGACATGACAGAAGTGTGTTACAAAATTTCTTACAATACTATTATTATTAGTATATTAACAGTGTTTTATACAAATTATCAGTATATAGGCAGTATTGGGATTATAAGGGAGGCTAGCAGATCTTAACACCTAGTGTTAAGTATGTAAGCAGTTCTAGTATATGAACTGCCAGTGTAAGGGTGGTATTAAAATTATTGCATAATTATGGTCACATTAGAAAAGAGAAGAACGATGGGGGATTTTCAAACTGGCATTCTGTTTTGAGATGTTAAATTATCATTTAATGATTCTGAGAATATTTTTCAAAGTGGATTGACTGATCTGAAACAGGGGTACCAGAGGTACGTCTGGGCCCTTGGAAACTTTTGTCTTAAGCATGTGCATTTAAATTCTTTTATTTCTTTAGTTATTAATATTGATTGGGAATGAAAGAATATCAATGGTCCATGATGACTGGAGTTAAACTGGTTTTCAGTGATTTGTTATCAAATGGGACTTCAATGAAGGTAAACTAGTTGTCAGTGAGTTGTCAAATGAAACTTCAACAAAGGTAAACTGGTTGTCAGTAAGTTTTTGTTGACTGAGACTTCGACTAAGCACCTCACAATCTCTTACAACTGCATTAGTGTTGTAGCAAAACCATACTGTTTTTAACCATACTATATCCACATTCACATATGCATCCACAGCTATCTGGACAGTCAACGACAATTCTTTCTTCTTGGAATGGATATAGGCCTAATTACCTTAGCCATTTTAATCGATCTCACCAGTGCCTTTGATCTTATTGATCATTTAGTTCTCCTAGACCATCTCAGTGAAATAGGCATTAGTGATGACACACTGCCCTAGTTCAAAACCTACCTGTCTAACCACCACTTCTCAGCAAATTTCAATTCATCTACTACCTCTATAGCTGTCCTTCTGCAGAAAGGTGTCCCTCAAGGATCTCTTCTGGCACAGCTCCTCTTTTCTATCTACACTAACAAATTTTCTTTTAACTTACCTCATCTTCCTGTACTGCTTTGTGCTGATAACATCGCCTTATTCCACTCCAGCCATTCTGTTTCTTCTCTTGAACTCAAAATTCATTCTGATTTTCATGCACTTATTCAATGGGTCAGTGATAAACAATTACTGCTTAACTCCTCTAAAGCAAAAGCAATGCTTTGGTACTACAGAAAAGCTGACTTGTATGTCCAAACCTCTAAAAATCCTTTATCATCTTAACACTATTAAAAATGTCACTTCATTGAAATATGTAGGGATCTAGTTTGACCACTTCCTAAATTTCCATCTCCTCCTGGACTACACATAAACAATTCATCTCTCTCCTACTCTGGGTTAATAGGATCTCCCTTTTTCTATCTAGACCCTGTAGAAATGCTATAGGTAAAGGCAACTTACTGGCTCAGCTAAAATACTGTCTTCCTGACTTCCTCTAATTAATGCATCCTCTAAAAGAAATGTATTTACCATTCAGACCATCTCAAATGCTATTTGCAGATTCATCACTCTATCCCAAGAAATGAATATCACTGCAAAACCATTGAAAAAGCTAACTAGCTGCCTATGAAACAACATGATGTCTTTCTACTTGCCTCTCAACTATTTAAATATCAAAAATGACAAATCAACCACCAGACTATTCAGAGATGCATGAGCATACAATCTTAGAAATCTTAAGCACTCAGGTCGTCTCCTCCAAACCCCCCAAACTACGCTTCACTGAACATACAATGTTTTCTCAGTCAGTAGTCCCAACTGTGGGACTGCTTCTCTTCTTGTCTTATAGATTCTTATTCTTAGCCCATTTTCAGATCAGCAAAAAAAACACATTTCAGGACTCTAGGAAAATGTAACTTCTGTCTCTCTGGTCACATAACTTGACCTCTTCACATCCATTTTCCCTCTACAGACCTTGCTCTGACTCAATTTTTGATTGGGATTCTTTCAACCTGCCATTTCAGATGTCCACTCTGTATATAATGCATGTGTATATTGCATTTGGTCAGTCGCTCTATATATAATGTCATTCGCCTGTTGCCCTTTATACCCTCAAGCCAAATATGGTATTCAGTTTGTCTATAATATTTGTTCACTTTTGTATATAATATATG